>NW_006293779.1:8928385-8933498 GCF_000327345.1 Myotis davidii | reverse complement strand
CCCTATGATTGTCTCACTGCAAAAGCTGCCTGAGCATTTGCCCTCCTGGCTCCTGTCCGGGGAATGGCATGCCTCCTGCTTCCTCCTACCCAGTGCCACAGAGAATCCATCGTTCTCTCTGTCCTGCAGCTCTGCTCCTCCAAGCGTCATCTCCAGACCAGCAGCATAGATAACTCTGGGGAGTTATTAGAAACACAGAATCCCAGGCACCATGTCAAGCGTTCTGAACCAAAATCTGAATTTTAACAAAATCTCCAGGTGATTCTTATGCACATTGCGTTTTTAGAAGTGTGGGTCTTGCTGTGCCCTGAGATTTGCTTTCCTGAACTAGAGTGCCCAGCATCTGTGTCTCTTCCAGTGAGTGTCTTCTTCATCTCAGCCATTCTCTATGAATTCTCTTGCCTTAACCCACTGTTATCTGCCTGTAGCACTGCAAAAGCTGCCTGAGCATTTGCCCTCCTGGCTCCTGTCCGGGGAATGGCATGCCTCCTGCTTCCTCCTACCCAGTGCCACAGAGAATCCATCGTTCTCTCTGTCCTGCAGCTCTGCTCCTCCAAGCGTCATCTCCAGACCAGCAGCATAGATAACTCTGGGGAGTTATTAGAAACACAGAATCCCAGGCACCACGTCAAGCGTTCTGAACCAAAATCTGAATTTTAACAAAATCTCCAGGTGATTCTTATGCACATTGCGTTTTTAGAAGTGTGGGTCTTGCTGTGCCCTGAGATTTGCTTTCCTGAACTAGAGTGCCCAGCATCTGTGTCTCTTCCAATGAGTGTCTTCTTCATCTCAACCATTCTCTATGACTTCTCTTGCTTTAACCCACTGTTATCTGCCTGTAGCTGACTTCCCTTCACGTGATCTAGCCATCCCAGGCTGAGAATCTGCGCCACAAGCAGACATCACTGTTGTATAGTACGTGTGAACTCTAAGGAGGAACCGTTGGATGCTCTATAGTCACTACAACCTTAGTTGATTAAAGTAGTATACAAGTTCCAGGTGCTGAATGGGAACCTATGGAAAATGAGCCCTAGACTAGACAAAGACTGTGTAAGTCTGTATTAAGAGGGAGAAGATCAGGACATAGGAGTTATCCTGGAGTTTATGGACCTGAAATTTAATTACTCAAAAATAATTTTGATTTCCTGTTTCTTGGGAATCATTGTTCTTCAACTGTTAACAAGTAAAGAATTTTTGGCGGCATCATCCATAGCTGTCCTTGGGAGTTTGGTAGAGAAGAGCATGGGCTCATGGGCCCAGTGACTAGGTTTTACCTTCGGCTCCATCCTTACTTACTCCAGGAACTTGTTTATTCTAGATCTCAGTTTCCTAATCTGAAAGTGGATTCATGGGGTTGTTGTGAGGATAAATAAATAAGACATGGGAAATTCTTAGAACAGGCAGTAGGACAAGATCACCAAGAAAAATCAGCCATTGTCTATTGTGTCCATTGGCACCATTGTAATCTTTAGCAGGTGTGGGAAGAAAGGCATTAAATTACTAGTCATTATCTTTGGCTGAAATGTTTCCCTCTGTTTCCTGACTGAAAAACCTACTACATAGCTGTTGAAAACACCGTTTTTGATGACAATAGCATCTTGCATGGGGACCCTAGACATCCAAGAGGTCACATGAGGGCACTGGGTAATAGATGTTAAAATGTTAGTTGCTCAATTCAATTTGTTGACTATTGACCTTGCCTTCTCCCTTAATGGTAATCTAGCTTTCCTAAGTCTTCCCCAGTCTGATTTACCACGTGGTCACAATTATCAATGGCCACAGCATTCCTGAGTTGATCAAAGATGTAAAAACAAAATGTTGCCAAGCCGGTATGGCTCAGTGGTTTAACATTTACCTATGAACCAGGAAGTCACAGTTCAATTCCTGTCAGGGCACATAGCTGGGTTGTGGACTCCATCCCCTGTAGGGGCTTGCAAGAGGTAGCTGATCAATGATTCTCTCTCATCATTGATGTTTCTTTCTCTCTCCCTCTCCCTTCTTCTCTGAAATCAATAAAAATATGTTTAAAAAAGCCACACAAACAAAACGTGTCTGAGCCCCTTTCTGTTTTACAAGCAAGCTTCCCTTCAGTCATCAGTTTCGGTGTGATAAGGAGCAAGAGCCTAGTTGTCAGCCATGGTTCAGATGTCTCTTAAGACTTCAAGTGTCTTGCGTAATTCTGCAATTCCTGTCTCACATTTCCCTCCTCTGTGTTGTCCAATCATTCGTTAATGATACCAAAGTGTAACACACTTACAGGGTACTGTGTCCTCTTCAGATCTTTTCAGAACTGATTTAATACCATTTTACGGGCCTGTGCAATTCATCCAAACCCTTAAATTATTTCTCTCTCCTCAGCCTAAAGCCTTTCCATTCCTCACCTCCACTGATAAGGCTTAACATTATAACCGCTAAGGCGTCTTGCTCTTAGACATGGAAGGGGAGATAGCTGTTGTATCATTGCCAGTATTTATCATGAGGTTTTTCATAGAGCACATCACAGAGTATTAAAACAACCAACATTCACCAAGATCTATTTTCATTTTTAGAAAATGTCTTTGAACAAGAAATGACAATTGTGGCCAAGTTTTCTGTGACTTGTTTCTAGTATATTTTTAGCAGCATTATTTTCAGGATAACCAAAGCCTCACATGGAACATAGTACTTTCCTTCAAAATCATATTAAAAAGCAAAAAATAAAAATAAATCTATTATGGATTGCTCATGGAACAAAGTTAAAACCTTTTACCTTTTTATTGAAAGTTAGAGTCTTTCCCAGCACCTACTCCATTTCTATAAACTTAATGTTTTTCTTTATTCATTATAACAACTTGCCTAGTTTTTCTTTTCCTCAGTCATAATGCACTTTAACATTCATTTCATTGTGGAATAATTGTTTAAGTACCTCCTAGATTTCCTGTTCTTTGAGGATAATTTTTCACATCATATCCATTATTATAGCCCTTATTTACATTGAGTAACACCTTGTATGGAGTATATACTCGTTAAATATTTCCTGAAAATGAACTGAGTGCATACATGGAAAGAACATAAAATATGAACTAAAAGTACTGGGCTATAATTCTGGCTCTGCTCCTAAAAATATGCCTTTAGGTAAGTGTGGCAGGCAGACACTTAAGGTGGCCCTATGATCTCCACCTCTTGATGGTCACACCCTTGTCCAGTCTATTATTCTAGAGTGTAGGCAGGTCCATGATTTGCCTTTAATAAGTAAAATTCAGTAAGGTAATGGGATGTATGAGATTATATAATTATATAATATTGTAGTCCTCATCTTGCTTGGGTTGACCTCTATCTATCCCAACACCTGAGTGAACTTGAAAGTGAGTTCTGACCCCAGTGGACCTCAGATGAGGGGCAACCCTGGATGGCATCTTTATCACAGCCATGTCATACCCAAGCACAGGACACAATCTAACTATGTCTGGACACAGACCCAGAAAAAGTACAAGAAAATAAATATGATTTGTTTTAAGCTGATATGTTTACAGTAATATTGTTACACAACAATAGCAAACTCATATAGTAAGTGATTCACTGAATGTTGGCCTCCATAATTATAAAATACTAGAGGCCCAGTGCATGGCATTCATGCACGGGGGCGTGGGGGAGGGGGCGTGGAATCCCTCAGCCCAGCCTGTACCCTCTCCAATCCGGGGCCGCTGGCCCCTAACTGCTTCCCTACCTGCCTGATCGCCCCTAACCACTTATGCCTGCCTGCCCAATCGCCCCTAACCACTCTGTCTGCCTGCCTGATCACCCCTAACTGCCTCTGCCTCGGCCCCTGCCACTGTGGCTTTGTCTGAAAGGAGGACCGGGTGACCAGAAGATGTCCATAGACCCAGTCTAATTAGCATATTAT
The DNA here is from genome assembly GCF_000327345.1 of Myotis davidii. NCBI lineage: Eukaryota > Metazoa > Chordata > Mammalia > Chiroptera > Vespertilionidae > Myotis > Myotis davidii. The sequence goes on along the minus strand of NW_006293779.1, from coordinate 8,929,615 downwards.
CCTTTTATTAGTATAGATAAATTGAAATATTTTTTACCACATTAGCCATGGTATTTAAAATAGATAAAATGGAAATAAAATCTATTTAAGAGCACTTTAAAATGCTAGAACACTATATGAGCATTGCATTTTAAATGTACTTTAAGAGAAACACTTTACTAATGTGATTCCATATATTCCTCCAACAAGATTTTGAAGGTTGTAACATTGTCATTGCTCTTTTGTAGCCAAGGCAACTATTATACCTATTTTACAGATGAAAAAACAGAGAGGTCAAGTAACCAGCTTAAGGCAACACAGGTTATAAATGATAGAGCTCAGATTTAAACTCTATATTGAATTTCAAACCTTGGCACTTTTTACTGATAGTTAGTAAAACAACGTATGTTGAAAACTATGTAGGGCCCATAACCATGTCTGTTCTTTCAGGATTCAACATGGTTGCTTCAATGTTTTAAAGTTAAAATACATATTATAATTTTTAGGTTTAATGAAGCAAATGAATTCCTTTATGTTCCTTAACAAGTTTGATTCAATACAGAAATAAATATTTATCAGGTGCTTATTATGTTCCAGACCATCTTTGAGCACATATTATCTCAACAATATTGAAAAATAAAACTTTGAATTGATAATTTTGTAATTTATTTGACTTAGCATTTACACATACATACATACATGATATTCAATATAGGCCTGAGGGTATATATGCATATGTGTTCAGGCAAGGGAGAAATAGATCTGGGTGTGTAGGCTACAAGAAGTACATTCTGTGAATCCCATAAAAAATCCAGAGGAGAGAAAGAACATTTCTAACTTTAAAGGTACAACTTAAATCTCCTCTCCTTCTTTCCTCACCAACGTGTGTTTGTGTCTGGATCTCCTTGTTTGGAATGTTTGCAGCATTAACAGTTTGTGGTGTCCAGTATATACTAGAATAATGAGCCATTTCAGAGTGATAGGATGCTGACCTTGTGCATTGTGAGCTACACTCTAAGCAACAGGAGGGCCAAGGTCATGTTTTATATTTACTGCCGGGGTCCAACCCCAGCGGGTACAGGGGTCCCCAAAGGTGTGGATGGAGTCGGCGAAGAAGGAATGACACGGAGACAGCATTCAGTTGATCAGCAGCCTAGCCAGGATCTCCAGCCAAGTTCTGGTCTGGATCTGCAGCGAAGTTCTGGTTAGGATCTCCAACCAGGTTCTGTGGCCATGTTCTCCGCTAGGTTC
>NW_006293779.1:8917500-8928346 GCF_000327345.1 Myotis davidii | reverse complement strand
CATTCCAGGGAGTAAAGATTATGTAGCTTAAGCATGATTGTTCGTAGTTAAAGTGATTAATTACCCGCCTGGCAGTTAAGAGGTTTTATTCCCTCCCTAACTTCAGGGGAAAATCCCTACCTGGGGAAACAACCTTTCTTGGAGAGGTGACCTTGGACCGGCTCCCGGCAATTTACATGTTGCCTACAACATGCCTAGGGTGGAGCTGCCACATAGTAGAAACTTAGTGAACTCCCAAGGGTAAATGGGTACTCATAGAGCATCATGCTCGTCATATTAGTGTAAGCAGCGTGCAGACTCAGGGACAGAAAGCACCTGATTTCTAATGAGGTTATTGGCATGTGTTTGACTCTGTTTTTCAAACAAAAATAGAATCAAATACCTCTTCGGGTTTATATACAGATGAAGTTTTGAAACCTTAAGCAACCAATGAAAAGGATCATATCATCGGAAGTTCTCGGAGGTCCCTTTCATGGACTCTTGAGGCAGGAAGAAGGGAGGATGATCCCTGGGGTTTTCAGGGGGAGGTTCTGTGAGGGAGTTTAGAAGAGCATTTAGCCTTTGAAAGGCATCCCAACTATGAAGACATTCAGCAAGAAGTTATTGTGTCTTGAATAATTCTAACACCCCCAACAGAGACCAAAAAATGACCATCTATTTATATTTGTAAGAATTATTCTTTTCCATTGTGTTCACAAAATGTGGTCTCTTGAATGTCTAGAAGAAATGTCATCCCTAAATATTTAATACTATTGGGTTTCCAACTTGAAAGGAAGAAAAAAAAATGGAAGAGAAAGAATACTTTCAGTGACAATTGTTTGAATTTTCGATGCCTACTGACTTTTCCAAAGGATAAAGAGTGTTTCTTAACAAATTAATCTGGCTGTTACCTATTAAGCCTCTGACTAGCCTTTGCCGTTTTTATGAGGTGGGGCCACTTTTATAAAATTCATGGAAATTTGCTTGTTGCATATCTGGGATGGTATATCTTTGTTTCTGTTTATAGCTCTACCTTATGAATATCTCATGTCTCTTTAAAGGCAAGGTCCAGCTTCAGTAATATGGCATTATGCCTCTTTATTTTTATTATGGTCTAATTGAAATATCATGTAGTATTAGTTTTAGGTGTACAGCATAACGATTTGAAATCTGTATGTACTATGAAATGATCACCATGATAAGTTAGCATCCATTACCGCACATAGTTAAAATTTATTTTTTCTTGTGATAACTTTTTTTGTTTTTTAAAAATATTTTTATTGATTTCAGAGAGGAAGGGAGAGGGAGAGAGAGATAAAAAACATCAATGATGAGAGAGATTCACTGATTGGCTGCCTCCTGCACTCCCATACTGGGGATAGAGCCAGCAACCTGGGTATGTGCCCTGCCTGGGAATCGAACGGTGACCTCCTAGTTCATAGGTCGAAGCTCAACCACTGAGCAACACCAGCCAGGATGTGATAAGAACTTTTAAGGTCTACCTCTTAGTAACTTTCAAATAGATACCACATAACTAACTGTAGCCTAGATGTTATCTTAAGGGTTAATGCTTAAGGGAGTGGTCATGCAAAGGCCAGCACTGGAGGCCACTCTTAAGCCCCTTGTTCCTCCTCCAAGGGGGTCTACTGCATGGCTAGAAATATGCCAGGGGAGGAAAGGTCAGGGGAGGGATCAACTACTTGACCAGGGATATGAAAGATCAGGAGGTGTAAACTGTACGACTGGAACTATGCTAGGAGAGGAAAGGTTACCTTGGGGGCTATGTCCTTGATTTCCCAGTTCTGCCTGTTGCTAGGCACCTGGGGCTTTCTGCTCTGGTGACCGTTCTGTTTGGCCCGTTATCCTTGCTCTGCTCATGTCTGTCTAAGTACCTACCACATAACTTATTTTTTTTCCAGTGACAAGTACCAGGCACTTAGATATATTACATAATGTTTCAGTATAAAAACTTCTATGTAGATCATTCTCATCATATAGTAGATAATTGAGTTTGGGGAAGGTTAATTGATCAAAGATCACATATGTAGAACATTGTAGAGTTAGAATTAGCATAGGTTTGATTTCAAAGCTGATGCCCCTTATATTCTGTTATCTTCCAGTAAAGACCTTACAATAATGTAGAAGTAAGGGTGCCACACAAGTCATGTCAATTGTTGGATCTGGGTAAGAGAAAGAAGCCCAGGTAAGGAAACACCATACAAAAAAAGGTGGCAGAAACATGAAGAGAGTGTGTGCGTGGGTTTTCTGAGTTTGCACAGGAGTTTGCTTGTGTGGTAGATCAGAAGGTTAGAGGGGTAAGGCTTGGCCCAGAAGATCGAGACATTCATAATCCTAAGGCAGTTTTACTTTATTTTTAATTAAAGGGAGGAAATTTGATGAATCTAGGAAACACTCTCCTTCCCCAGGGCTAAAAGGATAATCACTTACACATTCAATTATGTATCTCCCCAAAGAGTGAACAATAGATAATGAACTCTAGTTACACAAGAATTATCTTTCATTTTAGTAAGGGGTGCCCTCTAAGAGTGAAGATTTTCTGCTGTGTAAGGTGGGTTGCCAGTTTTGCTGGGTTGCGTGTTTTGGGGGAAGGTGAAAAGTATTGTTTCTCATTTAATTTTCAGCATTATAAAAGCTTATGTCTCCATTTCCTCCAAAAACATCTGTTAAACTACAAAGCCAATTCAAGCAAACAAAAGAACTTGAAAGACCAAATGCTCTGTCTGGAAGAAGACATATTTAGCCTGGTTCGAATTGACATTCATATGCCGTCAAAAGCAATTAAACTCTCACAAAAGCAGCACAAACAGGAGTCTGGAGCACTCCTTGTTTTCAAGCCCTTTAAAGCTCCATTTTAGGAGGGGGAAGGCTTGTGGAGCCTATTCTCATTAGTTGTTGTATTTCAAGCTTAGAAAGGCAGTAAATAGATAGTCTTCTCAGCACTATTTGGCTGGAAAGTCCAAACTTGATTAAAATCTATAAGAGAAAAATTGCTTTTTATCATCCTAACAACTAATCTAAAGTATCCTCTACCTCCAGAGTTTTTAACCCCAATATCCTAAATTTTTCATAGCACACATAACTGTTAAGAAGTATTTGCTTATTGCATAGTGGAGGCCCAGTGCATGAAATTTGTAAAGTGGGGGGTGGGGGGCTCAGCTTGGCCTGCATCCTCTCACAAACTGGGACCCTTTGGGGGATGTCGGGCCTAAGCCGGCAGCAGACATCCCTCTTGCAATCTGGGATGCTGCATGCACCAGTGACCATACTTTTCATACTGGCGAAAGGCATCTTGCTATTGTTATGGGCAGCTACATTTTTTTGCCCTGATTATAAAAAGTAGTACATAATATGATCCTTCTGAGGCAGTAGTACCATTTTCCCCATCTTATGGGTGGAAAAACTGAAGCAGAGAGAAGTTAAGTAATTGGCTTTGTTACACAGTTATAAGTATCAGAATCCGGGCTGACCAAAAAATGTGCAAGCCAGAGTCCATACATGTCATCATTGCATCATCCTGTTTTTCAGTGTTACAGTAGCCTTGCCAGGTTTTAATTTTTAAATCTAAGAGACTGTTCCCATTATATAGGGTAGGGTCCCTAGACCTGGCCGGCAATCAGGGCCATCTGTGAGGCAACCGGCAGGCGGGGCAATCAGGGGAGGGGAGACCCCGCTGGCACCTGCCTTGGCTGGCGGCCTGGCGCCGCCTGCCAGTCAGCCCTTAATCCCCCAATCGCTGCTGCTGGTCTCCTCCCCCTGGTGGTCAGTGTGCGTCATAGAGACTGGTCGTTCCACCAGTCCTTCTGCTGTTCAGTCGATTTGCATATTAGGGTTTTATTATATAGGATTATCTATCTTCCCCCATTATAATATTCACTCAGTAAGAACAGGAATATTGCCCGCTGGTGTATCCCAATACCTTGTCACTGGTAGGTGCCAGATGAATATTGTTAAATTAATAAATGTACGAGTAAGTGAATAGTGAATGAATGGAAATTTCTGTCTCAGAGTCTTAGAAATCATACTCAAGGCTTGCTCAAGTCTTGAGTTACCGCTACATTTCAGCTTATTCTTTTACTTTTTGACATCAAAAATCCTATATGTGGTAGACTGATTCGGGAATTATAATTTGGGTGTGTGTTGTACTCTTTCTCACCCTTTCAGTTTAGCTGCTGAAAATTCTTCCAATTTTGAACTATCCAGAGAAGGAATAATAAATATTCCTTATTCTGTGTGTTTAAGTTGATAGGTACTTTTACCCATAAGGCAGCAAAACAATTGAAAATGAGAATAGGTATGGCAGATCCCATTTTCTTATCTTACTCAGTTCTCAGAATAAAGCCAATTAAACTCCCAGTTAGGGGAAGGAGTAGAGAAGGGGAGAGGGCATTCATTGAGTATGTGACACTGTTTGCATCCCCCTCCCCTCCCTGGGAATAACATGCATGAGGTGCATGAGGATGGGATGGACAGATATGAGCAGGGACAATGTGTATCTGAGGTTTATCTGCCCAGCCAGGGTTTTGCTGATAGACAATTGATAGGTGCTGTGTCTCTTGGAAATTATGGTGCAGGAATTCTTTTTAAAAATATATTTTATTGATTTTTTACAGACAGGAAGGGAGAGGGATAGAGAGTTAGAAACATCGATGAGAGAGAAACATCAATCAGCTGCCCCCTGCACACTCCCTACTGGGGATGTGTCCGCAACCAAGGCACATGTCCTTGACCAGAATCGAACCTGGGACCCTTGAGTCCTCAGGCCGACGCTCTATCCACTGAGCCAAACCGGTTAGGCGATACAGGAATTCTTGAGAAGGGATGCTTGGAGGTTTGTTAGAAGCAAAGTACCTGCTGGTGACTCAAGCCTATCAGGGCCTCAGTATGGACTAGCGGAATAGGTTAGCCTTCCCAGTGCCCACGGGAAAGGTAGAGGAGGGCTGGGAGCGGACTGAAAAAGCACGAGAATACTAAGGATGGAACAAGAAGGACCCTAAGTAACAAGGCTAAAGCCCTGCAACCTGAAGGCTGACGTAGGAGTTGGGACACATCAGTAAATTAACAGGACAGAGACTATCAACCAGACGGCTGTTCACCTCAGTGGGTGTCAGCATGAAGGGGACACATTTGAAGACCACATAAGACAAAGAGCATCTTGTAGACGGGCAGCTTAGGACGTAACCATGAGGCTGGGGAATGGAGATTTTTGTTCTCTCTCCTTTACTGCTTTTGTAATGATGGTTGTTTAAGTTTCCTAGAGATTTGAATCAATATGGGGGAAAGGAGGAGAGAGAATATAACCTGAGAGCGATTTAACAAACCTGAATATGGCTGCATTATAAACCTGCATTGACTGAGAAGTGCCTGAATAGGAAGAAATTTACCTGAAAGCAACTTGATATCAGTTTTCTGCTTCTGAGTAGAAATGGGAGCTTAATGATAGAAATTATATTTGACTATAGAAAAATAAGTTACATTTTTGCATATATCAGTTCGTGAGTGAAAATTTGAATCCATTATATAGTCCCAGCAATTTAATTTTTCTTGTATGGTTTCAACTCCTGATGATTTCCTCTTTTTTAATCTACCCTCATTTATATGTATGTTCCCTATTTTTTTCCTGGAAACATTCACCATTTAACTAGTTCAGAGATGGTTGTTAAAACAATGCAGAGAAGTTGAGGGGCAAGGAAATGCTTATTTTTTACAGTTAAAAGAAAACTATTTTCCTCCTCCCTATTCCTCTCTCCTTGCCTTTGCTTATGTTGTTTCCCTTGCGCAAAATATCCTTCCCAACCTTCAATTAAATCCCATTGATCAATGACTTATTCAGATCTGACCACATCAATTCAGGTCTCTCTGGTGGTTCTAACCCACACTGCAATCCACTTCCCTAAACTCTGAAAGGGTATGCAGACTCTACTACATAGTTAAGAGCTGAATTATAATGGCCTGTCCTTGTTGTTTATCTAAAAAATGGTTTCTACCTATTTTGTCAATTAGATTGTGAGCTTCCAAATATCTCCTTACATGACTTTGGACACAAGTCTTGAGCAAATGGATAATAATTGCTGGCTGATTGAAATGTTACATTTAGATCCAAAGTAACGTTTTGATTTAGAACTGTTAACGTAAAAAAAAAACATTGAAACCTGTAAAGAATTTTTGTGAGTTTATTTGAGCCAAACTGTCGACATATGCCAGGAAGCAGAACCTCAATGAATTGAGATAATGCTCCAGAGAATGGCAGGTTACATCTGTATTTACACATTGCAATCAAAGGAAAGGGATGTGGGTGGGTTACATGAAATCCATTGGTGATAGACTAGAGAGGTGGGAGAAAGCAAAGGGGGGAAACCCCTGGGATTGGATAAAAGTAAAATGATAGACACATACTTAGGTGAGTGCAGGAACAATTAACATGATAATGAAGGAATTTGTGGTATCTGTCCTGGCACCCAGCACATTAGGTTGTGCCCCAAGTGGTCCAGAAAAAGGGAAGTTACAAGTTACCCGGACATTTCAAAGGGTATGTTACTATAGATGCAAAAAGACATATATGCTCAGTTAAAGTAAAAGTTGACCTTGTCAGTGAAGATACTGGCCTAGGATGTAACTATCCACCATAACTGCTTTTAGTTAAAGTTTAATTTCAGACCATCCTTTGTGGTTACTTTAGGTCTCTGAGTTTGCAAGACTGCCATGCAGGCCTCCCCTGAGCTTGGCAAGTTATCATGTGGCCCCTTTAATCTATAGAACTCACTGTTCAGTAGGCTTACCTACCCTGAATTCCTCTGTGTAAAGCCAGCCAACCATTCAATTACTTTCGAAGGAAGTGACCAAAGATCCCAATTTGAGAGGTCATGACCCACACTAAATTCAGAGCATGCTTTAATCAATTTAATATATGAGATACTTTGCAAATGGCATGATATCGGGTGGATTTGCATGGCATAAGGCAAATGAAGAGATTTTATGTTCTAAATTTATGTGACTTTTCTTCCTGATTCTAACATAGTCACATAAATGCAATCCAGCAAACCCCCTGCCTTGTCACTTTCTTGTCCCTCACTCTCCTGTGTCCCACCACATAGAACAGCAATTTTCAACAAATGTACCACAATAGTTTTTACAACAACACACAGTACCTGACTATTTAGTCAGGGGCACTGACCTCTTTTCCTTGAGATTGTCCAATAAAAAAATGGCAAGAGCCAACTCAACAATAGCCATCCAATGTGGATGAATCAAAATTACACATACTTTTTGTCAGATTGGCAAAAAAAATACATTTCTTGGTGTGCCGCAGAATTTTAGTAATTAGTTTATGTGTGCCATGCGATGAAAAAGGTTGAAAATCACTGACTTATAATGTTAGTTGTTAAGTACTGAAGGGCACATTCTGGCCCAACTCCACTCAGAGAATGGGGAGACACACCCCATCCTAATAAAAGTGGTGATGCGAATGGTTGGATCACTACCTTCAGGGGAGTGTAAATGTGCTGAGTCACACTGAAGAATAGAAGAAAGACTACTTCCTGCCTGGCCTTCAGGTTGAGAATGCATCTGAATTTGCATCAGCCCTGCTGATGCCTGATGCCTGTACCCAGTTATTGAGTAGTATTTTTTTGGCATGTGTGAATTAGATATGCCTTCACGTCACTGTTCATAAACATCCAGGTGGGTGATGGAGATGGATTTGTTCCCATCCTCTGACCATCACTTTGGCTCCTATTTGACTTGGCAGGCTGGATAAAGAGCTGGATTTGAACATTGGCAGGTTCTTTGATAGGCTCATTTTTAATGACAGCATGGGGTGACTTTCCTAGTGGGGGCTGTTTTGTTTGCTGAAGTTTATCCTCCATCCTTATATTCTAATTCATTCTCACAGTTGTCCACCGTTTGCATCTTCAGTGTTGGGAAAATCTCTGACAGTTATTAAACTTATTGTTATGATGTAATTTTCATTATAATTCTTGTGCCAGTGTGTCTTCTGTTTGCTGAAAAGATGTACTAGATTGTAAGGTAGGAAGGATTATTTTATTTAGCCTAGGGTATCATTATGATGACGTCTTAACCCCAATCCTCAAAGGTTTTCCCTCTTCTTTTCTTTATCTCCATTTAAGGGAATTTGTTTTATTATACTTAAAAAACTCACCTGCTGATTTGTTGTTCCTATTAGTAATGACTAATAAAGTCAGTCTTTTGTAGCAAGGGGAGAATGCACTGAACCTAATAGGAACTATAAGGACATATTGATAATTCCATGTTGAGACAATCAAATTTGTCTTGGAAAACTACCAATGGAGATTTGTTGCATGTGCCTGTGACCTTAAGCAAGAATGTCCAGTAACACCAAGGGTAGATAGACTTCACTAAGTCATTACTAAGGAGCCACAGGGTCTGAAAACTTTCTTGGTGTTTTGAAACTTTCTTGGTGAAGTATTCTGTATTGCTTACTGACATGTTTCACTTCTCTGATGGACATTGCACTGCTTTCAATCTGAGCTGCATCAGCATTCTTTGAATGGCATTTTAATTTTTCTTCCTTTTGCTTCAAGGCTACCCATAAGGCCCTTCAAAACTGCATTCAATACTGGATTCACAGATAAAATAGCCCAAAATTTTTGCCCAAGATAAACATGGATGTTTCCTCCTTAAAATTATCAAAGTATTTACTTCTCCTGAGAAAACATAAAGATACAGGTGGTACCCGATCTATCAGTTAGAATGTGCTTAGAAATACATTGTATATTTAGTTTTCACAACTTTCTCTATTAGCCAGTGGTGTGACCTGTAGTATTGTAATTATCTTGAACCACACACTTTTTGCCAGGCTATCATATCTAATAAGGAGGGAATATGCTAACTGACTGCCACACCCACAAAGATGGCAGCACCCACACTACAAGATGGTGGCGCCCAGTCCCCTCAGCCCCCTGCCATGCACCTGCCTCCTGAGACCTCCCAGCCCCCTTAGATCCCCAGCTGCCTAGGGCTGGCCCGATGTGCAGGCAAGCCTCAGATGGCCGCTGCCCAGCCACCCAGGGCCACCCGAGGCTCAGGTAACCAGGGCTGGCCAAGGCTTGTGCTGCCAGCAGTGGCAGCAGCAGAGGTGTGATGGGGTCGCCTCCCACCCCTGAGGGCTCCTGGACTGTGAGAGGGGGCAGGCTGGGCTGAGAGACCCCCCCACCCCAGTGCATGAATTTTCATGCATCGGGCCTCTAGTGGGAATATAAATCCTTACATAAATGTTAACCCTAAAAGAATGATTCAACCTATTTATTTGTGCAAATGTAAATAAACTGGTTTGGAGAGTAAAGATATATTGAGGTGGTCACAGAAACAGATAATTAATTTGGTTCTGGCAAATGTGGCAGCTTACTTAAATGCAGGTAACTATACTTATTTCAAATTTTTATTAAAATGAAAAAAGAGCATTTGGCACTAACAGGAGGCACACAGGCCCGGCAGGCTAAAGGCCCAGTCCCGAGGCTGCCTCCCACTTCAGATACCCATGGCAAGTAGTAGGTCCCCAGGTAGCCCACAACTTCTAACTGACTTGGCTACAAATAGAAGATTGCCATGAGCTCTCTCTTGTATTTGAGTATTTGCTAGAACAGCAGGCAGAACTCAGGGAAACACTTAGGTTTACCAGTTACTTATATAATAAAGGATATGGTAAAGAACACAGATGAACAACCAAATGAAGAGATACATAAGGTGAGAGGTCCCAAGCGCAGGCACTTCTGTCCCTGTAGAGATGAGGTGTGAGACCCTCCCAGCATGGACGTGTGCACACCAAGCCAGCAGCTCCCTGAACCTCATAGTATGGAATTTGTATGGAGGTATCATCATGTGCACAATCGATTACTAACTCCGTTTTGAGCTTCATTCTCCTCTCTGCAGAATAGGACATGGGGCTGAAAATTCTAAGTTTCTAATCATGGTTTAGCCTTTCTGGGGACCAACCCCATCCAGGAGCCCCCAAAATGTCAACTCATCAGAACAAAAGACACAGCTATCACCCAAGACATCATCAGGCATTTGGGAGCTCTGAAACAGACTGGAAAGTAAAGGGCTGAATGTTGGAACAGAAGATTCTCTTAGCATTCCTCTATACCAGGGGTTTAGGAACTCAGGGTCAGGATCCAGAGGCAGGTACCTGTATGTATTTTTCTCTATTCATAATGCAAAAGACATTTTTTTTTTTTGGTGCAGTGTGTATGTGCTGGCTGCTGGCTAAAGGGGCTTTGCTGTTTCTAAAGACTACCTCAGAAAGGAAAGGTGTCTGCTGCCTGGAACAGATGCCCTGACTAGTCAGTAGTAACTTAAATACACAGGAGTTTCTGTGGTGCCCTGAGAGGTCTGGGCATAGGCAGCAGGGCTGACGAGGCCAATCCAGGTGGCAGTAGGAAATCAGCTTTCTCCTGTCTCCCTGTCTTTCCATCCTCAGCTTGTGGCTTTTGTCTTCCTGGTCCCACATGCTGGTACATTTCCTCATTCTGGGCACTAAGAAGATGGGAACAAAAGTATCAGCAGATGTCTCCTTATATTTCACTAGTGACCTGGTGCATGAAATTCGTGCAGATTAAAAGGGAATTAATTAGAAGAAATATTTTAATATTGCTATTTGCCCTTTTTCTATAATAGACATGTCAGAGATGAAAGAAAAGTAGTTAAATGTATACGAAAATCTTCCTCCTGTCAGAGTCTGGGGCATGCCATGGGAACCAGAGTCAAGTCCCCACCCACCCACGTGCACCTTGAAATCGCACGAGTCCCAGACCCCCACACTGGGCTAGATCCAGACCTGGCCAGCACCACCCCAGTCAAGCCCTGCCAGGTG
>NW_006293779.1:8908064-8917326 GCF_000327345.1 Myotis davidii | reverse complement strand
ATCCCGGGGCCCTGCCTCCTGGTGTGGCACTGGCCCTTCTCTACCATCTTTTGAGGACTGCCCATGCGCCGCAGCCACGGTGGGGTTTTACAGAACATAAAGCAGACGACGGTGTTCAAAGAACCTAAGGCAGGGGTCTGACTCCCAAACCCGCTGTCTCCACGCGGAACTGCCGGTTCCACCTGCGGGAGGGAGTTCCCACGGCGGCGGGGGGTGCCTCTGGTCTAAGAGAACGTGGAGCAGCTGAGTGTCCGAAGCCCAGAACCAGTTCAGTTTAGATCCGAGGCTTCGGGTTTTAGACCAGGTCATACCACCGACGTGGTAACCACAAAACCGCCGCCAGTGGACACGGCGCTCTCGCCTGATCCTCACACCTTCCTAGTCCCATCGCACAGATAGGGAAACTGAGGCTGAGAGGCAGGAAATGCCCCGGCCCAGCGCCACGCAGCCTCAGGTCCCTGCTGATTGCTCGTTAAGGCTGGTTATGGGAACTCGACTTCCGCTGTGGGCGCAGCCATCTTATGTTATGGAATCCCTGCTTTCGCTGTGGGCGCAGCCATCTTATGTTATGGAATCCCTGCTTTTGCTGTGGGAGCAGCCATCTTGACCATTACAGCGTGATGGTCAATTTGCATATTCCTTCTTTATTAGATAAGATTGGACAAGAACTGTAACACAGGACCGTACCTGAAGCTGCAAGAGAAGATGGGAAATTGAACTTTTAGCTTTTTTTTTTTTAAATTTTTGAAGCTCTGAGGCTGGTGAGAGAGAAGGACAATGCCACTATTCATTATGCAGCTACATAGGTCCATACTATTGCATGGGTGCCCCACCATAAATGGTTCTATTTAAGCCCCAAAATGCTGCACTCGTATAGCCAGTACAAGAGACTGATTATATATTGTCCATTTAAGTAGACGGTCAAGTCCTTCATCACTTGTCCTCTGTATTTGTACAGAAAGGAACATTTGTGAGTTCAAAGGGCAGAGAACAAAGCAGGCTCATCCTGGCGTACTCCAGGGCGCCCATTCGGTAACATCTGAACTTTCCGATGATGCTTCCCCTTCCCTCACAGCAGTGACTCTCTGCTGTCCTCTCCCCGTTCGCTGCAAGATCAGCCTTGAGGAGCTGCGAGGCAAACTCAGCAAAGTCTTGAGCGCCGTACTTTCCCTCCTTCTTCATTAGCTGCTGGGAAGGCATGGAGTTGTTCGGCCATTTCCGTTCCCCAGGTAACTCCTGGGGACTGGGCCCTGAAGGTGGAGCAGGGGCCGGGGCAGCTCTGGATGGTGCAGCCTAAGGAGTCTTTCAGTGACAGGCTGATGCGGTGAGACCCCTCGCATCTCAGGCATGTAGGAGGCGACCTGCGCAGCACTGCGAAAACCTGGAGCAAGAACAGGATTTCATGATTGTGTTTTATGTAATGCAGATGAAAGCAGCAATCTTCCCATCAGGCACTATTTGTGATTAATTACGAGAGATTTTGCAAAGCAATCTATGCTTTTTGTGCTCACCCAGAGGCATACTGACAGGAAAATCAGGCAGCTCCACCATCGGCTCCCTAATGAGCCTGGCTTCAGCCCCACCAGCTAAACTCATCTCGGTGACACCCCAGGTTTGGCAACCACGGCCCAGCCTCATCACAGATGCTAATAGCAAATCGACTGAAACGGGTGGTGTGGATGATGCCAACCCTACGATGGTTTCTGTCTTTTTAAAAGCCATGTCCCAGTTTTGTAGAGATTGGCCAGGGATGGGTGAAATGCACATGGCCTGTGTGTGAGGTCTGAGGGGAGGGAGGGGAGCAGAGGCAAGGTAAACGCATTTCAAGGTGGGCCTCAAAACAGATTGTGAGGGGCTACAGGAAAAGGGATGTGATCGCCTGGATGAATCAAGAGCTCGTCCAGGACTACGATTTTGAAGCGTACTTAGACATTGATGAGCATGTAGGGACATCTCATATCATCCCTCAAAGGGAAAGTGTTGATCCCATTCGAGACCTTAGTCTAAATTACCAAAGGAACATATTTCAAAGCCACAGAACTAATTTAGGAAACAACAAATAAAATGATGATAACAACACAGCAGGGCCCTCTGTATAACATCTACATGCCACCGGCCTTTTACTGTTTCAAGTTATTTCTGTAGATTTGGACCTATTAAACTGGTCACTTATTTAATAATCTGTGCTCATTATTTTGAGGGAGACACACACAAAAAGGATACATTTCAGTTATCACTGAAGTACAGAAATGATTTATTTCATTCTTATATCTATTTTGCATTTATTTATTGCATGCAGCCCTGTGCCTGTGGTATTAGGTTTTGGGGTTATATGACAGACCAACATCAACCTGTGCTCTGTTTCTTTCTTTTTTTTTAATAAAGATTCTTTTAAAAAATATATATTTTATTTATTTTTTACAGAGAGGAAGGGAGAGAGAGAGTTAGAAACATCGATGAGAGAGAAACATCTATTCAGCTGCCTCCTTCACACCCCCCACTGGGGATGTGCCCACAACCAAGGTACATGCCCTTGACTGGAATCGTACCTGGGACCATTCAGTCCAGAGGCCAACACTCTGTCCATTATGCCAAACCAGTTAGGATAACCTGTGTTCTGATTTCATACAACATGCCAGTGATGTGGGGTTCAGATGAGGAAGCAGGCAGTGAAAACACAACATGGTCTGTGGGGTGCAAGGGAAGTTACAGGGCTCCAAGGGAGAGACAGCAAGGCCCCCTAAGAGGGGTCCAGGGAAGGTTTGGGTGGGATAAGGTTACCCTGAAAAGATAACTTCCTGGGGAAAGGATTGGAGGCTAGAGAGAGAGACATATTCAGAGAACAAAATGTTTCTGTGTGGCTGGAGGCTAGTGTGTGTGACGGGGTGTGAGGGACAAGGATGTGGTGGGAGACGGAAAGCAAGGAGTAGGCCCCAGATCACAAAGGCTCTTTAAAAGCACATTCAGAACTTTGGACTCGTCCTGAGGTATTTGAAAGCAGGTGTGTGCCTTGGTCAAGTCCGCATCTTGGACTGAAGCTAGAACATCCTACAGTGGGTAAAACTGAGGCTGGGAAACCCGTTAGGTGGTTGTTACAGGGATAAAACCAGGTGAAGCATTGTTATGAGAAGGACAATAGAGGCAGGGGAATTGCAGGAGGTGGAAATATTTGATGACTCTTTAGAAAGTAAAACCAACAGGCATTAGTGATTAATTTTATGAGAGACTTTCTGGGGAATCCAGAATCTGTAGTTGATGATGGTGGTGTTCAATGAGTTAGGAAATCCAAGACGAGGAACTTGGGGGCTGGGGAAAGAGCTTAGTGCTGTGTTAGAGGCGTAAGGTGTCTGGGGCATTTCAAGTAAGGGTGTCTAGTGGACAGTATGTAATTATAGTCCCAGAACTGAAAACAGATGTTAAGAGCTGGGAATGCTAATTCGTCCACAAGGAGCCCTTACATAGTCCCTTTAGCCATGGAGGTGAACTCATTCCAGAAGACTGCCTAGCGTTGGAAAAGAGAATACAAGTGGAATCTTAGAGAAACAGTAGCATTCAAGAGCTGGCAAAGAAAGAGCCCCCAAAGGAGGCTGGGCATCAGGAAAGTCATTAAAGGTAGAAGGAAGTTTTTGGAGAGAGAATGTAAATGACTTGTTAAAAATGTTTGACTATGAAAGTGGAGAGAACAGTTAGTTGATATTTGAGATGGATGTGGGGCTGAAGAGTAATTTCTGTTTAAGATGGGCGAGAGGATCTTAATGCATGCACACAGATAGGGAGGCTACGATAATCCAACCTGGGGACACAGTTTACCTTTGAACAGCTCATGAAAAGAGGATTTGCTGAGCAGAGGAAGGATGTTAACACATTTGTGGAGAGGCGCATTTAACCTGCTAAGGAGAACAAAGCGCTTCTTTGCACTATAATGGTAGCTTTGCATATGCACAGTGTGATTAAAGATGGCTCTCACCTTCTCCCTGGAGCCAGACTTGTCTTTGGCAATACTTGTTAGTAATGACTTTGAATATCAAAGTTTGTTTGTTCTTCTGTTGTTTTCTTCGTTCTCCAGATTTTCAGGCTCTGTTCTAGGTGTTAAGAATTCAATGAAAAAAAGCAAATCCTTATTTTTCTCTCAAGAAACTATGTGCCTGGGGAGAAGGCAGATACAGTTCAATGGGCTGAGCCTGTGCTAGGAAGGGGCCTGGGTGGGTGTTATAGGCTCAGGGAGGAGGTACCCTGCACAGGCTCTGGCAGGAATAAGCTGTATTCACCACTGTCCTCACTGACATCCTAGGGCTTAAGATTTTGCTAAGCTACATTACATTTAGTATATCACAATATTCAAAGTCTACCAATTCAACCAAAACCCCCCTTACTCCTTTACATCCGGAGTCAACAAACTTTTTCTGTAACAGAGCAGATGGTAAATACTAGTTTTGTGGGCCATCCGGTCTCCATGAAACTACTCAATCCTTGCCTTGTAGTGCGGAAGCAACCCCAGACCATACAGAAATGATGGGCGTGGCTACTGACAATGGCAAATTTCACCTGAGCCCTGTGATGCTGGGAAGCAGGGAGGTTAATCAATCCCCAATCCTGTTGTCTTGTAGGAAATGGCTTATTGCTAAGAACCAGCCTTCTCCTATGCCTTAGGTGTCTACGACTCACCCATGGCTCCCTTGGTATCCAAGGCAAGGCAGGTACCAATTTTCCTAGTTCTCATTATTTGCCTCATAATTAAATAGCTGAGCTGTTTTATCCCAAAGGGTGAATGGAAACAACATGCTTTTTAACCAAATTTTGGTTAAGATCTTACCTCCCCCTGGTCTGAACTTTGCCCCCTCCTTCAACCTGAGCCAGCCTGTAGCCCATCCTTAAGGGCTGCTCTCAGAATTTTCTGCTATTCTGTCTACTACCTGATCGTACAGAATATGATCAGGGGAAGCTTTTACCCACTTCCACTTGGTTCTTTCCTTTGTTCATTCCTTTCTGAGGCGCCTTGCTGATCTTATGGTCAGAGCCTTCTTTTTATTATAAAAGTTCAACTCCACCTATTGCCATAGCCCCTTTCCCCACAATAATCCTGTCAAATAAAACCCTCCTTACTAAATCTAGATTTTCAAAAAAGCATTGTGTTAACACTGTGATCCAATAAAGCACACTAAAATTAGAATTTTATATAATGTTTAAGTGACAAAAAATTACCTTCTTCCTCTGACCTCTCCTCCCCCCAAAAATGAAAAGACTTGTTCTGAGCTCACAGACTGTACCAAAACAGGTGGCTGGGCAAAATTTGACTCAAGGGATAGATTTTGCCAATCCTTGCTTTATATTAAAGGGGCTTCACATTCAACAGAACCAGATTAGTTGGCCTTTTAGAGAATTACCAATCTATTCAATTCAATAAACATTTATTAATCGCCTACCCTATGCTCGGTGTTCTTCTAGGCCCTAGAGATGAGGTTCGGAATAAGACAGATACTGTCCTACACTGAAGAAATTTAAAAATAAGGCATTAGTATTATGCCTCCCTATGCTCTGCTGTCTCTTATATGACATGATATTATTTGATCACAAATAATCATACATAGATGTGGTATGACTAGATGGTGTTGCTATGCACACAGGCCATTGGTTGCCTTGATTAAAATACCCCACATGTTAATTCTGATTAAATGCTTTTCCCTGCATAATAGTCAGCCTGGGCACCTATGCACTAATTCCAATAATACGGTAATCATTCCCAATAAATATTGAATTCTTCCTTGCAAATTATCTTCAGATTCTGTAATTCATTATTTAAATTTCTAGAGTGACAATTTTTTACATGTTGGTGGTGAATTTCTGAAGCCAAGTCAAGTGAATAAGTGAGTTGAGTCCGGGTGACTAAGGAAAGCAAACAGTGCTTCCTCCTCTTGAAACATGAGGTCTGATTTTAAGAGAATTCAGTTAGAATTTTATATTATTTCTAGTAAGCCAGCTTGTTATGGACTGAAGGTTTTGCTTCTAAAAATTTCCAGCGTTGAAGTCCTACCCCCTAATGTGCCTGTATATGGAGATAGGGCCTTCATGGAAACAATTGAGGTTGAATGAGGTCATCATGGTGAGGCCCTGGTCTGAGGGCAATGGTGCCCTTCTAAGAAGAGACACCAGAAAGCTCAGTGGCCTTCTCTCTCTGCACAGCACAAAGAACCAGTGTGAGAGCACAGTGACAGGGTGGCAGGAAGCAGGCTCTCACCAGGGACTGAATTGGCTGGCAACCTGATCTTGGATTTCCAGCTTCCAACACTGGGGCAAATAAATTTCTATTGCTTGAAGCACCCAGTCTGTGGCCTTTGTCATGGCAGCCTGAGCTAACTCAGACATGTCTCTTAAGCAATTTCCTAAAGAAAGCTCTGGAAATTCCGAGTTATGTCAGCATTTTTGGAATGATTTTCAGTCACCAAAGAGACTCTAATATATACATCACTTAGATGTATATATTCTCACTAGTTTTTAAAGTTACAAATCATATTTTTATCATTTATTGTGTGTTTGGGTGTTATGTATCTGATTTAGCCCCCACTAGATTATAAATTCTAAGCCCATAGCCGTCTGCAATCTAAAGAAAAGTGAGAGGTATATATCTGTGTGATGTGGCTGTGTTGGAGTCTCTCTTATTGTTTAATGTTTCCAGGAAAAAAAAAAACACGAAAACTACTTAGGATCTTTTTAGAAAATAAGTACTTATCTAGAAATATAAAGTGCAGGAGGAAGAGAGACATCCCTATGAATAAAACCCAGACGTGATCATGCAAGGGGCCAGATTGACCTGGAGTAGGAGGTTCAGTCTGACCTACTTCCCTTGAGCTGTGAGGGAAGGCACAGAGGGGCTACTTGTATATCTCACTTGCCAGAATACTTATTACTTCCCTGGGTGTTCCTATCTCAAAAGATGGCATATCCACAATAATTAAGAACATATTTCAAGGAGACATATGTACTACTATTCATAATACTTTAAACAATGAAAAACATATTTAATTAAAAGAAGTAAGACCTAGTGAAATAATCTTAGCATTGATTAGAAAAATTGGATCTGTGAGTAATGAATAATACTGAGATTTACAGTTATCTGCTTTTTGGATAATCACTAATTATAAGAGTCAGTCATCAACCCTCACTCTCACATGAAGCATTTCTGTTTTTCTTTTGTTGCCCAGAGCAGAGTTTCTTGTATTTATTTTTCTTTCATTCTTAAAACAAGTACCTACTGTGTGCCAGTGTGTGGGTGGAGCTGGGAATATGAATAAACGTAAGGATAGGATCCAGCTTTAGAAAAGTTGGTGGCCATGAGGAGAAAACACATACGAGGAATTGCAAGGCAACGGAGGGGTTGTAATACGAGGTTGCCCAAAGTACAGTGGGGAACATGGAAATGCAAGCTTTCTTCGAGTAGTTTGCAGGAGTGGCCCACAAGCCCAGAGGTAACTAAGAAAGGCGAGGGAGTCCTCGCTTTCCACTGCTTCCTTCTTCCATTCACATAGTAAGTGCAGAGGCATCATTGCCGAGCAACCAAAATCAGTTTCCCAGGCAAAATGGCAGAGGATTGGTGTGAGACATTTCATGAACTCTCCATGTGAGGAAAAAGACCCGTTATTTCGGTGGCAGCGGGCAACTAGGAAGAAAGACATTGCTGTTAAGTGAACAGTGAGCTTCCACAGGAAGCCAGGCCAATGGAAAGTAATAATTAAATCTTCCTCTGACTTCGGTTGCCTTGTAAGTGCTTAGCTGAAAAATGTGTCTGTACCTCGGGGCCTGCAGCAATGACATCTG
The DNA here is from genome assembly GCF_000327345.1 of Myotis davidii. Taxonomy (NCBI): domain Eukaryota; kingdom Metazoa; phylum Chordata; class Mammalia; order Chiroptera; family Vespertilionidae; genus Myotis; species Myotis davidii. The sequence goes on along the minus strand of NW_006293779.1, from coordinate 8,909,514 downwards.
TTATATTTTAGGAACGGAAAGCTAATGAGGTGGAATCTGGAGTCCTGAGCTTAATTGGGCTTGTTTTGATTAAGTGTATGTGCAGGGAATATTCGAATCACTTGTCTCAATTGCAAAACAGCCAACATAAGCCCCCGAATTCTTGCAGACAATTGTGAATCGTTTTGGAATAGTGAGGAAACTGTGTGGAGGAAAGAGGGAACGGTAAAGCAGACATTATCTGAGGTTCAGGTGTTCCTCTCCTGATCAGCGATGTTAGGCCTAAGGAGCCGCCCAGTCATTCCTGCCCGCTGTTCACTGCAAGTTCAGGCGTCGGTCTGGAGAAGCATGAAATGTCAGTGAACTTGTTCGAGAACCTGAGGCCCAGAAAGGAAGGGGCTTTTCCTGGACTCTGCGGGGTCTGAGGTCTGATTCCTAGCCCGGGACTCGGGACTCTCCTCTCCTCTCATGGACACTTGCTCTCCTGCTGTGAAGGGAGGGGTCACAGGACCACAGGGGAGGTTGCATCTAGCACTTCCCAACCCATCACCCAGGATTGCTGATAGACGCCTGCCTGCCTCACCTAAAGACAGTGGGTTGTGTTCTCTCTATTACACCTTCCCCTTCTGGACTTTTCATCTCTAAAACAGAAAGTTAATAATTGCTTCTATCACTATTTGTTTATACTGTAGGTTTCATGAGCTCCTATCTGTGTACCCTGGAAATAGCCCCGTCCTGGGCACATGGTACGTTTCCACGAGTAGAAAGGATAAATCTATGTACAAATAAATGAACATCTCGACCCAGCAGTAAGTAGCTGAGGAAGAAGATTCGAATCCTAAAGGGACAGAGAACCCTCCTATAAGCAGCCTTTCTGCCTTGGAGAAGAGAGAACGAGAGAAATAAAGGCGTGTGGTGAAGGAGGAAAGGTACCCTTCGAAGTCAGAGAACTGAGCTCACGCCCTTAGGCAGCTGCCTAGTAGGGCTTTGCGGTATTGGAGGTTAGAGACTCGCTCATGCAGTTCACTTCTTCCATTCAGTTCCTGTCAGTTAAAACCGAATCCCCTGGACATCCATTTATGCTAGACCTCGTGTTAACCCTGAGAGGCAAGGACAAGGAGCCCCAGCCTGTGCTGTCTAGGGCCTCAGAGCCAATAATCGATTACCTATCATACCCCTGAGGAAGTACCAGCATCTGCAGACTGTCCACTGGTGCTCACAATCTCCAAACAAGTTTCTGAGTGCCCCTTGCCCAATACAAAGCAGTAGATGGGGAAAAACCACGATGTGCCTATGAAACTGTGTTCTCTTGAGATCCTGGGAGCATTAAAGGAAAGGGATCTGAGACGTGTGTGTGTGTGTGTGTGTGTGATAGCCTCTGACTGGACCGGCCATGACTGTGACTGAATTTGCAGAGCTGTAGTGAAAAAATAACTCCATGTTGAAGGGGGGTTATCCAGGCCCAGCCTCC
>NW_006293779.1:8904037-8907964 GCF_000327345.1 Myotis davidii | reverse complement strand
TCTTTCCTGCCACTCACCAACCTTGTGGGGTGCTCTTTAGGTAAAACTGCTATTGGAAAGGAATGGGGACTGAAAAAAATTCCACAAAACCCAGGAAAGTAAGTGCAGACCAATTTCCCTTAAGTGCCAGCATAAAGGCCCAAACGTGCAGAAAGTGCATGAATAATCGAAGTAAATTTTAATTAGTTTTAATCTGTCCTTGTTCTCCTGTAAGCAGGGTGGGCTGTGTCCAAGGTTCTTTGGCAGGTATGTAATATTTACCGGTACACAGAAACACTAGGCAGCAATTTAGGGGTGATATCAGAGAAAAATGCCATGCTCATGTAAAGTGCGGGGATAATTTAGGCTGGCAGAGTGTAATTACCCAGACTGGAGCACATTCCTCAGGGGGGCAAGAAAGCAAGAGGCGGCAGTGTGCTCCTGCGCCCTGGGAGGAGAGCGGCGGTTCTGGAAAATGAAAAGATCGTGCCCGAGATGGAAGTTACGCAGGAGGATCTGGCCTTTACAGTGACCTTGGGTGAGAAGTGGAGAATGGGGAACCGTGTGAGAGGAATTGCTGCGTTGTAGGAACCTTCCAGTTCAGTCCACCTGCCACCATGTCCTCCCTGAGTGGATGCTCAGTCTCTGCTTGAGCAACACTGTGGTCGGGAGCTGATGACCTCCCGAGAATGGTCAAAGATGACCCGTTTATGGGTAAAGAACTTGCATCCTACAATGTCTGCCAGCTGGACTTTTGCCGGGGTCCAACCCCAGCAGGTCCAGGGGTCCCCAAAGGTGTGGACGGCGTCGGGGAAGAAGGATTGACACGGAGACAGCATTCAGTTGATCAGCAGGCTTGACAGGATCTCTAGCCACAATCTCCAGCCAAGTTCTGTGTCTATGCTCTCTTGCTAGGTTCTCTAGCCACGTTCTCCAGGTTCTCCAGCCAGGTTCTGTAGCCACTAGGTTCTTCAGCCAGGTTCTCTTGCTAGGTTCTGTGTCTAGGTTCTGTGTCTAGGTTCTGTGTCCTGTTACATCTGTATTTATACCAGTTGATTTCAATCCTATCAATCTCTATTCCAAAGGTTAGGGCGTTTCTTATCTCCATTCCAGGGAGTAAAGATTATGTAGCTTAAGCATGATTATTCGTAGTTAAAGAGATTAATTACCCGCCTGGCACTTAGTGAAGGGATTTTATTCCCTCCCTAACTTCAGGGGAAAATCTCTACCTGGGGAAACAACCTTTCTCGGAGAGGTGACCTTGGTTAAAACACATAGTGCCAAGAAGATGAGCAAACATATTAGGAACAGTATTGCATATATGCCAGGTCCCTTGAAACAGCAAGGGTGGACCGGCTCCCGCAGACTTTGGCCTCTCAGAGCCATACAGCATGACTGTTCCCCGCTCTACCAGATACTATTCAAATATTTCAATACAATTTCCATTAACTCTCAAGTCTACCTCCCCAAGCCAAATGTCCGTTCTGCCTTCAATTTTGCCCTAAATTATCCATTTCTAGATCTCTAACTACTTCAATCCAGCACTCCAGGTCGTTATTATTTTCCCATCCTAGTGTTCAGAATTGGATACATTACTGGTACACCGTCATGGAGTTCGACATTATAAATCTGTTAATTCACCTAAAGAAGTTTCTTTGGCAGATACTTCCCTTTGTTGTCAAGGGTTGTGTCAAAACTTTGCAAATGCAACTCCTCTTCTCAGTGCCCTAAAGGGGATTGGCCCTGGGGTCTTGCACATCTCCTCCCCCTGCCTCCCCTCCCCCCGTCACCCATTCTTAGATGGACAACTGGTATGCATCACCTCTTTTTTTCAATACCTGCATTTAAAGTATAAAATATTTCCATAGTATTTTTATTTTGAAAAATGAAGACATAATCATTTTCATTAAAAAATCAGTCCCCATTCTCTTATCCAAGGCATGCATGATGTCAGAGCCACATGTAGAAGTATTTGGGGAGTTGACCTTGCAGACACAGACCCAGCTGAGTGGGGTGGACATTGACAAAGCAGCTCATGTCCTGTCCTGTTTCAGGCGCTGTAACAGGCGTGATGCAGTAGGTCACATGGCCTTTCCTGGTCTCCTGACCATACAGATGAATCTGTAAATGGTAGCACTACTCAAGCCAAACATTAATTAAAATATCATGGGTCTATAGGTTTTTAGTTTATTGTTTTATTGGGGGATTGTCCAAATTTTAATAGTCTCAGCACCTTATTCAGAACGCAAGAATATATCATATTAATATAATAAAGACCTGGCTGGTTTATCACTACTGGTACTAGTCTGAATGGGTGCAGTGCCATTACACAGATGCACAATAAGATGTCAGAAATGAGGATGCGTGGGGATGTCTACACTGTCACTTTTCAAGGTAGCAAATGTGAAATTTCTTCCAGTTTCTACCTTCATGGTGTTTTCCTCTCTGTACTCCCTTGCTGTACTGTTTCTCCCTTCTGTACTGTTAAGTATGAGGAAGAGACCTCTCTCCCTCCAGTATTTATTTTTTATCACAGCTAAAGTGTAGATTTTTGAAAGGAAGCTAGGGAAACCTATTGGTTTTGGTCCATAATGAAGGTTGATTCAGTGATGTGCACATTAATAAAAGGCAAAGGGTGCATCAAGGAGTATAAAGGTGCATATTTATAAACAGTGCACATTTCAATAATGTGTATTTTGGGATGATGTAGAAATGGTCCCATGGGGGTCTAACTAGGATCACACCACACCCCACTACACTATTCCACACCATCTCATTTACTGACAGCCATGTCCTGCTGTCTTACTGCCCATCTCTCTGCCTTTGCTACCTTCATCTATATAGGATCAGAGTCCAAATGTAAGTCTTTTTGATTATTCTCCAGGTTAAAATATACATTTGACTTTTGTAGCATTGGATGGTCTCCAATTGGATGAGAGTCAAGGGATTTAGGAGTCTATCAGAACATTCTTGGTCTCCTCTTCAACAGGAAAAAGGCACTCTGCTTTACACCCAGCAGTGCATCCTATACACCAGTCCAGTGTGGAGACCACCGTTACCAGGAAAGGGAAAAAAAATCCAACCCCAAGCCAGGATATCCCCCAGGGATGTTTACTCCTGATGTAGCTGAGGAATGTGTTATCCAACATCTTTTCTCAACACATTGTCCATCTTAGACTCTCTCCACAGTTTACATCCTGATTTTGTATTCTCTTTGTCAACCTTACACTTGTTTGGGGGACATGGAAGTAATATTGTCATTAGAACATTTGTTATCCCAACAATGTGAGGAAGAAAGAAAATTATTGTCTCCAACTAGAAAATTAGATAATGGAATTAGACGCCTTTGCTTTTTTCATTAACAATTGCTCCTCATGTGCTATCCTGAGGGAAGGCAACACAATGTAATTTTGCTGTGTTTGGTTGTCTGAGTGCTTGCTAAACAAGGAAGAGGCTAGTGAGCTTGCAGTGTCTCCTTGGACAGTGTGGAAGACTGAGGCCGTGGATTAAGCTTCCCCCAACACAGAGCTCATGGCCTCGCCTGCTTCCTCAGGCTGGCCTTAGGGACATTTGTCATCTCTACCACAATGCCAGCAGGCAGTGGGACTCAGCTTTCAGCTCAAGGCAGCTGATAAAAACTGGGGGATGTTGACATGGTTGCTGGCTCCGGATGCCTCACCTGGAATGGGGGGCAGCCCCCAAGCAGCACCTGGGCACTGCTGTGTACTGGGCCCTGTGTAAGGAATAGCACTGACCCAGGCTCAGTTCCTGGGAATGAGTTCAGTCACCTCTGAGTTTGTCTTGGCTGAGATAAAGAATCCCAGGCACTACAAGCAGACGTTCTCATTTGGATTTTAACCCCTGTGCTTGTGACCTGGCCCATTGCCCCTCCTCACTCCCTTGCCTCCCCTGCACCCTCCCATGCCATTAAAAATGTTCACCATTAGA
>NW_006293779.1:8893584-8903966 GCF_000327345.1 Myotis davidii | reverse complement strand
AGGAGTGTCTCTGCCTGCTTAGGACTGACCCCTGCACACAGAGCTCTCAAAATCGAAATTCAACTGTTCCGGCCAGTTTCTTCTTGGCATATCACACTTTCAGCAAATGTTTATTGACTGAATAACTATTGATTATTTTTGTCATAGTCACTGCTGCAATGTTAATTAATTCTTTTTAAAAAATACATATTTTTATTGATTTTAGAGAGAGGAAGGGAGAGGGAGAGAGAGATAGAAACATCTCTCTACTAGGAATTGAGCCCAAACCCGGGCATGTGCCCTGACCTCCTGGTTCATAGGTTGATGCTCAATCCCTGAGTCAAGCTAGTCAGGCAATTAATTCTTTGCATTAAGACCATTTGTATCCTATAAAGTATTTAGGAGATAAAGTGTTTTGAGCAAACATCTGGGAATTTCATTAAGTCTTAAAAGCCAACCAGTTCTAATAGATCTCTAAATGCTTCTCTCTTTGTTCCTCTCTTTTATGGACAGGATTCTTGGGCCCCATCATCTGAGGAGCATCTCTGTCCCTTCCTTAAATAATTCTAATTTTTCTTTTTCTTTATTGTGGTATAAATGGATTTCAAACTTATAATAAAACTTCAACATAAATTAAAAATAGAATTCGGCATCTAAAAATGCCTTCTCGGTACGCAGTCCTACCTGCACGTTAGGAAATAATGTTCTAGAACTGGCACATGCAGTTAATTAGTGTTCACCCTGTGTCCCTGCTGTCCTCTGCCAGGCTGCTCGCCCAAGAGGCCCCAGGAAAGAGGAGGCCTCTCTCCGCAGGCACTGGCCCCAGGCCCCAGTTTAATTGTTGGCTTTGAATTATTTTTTTTCTGAATAAATGGAAGCAACAGGATATATAGCTTGCAGTACCCTTTAATGATTAAAACACTGGAAATGTCACTTTGCCTCTACACAGTCTTTTCACAACAAGCTGCAGGGCCAGCCCTTTTGTGAAGTTTCCCAGTCACTTCTGGGTCACTGTGCAGGTTGTCCTGTATGGCGCTGATGGTCCCTAATATATAGTCAGCCCCCGCTCTTGGATGCTGTGTGGAATGATGCACCGGCCTCCCAGGTGGGGTCCCTTCCCTCCTGTTGACCATAGACTCATTGAAGGCAGGGCTGAGTTTTTTTCTTTTTAACTTTTGAAAGCTGGCCAAGAGCTTTACACATGACTAGGCACCACATACATTGTCAGCACACATTTTTTAACTGGCTCTTCCAGAATGCATATCCTGAGAGATGTATGCAGGAGATACAGGAATGTGGACAGCTTTGAAAGCAGAGTTCTGTGCTATTTTAAGTAATTGAGATGAGTGAACCTAAAAAAGAAGGTAACAGGCAATTCACAAAGAGACACCCACTGTAAAGAAACAGAGGGACTAAGGGGACGAAGGTACAGATGACCAAGAACAAGATGGCACACGAACTGGAAACTAACAAAGTGGAGAGCAACACGCACGTCTTCATCCTCTAGTTGATGGAGTCAAAGTTCTTCTATTCTTGAATTACAAATCAATAAATATATGTTTAAAAATGGTGTTAAAAAAGGCACAGGAGCATTCTAGGGTGTGTGTGTGTGTGTGTGTGTGTGTGTGTGTGTGTGTGTCGTGTATGTTCCTTGTCTTGTGCTCTTAGTACTGGTAATCTGGCAGGAAGCTTTGGAACGTGACCATTGAACAATTAACAGCATCTCAGATTCTCATGTGGTGAGAGGCGCAAGGATTCTATCTTCTCGGTTTCTCACTCACATTCTGGGTTAGTGGACCTCAACATGAGGGGGTGGGGAGGAGGTCCCGCAGACATCACTAGGCTCCAAGGGCCAATTTCTGCTTTGATCTCCCGAGATCCTGGGGACGATCCCTTAGAGCGGGCAGAGCGAGGGAGGTGTTGATGGGATTCAGAGTGCTCACCCTCATGGTGCTCATACTATTCTTAGAGAATCAAGATCATGTTCAGATTATTAGGAGACTGTACAAGATAATCTGGATTTAGGTAAAAAATGGTGGTTCTGCTTCTAGCCTACTGGTGTAAGAGCCTCTTCCTGAAATGTGAAGCTTACCCACCCAGAGCCTTGCCTCTGAGTAGCAGAGCAGCAGCGGTGAGCAGATGGCCCCTTTAATGTGAATATATAAGTGGCTCCTCTATTTATTGCAAGATAGTTTTGCCTTTCTGCGTCAACACAAAATATAAGCTACATGTCTCATGGTAGAATAAGGTGGTGTCCCGCACAATGTCACCCCAGCACATGAGTTGACACGCTGAGTTTAAATTTATAGGGAGGAAAAGAATGAAGCTTTATGATTTATGTCATAGATTTATTTATATAAGCAATTAATCAAATGTATCAAAAGATGTGTGAATTAATATGTCTGTAATAACTGGGATCAGAGCTCAGTGTTTCTGCCTCTTCAATCAATGCAATGTCTGGGAACACTGGAGGCAGACTAATTACATTTTCATTTGGCCCAAAGTTAGGAGGGTCAGTTTAATGAGCTGTTTGACAGGGTTCAGATAATTTTGCCCAACTAGAATAATAGGCCCAAACCTATGAAATCATAAACAGTTATTTAACATCTACTATCTGCTAGACACAGAAGATAGTGTTGTATGTGCACTATCTAAAAAAACCAACACCCACCAAAACACTGTGTACAACAAAAGAAAAAAGAAAAAAAGGCTATGAATGGATTTCCAGTTTTCTGTTCAGCATGTAAGAAGCTTGGAAGTCACCACTTTATCCTAACTACAAGTGAAAATCAGAACAGACTGAAAATTCAACCATTCTTCTTAGATCTTTAAGAGAAGTGAGGTCACACTGTCCCCCTGATTGGAGAGAATGGCAGGCAAGTGCAAAGGATCCCAACTTCACCGAGCAGAGCCCATGAGCAGCAACCTCCCTGGGAACCAGAGCTGAGTTAGGAGTCTGCCCTGTCCTTGGCCAAGTGCTGCAGGCCCAGTCAAAACTCCAGGGGGCCCAGTCCCAGGGGCTCTCATGCTTTTGTGAGTTACTCCTCTAAAGCTCTACCTGGTCTCAGAGTGCACAGTGGAGAAAGTTCCCTCATTTAAAAACACACCAGAGCATCCTTGGGTGAAGCCATTTAACCAGGGCCTATCCCATTAGAATTTTATCAGAGCAAATTCCACCTCACTGAGCATGTCCTAGCAGAGCCAGCCCACTACCTGGCATGGGTATTGCAGACGAGATAGCTGGCTCAGTGAAAGGTTGGGCTAGATGAAGTTTAAGTCACTCCAAATGCTGAGAATCTGCTGTTGGCATGAGCATCTTCCTAAATTAGAAAGAGCTGCTTACAGGAAATGTTGATTTGCTCTGTTCTCCAGATATTTTATAACATGAGCCTTTTCCTGACACAAGCCCAGCATGGGCCTTGTGGGTAAGGCCTTGCACCTGTATCTTCAGGCCTCTGGCTTGAGCTCATTTCTGGACTTAGCCTGTTAATTACATGGTCCAGTAATTAAAGAAATGATTATTGTCCGATGGGTCTACACTTCAAGGGACCAAAGCCGGAGGCAGAGCACTGCGACTTCTAACTGAAGCGGTGCTGCTTCCGTCAGCTTTCAGCCTTGCAAAGGGCCGGGCACTTCTGGTCCTGTCTCTCCATGATATGGAAACCCTTTATCACACCAGCTGGGGACATCCACACTTTCCTGGGGAGATTTCTTTTAATCCAGGGACTTTTCTATTCCTTCATCCCTCTCTTTATGGGATAGTGGGAAGTATAATGCACCACGTGTCAGGGATGCCGGGTGCACTCACGGGCTCTGTCAGTATCTGTAGGCTTGCTCTATCCTGAGATTTGGATTCCTTACTGTAAATCATGAGAGATGCAGGAAATCAGGAGGTTCCAGGCATTGGTTTGACTTCTTTCAGATTTTCTTTGGAGTGCTTTCACCTCCCATTCTGCAGTCTCAGCTCCAGGGAATGTGACTTCAGTAGATCTTGAACAGGATCAGGTAGTGATAATTTCTAAGTTCTTTGGAGGATGCTGATGGTGCAGCCAGTTTGAGGAAGACAATGTCTAAGGACTCTTTCAGAGTTGATGAGTTTGTGATTCTGTTTTTCCTCTTTTCAAACCACATATATATGGACAGAAGTCAGCCACCTCCCCACCTCCCTCCTGCAGCCCTTCTAATTTTTCCCTTTTTTCTTGTCTCAAACATTTAAGCAACACATAAGAGAAAAACGCTCTCCCTTAAGCCCATTTCTGAAATAATTCTATTTTTAAACACTGCTGTTCATCTCAATTGTGCTCAAATTCAATTCACTTGTGATTGCCTGCTATATTATTTTCTTTATCAATTTCTCCCCAGACTCAGTGGGGGTAGTGATTGAAATTTGAAAGCTTATGGGGAGAACAAAGTCCAAAATAGTGTTGAGGAAAATGTGTCTTGAGTTCTTTGGGCTGTAAGGAGACCTTGCTCTCCCTCAGCACCCAATCCGCTTTCATCCATATTCTCTTGATAAAGACCATCCAGCCAAAATAACTTAAAAATAAATTTAAACTGATTTTTTTTTTCATCATCAAAGATTCTTTTTCTCCCTGGCCTTAAAATATTTTATTTTCTATGGTTGCATCATGTGCTTAAGGCTTTGGCAGGGTTTGCTTTGCTTTTGGTTGCTAAATGTTTGCTATGCTTTAGGTGAAGTTGGCATGTGTCCATGCAGGGTTATTAGGGGTGTTGGCCATTGGCATCTTCTTGGAATGGGAAGGCAACGATCATTTCGTTTCCAAACTGTCCAGGCCTTTGAACTTATTTCTAATATAACACCCCTTATTAGCATCACACTTGTGAAATTTGAAGTTTCATCTAATTGTTAATTGCATTCTAATTTCCACCACTCAGAATTCAATGTAAAAACAATCACCGAATTTATTAGGAGCAATGAAGGGAACAGCAATTAATAAGACCAAGGTCCAGCCACCAGTGTGAGAAAGTGCTGTTCTCATGCTTATCCATGCACACCCAGAGAGAATTATTCTCATTATGCCCATGGCCCCTCATCTGATGGCGGAGACACTCACCTTCAGAGTATTGTCTATTCAAGCAGCTCCATATTTGGTCGTGACTTCCTCATTGCCTGCTTTTCTAGCTCTTTTTGTGTATCCCATTAGTTTAAAAATACTTGCTTCTTTCTGCCTCTGGCCTGCTATTTATTCCTGCTTGAGCATGGAAGGTGGAAGAGAGTGCAATGATCCACAGATGCATAAGAGGTTTATTTCATGGGCGGGTGGACTCTAAGAGGCTGGTTAGCATATTTTCTCCCAACCACATCCAGATCTTTGTTCAAAATGTAACCTTGTATCTATAACCATGCTCACCCAACTCCTTTCATGGATTTCTTTTCTCTGCCCTTCTACCAGTCATTAAAAAACCTGCCCTCTCTTCAAAGTCTGTCACCTCCAAGAAGTCTTCCCTGACCAGGTACATCTCCATTCAATGAGCACTTCCCTTGGGTTCTTGTTTATTTCTCATGCTGTGTTTTCAGTATGTATGTCATCCTTCCCTAAGTTGACTGTATGCCCCTGGCATGTTCAGACAGTGTCCTTACTTCCTTGTCAATTCCTGGCACAGGGTCGGCTTATGCCAGTTGTTTAAGGAGTGTCTGTGGGATGTAAGATGGATAATTACTACTTCTGGAACACTAAAGCACATTATCTATGTTATCTCACAACAAGTCTATGTATTAAACACCATTACTTTTCAAATTTATAAATACAGTGATTGAGAAATTAGATGGTTTAAGTGGTGTACCAAGTGCCAGAGCTGGATGGCATGTCCAGGCTGTGTGTCAGAGCAGATACCTATGATGTCATGAGGTTCTCTCCAGGGCCTTTCTCTGTGCTTTATTTATTCATTTCTTCTCTATTTCTCCTCACCATAATCATCCTTTTCAAAGTGCAATGGGAAATGGTATTTTATGGTAAAAAAAATGATATGTCATTCGCCAGAAATTCTCCATAGAAGGGATTGATTATAAGAGAGTGTTGGGGGGGGAGGAGGGGGAGGGAGGCGGTGGCGTAAGGCGTGAGCAAAATCACACTCTAAATTCCATATTAATGGGGATATTTCTCTAGCATGGAAAAGGCATCACAAGTGGAGTTTTCACTTCCAGGATCACAAATGAAACGGGACTGTGGCTCGTTCATGCTGTTGTTCATGCTGTTGCATTGGGTCACTCCCACCTGACAGCCAGCTCCACCTCACTCCTCCCGCCTTAGCAGGAGAAGAAACGAAGGGCGCTTCCCTGCTGGTAGATTTACATGCGTGTAAAGCATCAGAGATGCCAGTGCTCTTTCAAAATGCTTGTAGGAGAGTGATTAGCTGCTACCCGCCCCAGAATAAAATACATCTGTATATTTCCTGCCTTTACAAATGCCTGGGAACAAAGACAATGGCCTAGGAAGCAACTGAGATGAGCCAGGCGCACAGCTGCTAGATCAATAGCCCTTACACAATCACCCTCCTTAGAAAGCGAACCTCTACAGCCCCAACGAAAGTCTGTTCATAAACAGACAGAAACAAAGGAGATAGTGTTTTTTAAGTAGTTTCAGAATCGTAAGGAACTGTCCAAATGTGAGGTATATTGTTTAAATAGTTCATTAAAGACCGCCTAGTCGGGGCCTTCAGAATTTCTCAGATGATAAAGGAAGATGCCTAAGATTCTAACATGTATAGAAAAGACCCGAGACCTATTCAAATAGAAAAAAAATCATGAATGAAAAGATTCTAATCTGTGATTCTCATTGGAATAATCTGCATTGAACAAGCCTCTAAAATGTCCTCTGCAGTGTTTTGACAATGCAGCCTCGTCATCAGAGTCTTTCCTGTTTGAATTCTGGAGTGTAGGTCATAGAGACAACCTAGTTTCAGGAAAACAAATGATCTTTCCTAGTCCTGACAATGGGAAACCCACAGGGAGCTCAGCCTAGAAAGGGCTGACAGGGCTCAGGTGAGGGACATAAGCAACAGCAGATAAAAATGTGTGCAGCAGCGTTGCCCTCCCACAGTTCTTCTCCATTGGCAATGTGATGGCCAAGGAGGAATGGTGATGTCCCCTGAGGGATCTAAAAACACTACGGACATTCAGTTACCGGTTACTTTTCTAAAACAGCCTTCTTGTGGTGTACTGAGAAGTGGATTGCGCGCGCGCACACACACACACACACATACACACACACATACACACACACATACACACACACACACACACACACACGCACACTCAAGCTCTATTATGTGCCAAGTTCTTGGAAGTGTATTTCCAAATACTACACACACACACACACACACACACTCAAGCTCTATTATGTGCCAAGTACTTGGAAGTGTATTTCCAAATATTGAGAATAATAAGGGTCTCAATGGAGGCTAAGAGTGCATAGAGATGGGAAGTATTTCAGGTATTTATTGCAATATAACAAACCACTCCCAAAACGTAATAGCCCCAAACAGTGACCTTTTATAATCTCTTGTAATGCTCTGTCTGGCTGGTCTCCCTTGGCAGCTCTGCTCTGTGTGGTGGTGGATGGGGCTACACTCTCCTGAAGGCACAGTGTGACTGTGATGTCCAAGATGACTGGCTCAGAGGCGGCAGTGGGGGCTGGCTGGCAGAGAGCTCAGCTGGGCTGTCAGCCAGGCTCCTTGGTTCTCTCCCTTAAGGCCTCTGTGTGCAGAGGAAGCTCCTCACAACATGGTGGCTGGGATCCTACAGCAGAATATCTCAACTACGAGAAACTGTAAGTTGAAGATCTCTGTAAGGCCAAGCTACAGAAATTATAATTACTTCCGCAGCTTTTTACTGGTCAAAGGCAATTACAGGACCAGTTCAGACACAAGGCTAAGTGGAACAGACCACATTGTGTGTGTGTGTGCGTGTGCGCGTGCTTAAAAGCAAAAAAAGCAAAAAAAAAAAAATCAACTACATTGAGACAAATTATGGCTGTCTTTAACCTACACTGTGTAGGAAGGAATGTACCTGGAATGAGCTTGAGAAAAGAAAGTGGTTTTATCAATCAGGGTTTAATGTCTTTGTGAATCTGTGGTTTGTGGGGAGGGAGGAGTTTTGTTTTTGGTTTTAATTTCTCACATAGTTCATGGGGAATTTTAAAGACAATTAAATTAGAGGTCAATGATCCATGTGTACAAAGCCAAAGTCATGTGGGCTCCGTTTTCTGAGAAGGCCATGGTGTCCTGTCCCTCATGCTTGTGGACTGTAGTCGGGGCCTTCGGGGCTGTGGCTTTGTTGCTGCCCAGGCTCTGGGCAGTGCAGATTGCAAGGAGATCTGTACCTAGGGCATGATAGTGATCCTAGCACAGATGTTGCAGAAAACTTGAAAGAAGCATCTCAATTCCCATTTTCCTAATTTCAGTTATTTCTATGTTTAACTCCTTATTGCACACATTCCCAATTCCTCCTGATACTAGTCCTTGTATTGCAGCACCTTGTGTACTATAAAGAGGTTAATTGGTACTTTTTGATTGATTAAATATATGCATCCCTTTAAGGAACAGTTTTCTTCTTTCGTTTTTGTGATGTCTCTGATTATGGCAAAGTATATATAGACTCCATGATAGGATACAGTCAAGATTACAACTTGTTTATGTACAAGCTCATTTTGTTTTCCTTGGATACAACATCTAATTTTCCATAGCTGTTGTGAGTTGTAAGGACAGCACACACTAGCCCCAGGCTGTACTATTGGTTAAAAGGGGAATGTGGTAAGAATATGAATGACCAGCTAAGCAATACTCCTGGTATTTTTTGGCAGGACTCAGTGACACCATAGAATGCTTGGGTCCTCTTTGTATTCCAAGGGATATCTACATATTCAAAGGAATGCACAGACATATATGCATACAGAGTGATAGATATTTACAGAATATTTTGAGGATAATGATAATCCAGAAAATATTTGTTAAATCATTTGAACCCAGCCACATATTTGCCTTCAGTGAACTCATGCCCCAGGAAAGGTGATTGACCTTTGATTCAGGAATTGGCCCACTAAGGTTTAGTCCTGTTTCTCACTGTACGTCATGAAGAAATGCCCCACTGTCCACAGGTCACATTCCCAGCCACCCCATCCACACAAACCAGTGGAAATTAGTTAATCAGATTTCTGAGAAGCAAAAGAGCTCCCCCAAATCCTGTGCCCTTTCTCCTTTTTGGTGAGATGACACTACCTTCAGAACAGAGGAGATCTAGCTCTAGCATGGGTAGCAAAATTATGCTTCTTAGGAACTAACATTAGAAATAGGGGAGCAGGGAATGTCTTAGCACATAGACAATGCAGTATAACCATACAGTTCTACAATGCATCAGTGTAGCACTTCAAAGTCCAAATTTGTTTCACCTTCATGGTCTCAGTTTACTTGTATGTTACATGGGGATGCTTCATAGGGTTGCTGTAGTATAGATCCTTTACATCACGTGGGCTGGTGCCGTGAGAGAGAACAAATTGAATTTCACTTAAATTATATGGAAAAATTATATATATGAACTAGATAATTACCTCATTATACTGGGAAAATAAGTCATCACTCTATATTAGCTACTTTCTATACTTTATGTAAAAATGACATGCATCCCGATGACATGCATATAAGATGAATAGATTTGGCTCATCTCTGAGCTCTGTGGAGAAGGATATGTCATAAAGAATAAACATACATTCATACAAACATACTAAGGTACCCATGCACAAACATGAAACTGTTACCATCCTGGGAAGTGTGAAAATAAGGAGCCCGGAACCTTTGTTTGCTCATGAGTTTTGTTCACTTTCTGCAAACAGAATGATGATTGAAGTGAAGTTTGAAATTCCAAAGCCTGGAGGTCCTCTGAGTTCTCCTTTTAGGTTTTGCAGTTATTGATAAGTGGCATAGGAGGCCAAGTCATCATTGCAGTTTCTAAGGATTGAAGTACCATCTAAGCTGTGATTCTAAGGTAGTAATGGGGATTCAGGCAACTTATGAGAGTTGTAGCCTCTTAAAAATGTTATTTAATTTGTTGGAGTGACATTAGATAATACAATTACATGTGTTAATTCTATAACACATCATCTGTACTAGTATATTGTATTGTGTGTTCACCATCCAAAGTCAAGTCTCTTTCTGTCACCTTTTATTCCTCTGCACCCTTCACCCTTTTCTCCCCCCCACCCCCCCCCACACACACTGCTCTTTCCATCTTGTAATCACCATACTGTTGTCTGTGTCTGAGAGTTTCTTTTCTGAATCCCTTCCTTTGTTCAGTCAGTCCCCCAAACCTCTCCTTTCTGACAGCTGTCAGTCAGACTCAAAACCATAAAAATTCTAGAAGAAAACATAAGAAGTAAAATCTCGAACAG
>NW_006293779.1:8877229-8893537 GCF_000327345.1 Myotis davidii | reverse complement strand
TAATGCAAATTAAAACCACAGTGAAATGTCACTTCACACCTGTCAGAATGGCTTTCATCAATAAACCAACAAACAATGAGTGTTGACAAGGATGTGGAGAAAAGGGAACTCCCATGCACTGTTGGTGGGAATGAAGATTAGAGCAACCACTGTGGAAAACAGTATGATGTTTCCTTGAAAAAAAAAAATGGAACTGCCTTATGAACCAGCGATTCCACTTCTGGGAATATACCCTATAAATCCCAAACGCTAATGCAAAATAATATATGCACCCCTCTGTTCATTGCAGCGGTATTCACAATAGCCAAGACCTGGAAACAGCCCAAGTGCCCATCAGTAGATGAGTGTATAAAAAAGCTGTGGTACATTTACACAATGGAATTCTATGCAGAAGTAAAAAAGAAGGATCTCTTACCCTTTGAGACAGCATGGGGGGATCTGGAGAGTATTATGCTAAGTGAAATAAGGCAGTCAGAGAAAGATAAGTATCACATGATCTCACTCATATGTGGAATCTAATCAACAAAACAAACAAACAAAATAGAAACAGACTCATAGATACAGAGAGTCAGATAACTTCCAAGAGAGTAAACCCAAGATTGAAATGGTATGTTCAGCCTTGCTCTGTGTGCTGCTGTATGGCTGACTGATTATTTTCTTTTGGGGAAATATGTACAGTTCCTGCCTCTTGAACTGTTTAATTTAGTTTGCAGGACTGGGTTAATGAAGAACTTTCATAAGGTTGGAGAGTCAATGGGGCTGACACAAAGATGACCTTAAGAGTGGATGGTGAGACAGAGCGGCCAGAACCAGTGGAGTTGCTGGACGTTTTGAGTGATTAGTGTGTTTGGCATAGGCAGCAGTCCTCACATAACTGGCTGATCTCTATAAAGAAAAGGTTTGGTCAGCTTCTTGGGCTCTATACGTTCACTTTCCAATACAGTGACCATTAGCCACATGTGCCATTCATACTTGAAAAGGGATGGGCCAAATTTATATATCTGTAAGTGTAAAATACATACCAGATTTAAAAAACATAGTATGAAAAACATCATATTACTGATTATAGTTTGCATGTTGTAGTAGCAGTATTTTGTGATATCTACACCTATCAAAGAACTTATTAAAATTAATTTTACCTGATTATTTTTACATTTTATGGTGGCTAAAAGAAAATCTAAAATTATAGATGTGGCTCACATTATATTTACATAGGATATTGCTGTGCTACACAGCGACAGACTCCAAAATAGGGAAGTCTTATTTTCCAGGCAGCTAATGAGTGTACTAACTTGTTACATCCCTTCTAGGACCCTATTTACTTAATTGTAACATAAGAAATATTGGTAGTTGGAAAAAGGTGGAATTTGAGATAGGAAGATAAAAGAGGAGATAGAGAAGGGAGTACTAAAGTTTAGTGGGTAGCATAAGCAATATATTGCAATACAGTTTTGGAAATAAAAAAGAGAGAGAAGCAACCCAGGACTGTGAAGCTGTCTGTTAAGGAGAGAGGATTAAGATATGGAATGGAGCCTGATGGATTTATGTCAAAATGTTGTACTATGCTTCAAAATGATCATTGGTGTAACGGAGGTGGAGTTTAAGAGTGTGGTTTTGAATATTATCCTTTGAAACTGATAGAATGCCCTGCCTCCACCCCAACTAACACCAACATTATGCTGAGCTAAATGGATTTATAAGTTAGTTGAACTTTTATCTATCAAGCATATGAGATATTCTGCATTTCTCGAGTCACTGAAAGCCCCAAATCGCTTTAGACATTGGAACAGATTATCTCTAAATGTGCTTTTATCTCCCAAAAGTGTTTGCTTGGTTTCCTTTGGCGAGGACTGCAGTCAGCACCACGGAGAGCTCACTAGAAGCATGAGGGGTATGAGGCATAGATTCCTTCAGAGAGAGCTCCTTTTGGGGTTTTGGGGGTGGGAGTGAGGGGAGCTATGGATATTGGAGAAGAGGAAATACTTTCTGTCCACTTTTGTTTTCACTGCTCAACTTCCACATGTTCACTTCCCATCTCACAATCATAATCTATATATATAAAAGCCTAAGCCACCTGTAGGACCTGTTGACTAAATGACTAGTTGCTATGACATGCACTGACCACCAGGGGGGCAGACGTTTAACACAGGAGCTGCCCCCTGGTGGTCAGTGCACTCCCACAGCCCACCTCCCACTGCCGGCCAACCTCCTGCGGTCCCTCCCCCGGCTGATGGACCCCAATGGGCCTCAATCACTGGCCAGGCTGAGGGACCCCACCCATGCACAAATTTGTGCACCAGGCCTCTAGTTATGACATAAGTTTAGTCAAATTTGAATTAAGACATGGCATCATCATGACCATGTCATCGTTGTCTGTCATTAAGCCAGGCACTATGCTATGACTACTTTTTCTTGCAAAACTTCTTGCTTTCCCAGGAATTAAGAATAGTCTTATCTTTGGTATGTTTAGTGTTCCATGATCTTACCACTAATTTACCCCTAAATGTTTATCAGTAATGCATACGTATTTTCTCAATATGTTAAAATGCATTATGTATTTGATCAGTTTGATCTTCTTGAAGAATCTTTTTATTTTTTGGTCCTTCTACTTTAACCTGAGTTGGTTTGTCTCTAGCTTTGATATGCAGCTTTTATCCCAGTATCTCTTTCCATTATCAGGTTGGAGATTTTCTTTATCTGCCGTGATTCCCAGATCCCGTGTCTGTTCATTTCCTGGTTTCTTCCTTACTTTGTGTAACACCTCTTCTAGCACTTTCCTGAAAAAAGGAGCATCAAAGGCAAATTATATGACATTGTATGTCTTAAAGTGCTTTTATTTATACTCATACCCAAGACAGGGATTGGCGGAGAAAGAATTCACAATGGGAGATACTTTTTCCTCAAAGTTTTAAAAACTTTGTTTCTTTATCTTCTAAATTCGATGTCTACTTCTGAGAAGTCTGAAACCTTTCTCATTCTCCCTCCTTTGAAGTAGCTGCTTTTTAAAAACATTTTATCTCTTCAATTTTTAGATTTTTCTTTTTATTCGGGTGTTGTTAAAATGTCATGATGCTACGCCCTGTAATATATTTTATTCATTTTGCAGGGAATTTGATTACATTGTTCATTCTGGAAACTCACATAATCGTATCTGGGAAGCTTTTTTTTTTGCATTACTTTCTTCTCTATTTATATTATATATATGAAACCTCTTAGGCTAATGGTAATCAGCTTTTTGTTGTTTTTATTTTAATGTCTATTTGCTAACCCCAACTCTTGCTTCTTCTTTCTGGAAGATACAAAGATTCACAACTATCCACTTATTCAGGTTTTATTTTTGTCTTCTTTTATTTGTTTGCCAATACTCCTTGTTTTATGGCTATACTCTTGTGTAACACTTTGTTACTGTTTGGAGAACGAAATATTTTCTTTGATTTCAGTAGGGACATGTTTAGAGTGGTTTTTTGTTGTTGTTTAAGTTTCTCTTTCCTAGGTGATTCCTTTTTTTCCTTGAAGATATTCTGGTTGTTTTGTTCTTTGTCTTATGCATGGTGTTGTCCTTAAATGTACTTTGATTGATTGTTTGTTTGTTTATTTATTTATTTATTTATTTATTTTACTACCTGCTTATTTAAGAGAATGGCATAAGAGGCCTGATTAGGTGCTAATCAGGTGTGTGTGTAGGTTTGATTCAGTCCCGCTCCTCATACCATCTTTTACTGAACCTTTTTCTTATTCCCACCCCGCTCTGTGCTAGAATGCTGATGTTGACAATTCCTACACTTAGAGGAGAATTGCTGTGGGGGTAGCTTGGGTTATTCCTCTGTGTTTGTCTACCACCAGGTGAGTGTTCAATGTGCCCGTATCTAATAAGTAAGATTCACTCATTATCCTGCTTTTCTGATCACACTATTTGTTTATTATCATCTTTTCTCCTCTTTTGGGATGTAAATAGTCTTCTTGCTGTTGTGTTGGTCAGGTTTCTGGAGAGGTGGCAGAGATAAATGTGTGCACTCCATCTGCCTTCCTTAATTTATCAGTACTGTATTCTCCCCGGATGAATGCATTTACTCCCTCTCCTTTATCTCCAACACATTCACATCTTTATGTTTAGTAAATGTGTATTTATACATCTGCGAATCCCCTGAATCATTTACAATTAATATACAGAGTACCGACTTAATTTCCAGCTATCTCTCTACAAACTATCCAGAGTAGGTCTTACACATTTCATCTTAATGACTAGTTTGGACCCAAAATAATTTTTTATTGATAACAGTAATATGGTAATTCATTAAGGTATGCTGTTACCCAAGTGCTAATTAAAAGGAACGATAGTTGAAGGATAAAGGAGGGCTTGAAAGCACATCACACAAAAGTTCCTTGCTAATATATTTCCTGTCTGTCACACTTATTACTGCAGGGTGGGTTGACAGGTTAATTATGTACTAGGCAGGGGAGCTGGTACAGAGGATGTTACAATCTCAAAAGCAAACACTTATGATCATTTTATCTAAATATAAGACAAACTCACCTTGATGAAGGACTGCTTTAGTGATTATATGTAAGACGCCCTCCCTATCCGTAGATTACAGGTGACACCACAGAGCTGGTATAAGTGTTGACCCGGTGGCAGGTAGCTACAACTCATATCTGGGGATTCTGCCAAGATTTGCAAATTTGCTTTCTTCTTTCACTGCAGAGGATTCTGCTTTCCCCATTCCTGTTTCAAGCCATATTGTTAATAACAAATCTGTCACATAGTATTAGTAAATATATATTTGAATAAACTATTTTTACTGTACCTTTATGTTTAAATGGTAAGGATTTATTGCTTCACTTATGGAGGACCTTTGCCCCATGAAGGAATCCTGTCGACACCTTCCTGGTGGTCCCCATCCTATGTCCTGTCCTAAAATACATCGGGGGCAGGGAGCTCATCTCCACCTTGGACCGCACATTGCACCATTTGAGATTCCCATTAGAAAGTTCTGATTGCTCCTGTTTTGTTTAAGATTGAGAAGATTCTTCCTTGTCATTTTTGCCAATGATGTTAATTCTTACCTTCTGGGCTTAGGCAGCAACCCTCAACATCTTTCATGGAGAAAGTCTTCTGTTATCTGACTACAGTTGACAGATATCTCGAAAGTTCTGTTTTATCTTCTAACCTGCTACTCACTTTCTTCCTCTGTTTCTACTCATCATTTTCCCCAGAATCTTCTTTATGTTAGTTGCCATTCTCTGGAAAATTTGCCATGATCCTCTGAATAAATAACTCATGACTTAATATAATACTTCAGATGTATAAATATACAGATTAGAGTGAATGTATTAAATTGTTATTCTGAACATTATTCTTTTCCTAGTGCAATCCAGCATCTCAGTGGCTAGCTAGAGGCAGCCTGCCATTGTATTGGCTTATATGAAGCACAGAATCGTCCCTGTACCCCTCAGCTCACCTATTGCTCCCAAATGAACCTGATTTTTCTATATCCCATCAAAATATTTCAGACTTTGGAAAAATACAAACAACATACTGCTTTATGGCATTCTTAATTCATTTTCTCTTCTAAAATTTCTCCTTCCCCCCCAAATGGGTGCATTTCTTTTCATGTTTAGACTGCCCTCAGAATTTATTTTAACTCACTCCTCTTGCTCTTTGGCACCCAGAATATGGTGACTGGTTGATAATATTTAACTTGCTTCAATGTAATAAGCAAATACATATGGAATGGATACCACCCTAGGTGTAGCGTTAAGCTCTCCTGAGACACATATTAGCAAAACCAGGAGGTCCCAGTCTTTGGGAAAAGACAGCATGTGATTAAGTAGCTCTTATGAGTGACAACCTCTGTGAAAGGTATACTGTGGATATAACATCAGAACAGGATGAATACAAGGACAGTGAGGCAGGATGCTCTCTCCAACTTTCTAGGCTTTCCTCACTATGCTATGCGTCTGGGTGACCAAAATTATCCTGAAGAGCCTGAAGTGACATGATGCATTGACAACTTCCTTGACAGGGCAGCTTATGGATGATAATCCCACCTCCATAAGCCTGTCGGCTTTGTTCATATTGTTTTAATGGTGTCATCAGATGCTCCACTCAGAAAAATAGTAACAGCTATGAAGGAAGCCAAGTGCAAGTCTATGGTCGTTAACAAAATCTCCCCTGGAGAATTCTGATCATCCTTGACATCCATACAGTGTTGCTCCTTGTAAAACATGTTCACATCTGCAATTCTACTTGATCCTTATAGTAACAGGCTGAGGTAGGGAAAATGGAGATGACTGTCTCCATTTTGCAGATGAGAAAACAGAAGCTGTGACTGGCTTGGCCAATTTTGTAAGACGAGTATGTGGCAGAACCACAGGTTCCCAGCTTTTTTATCCCACCAAAAACCAACCTGGGCCGCCCCCATTTTCTTAGCTCTGTGATGGGTATGGATGCTGGAAGGGAGAACATTTAGATGGTGCACAGAACTCAAGTGGGTCATGCCTAGCTTGTGAGTTTTACTGAGTGAATACTCAGCACAGATGCAGAAAAAGCAGAGGTGTGAGAGGAGATGCTGGGCTGACCTAATTCAGACCTTGCTTTGTGAAAACTAACCAGTGAAACCATGTGATGGATTCTTTTTAATATGATATTGTTGTCAGGGAATAGCTCCAATATGCACTGTAAGCATTAAATGCTAAAAATAATAACAGCAATTATAGATTGTTCTGACACCAGA
Source organism: Myotis davidii (assembly GCF_000327345.1). NCBI lineage: Eukaryota > Metazoa > Chordata > Mammalia > Chiroptera > Vespertilionidae > Myotis > Myotis davidii. The sequence continues at coordinate 8,886,803 of NW_006293779.1, read as the reverse complement.
AGACGAGAATTATGCTTCATAACTGCATTGCCTTCGGCCAATAAAAATGCAAAATCCTTTTTTTTGAAAACTGTTTTCCTCTGTGCTAGATTACCAAGAGATGGCAGCATTCTATCCATCATCCGGCAACTATCCATTCCTTGCCTGAGAACTAAGATTTCCTCTTTTCCCAGTGAAGTGTTGAGCACAACGAATACAATTTAAAATGCGAATCTGTTTCATAATCACTCATTGTCACAGAGACATGCGGCTCTAGATTGCCCAGATCTAAATTTAGGTGCTAATGATACATAACTGTAAAGATTCAAATGCACTGTTTTAAAATAATACATGATGTACAGTTGGTGATAATGTACAAAATTCACTGAGTGATGATTCGCGAAACAGAAGGGTAATGCATGTTCCCTCCGTGGGTGCACTCTCAGGCTTCCATTTGCGAGCGTCCTTCTCGGCACATACTCGGAAGCCCACAGTCCTGTGTGCAGAAGGCTGGGCCCGCTCTCTGCCATCCAGCGTGATACTCTGTTGGAGTTTGGCACTTGTCTAGCAATGGACAACTTTTGTAAATGTGACATTCAAATCCACCAGCACAAGCCAGTCAGTGAAGGGAGCCCCAGACCGGTGATCATTTCTAGGGAGAGGTGGAGGCAGTTTTTATTAGGGGAGATTGAGAAGTGGCCATAAAGTTAAATATTGCAGAAGTTCCTATTTCCAGTGCTCAGCTTGTCCAAAACCTTCCTTAGGATTTTTTTCATAGTCAGTTATTATTTTATGACAGAGGCCAATGCAAAAATAATTTTGATGCATTTCTTAGAACAGAAGTGGTCACTTTTAAAATATGTGGATATATGGCTAGTCTCTCAGGTTTTTTTTTTTTCTTGTAGTAACTGGATAGATTTTTTTCCCCCACCAGTAATTGTCTTCAATTGCCAAATATCACAGATGTGTCCTAGAGTTAACTTGTCAACCCATAACCTCCGACTGTGAAAGAACTTAGATGCAGTGTGGAAAGTGCGGATTCTCTGCTGGCATGTCTCACTGCTTTCTGCGTAGTGGAGTCCATCGCAGCCTCATGTGTTCAGAGAATCAGGGAGCAGGAGGCCCCTGAACTCTTTATCTTCATCTCACTCAGAAGCTGACTCATGTATCCCAGAGTCCAAGGAAGGTGCCCCAAGTCACACAGCCAGTTAGTAGTAGAGGCTGCCATGCCGAATGCTCGTCTCCTGACTTCCAATCCAGCATGTTTGCTACTGCATCCAGATACATTAAACATGTTCAGAAACACATCTGTATCTCCCACAGGAAACCCTGTGCTCTTGTTTCTGCACACGCCTAGGAGAGTCAACGAACGGGACCTCAGGGGACTTGCCAGTGACTTTCTGTACCATTTCCCCTCAGCAAACTGGGAGCGTTGAGAGAGGAATACACCCTTCTCTCTTGGGGGCTCCAGGCTAAGTGGCACACAGATCAGGTCCTAGGTACTGGACTTGAACTCTATCACTGGTCCTTCTGCAGCCATGAAGGCCTGGAGGACGGCTGCTCAGTGGCTGGTGAGCAAATGGACGGCCTCTCCTTCAGCTCTGTCAGCAGTGCTCCAGGTTGCGGACTCCCGGGACATGGGTTTTATTGGTAACTCACATAGCTCATCTCCTCGGTGTTCACCCATATTACTGTGATATGGATCCAGGGCCCTCGAAGGAGCAGGAAAAACAGTGAGAAAGGAGCTGCCTCTGAGAAAATCATTTTTACTTTCCACAAGGAAATTATGGTGGTGGTATTATTATCCAAAGGCCCTCATGGAAGGACCTAGTTCTCATTCCCCCAAGGTTTGAATTAGGAAAAAAAAATGAGCAATTCTCGATAATAATGATAATCTTTGTTATGTGTCAGATATTATCCTGAGTGCTTTTTATATATTATATTTATTCCCCACAATAACTCTCAAGACTTTCTGCTATTATTAGTAAGAGGAATCTTACTATTGTGCAAAGCTTCTAGAAACCTAGAAAATACCTTATGGCACAAATCTGACAGAACTCTTAGGAACCCCAGAGTTACTGAATGGGAACAGGCAGCAGAAAACGGTGCATTTGTAGGAGTCAGAGGCTTCAGCCTTGGACAGAGTCGCATGACTGAAAGCATTAAGGCAAATGGCTGTCATGAATGTGCTGCCCACCTTCTTATGTCTGTGAGCTCGGAGCAGCATTAATTCATGCTGTGCGCTGTGCATTGATATAGGAGAGAAAATTAAGCATTTACGTCAATCAAATCTATTTCTAAGATACATTTACTTCCTTGATCATTAGAGGGGTTCAGTTACAAGCCCGAATACCTCTTAGTGGCAATATCTACTGTCTAGAAGAATTTTTCTGTTCTGCTAGGTTCTATTATCTTGCAGCTAATTATAGTTATCCTTCCCTGGAAGAAAATATAAGAGAACCTCTATTAGACTATGTGCTTCATTTTAATAAAAGAATGCTATTACTTATTGACCCTCCATATAAGCTAATAAGTATACTAAGACTTTTAACTATATTATCTCATTTAAATAAAAATAACCCTATTAGGTAAGTAGTACTAATTGTCCCCATTTTACAGATGAAAAACTTGTCCAAGGTCACATTGCTAGTGAGGTGAAGAGCAAAGATTGGGATCTGAAGAGTCTGAGCATGAAGGCCTCACTGTAAACAATCATGCCTCTCTGTGTGTCTCCTTGGAGCTTTAATTTTGTCCCGGCATGCAGGCCCTACCTGTCTTGTCTTTACATCCTGAGGCCTGGAATATGGAAGGTGCTCAGGGGACACTTAATGGAGTTGACAGCTTGGGTTTAATGACCCTTCTCAGTGAAACCTTTCTGGACTTACCCGAGTTGTAGTTATGGATAAACTAGTTTTTATTTTTTTAAAATATATTTTATTGATTTTTTTACAGAGGGGAAGAGAGAGGGATAGAGAGTTAGAAACATTGATGAGAGAGAAACATCGATCAGCTGCCTCCTGCATACCCCCTACTGGGGATGTGCCCGCCACCAAGGTACCTGCCCTTGACTGGAATCGAACCTGGGACCCTTGAGTCCGCAGGCTGACGCTCTATTCACCGAACCAAACCAGTTAGGGCAATAAACTAATTTTTTAGAATGCATCCTACTCTTCTGAATCTGTTTATTTAGCCCTCATATCATATTTGTGTTTTCTGTGTAATGCTTTCAATATGTAGCCTAGAAGGTCCTTGGGAGTAGGGATTTTGTATTTTTTTTTTTCAATTACCAACTATGTTCTTTGAACAGGGATGACCTCATCATGTGTGTGGGTGTTGGGGGGGGAGAGAAAGAAAGAGAAGAGATATACACACACACACACACACACACACACACATCACTATATTCAATGATGATATTGGTTTAACAGAAACATAAGAAGAAATCAACATGAGGACAAGGCATGGCTTAGAATGTGTCACAAAGAGTCATTCTGGGCTGACTCGCTCATTCAGAAGGTATGATTGCCATAGACTTTCATTCCCCAGGTACTGTGCCTCCCGCAGTACCTAGTATATTTTACAGTAATTGTGTCTGTTCAATTCTCTGTCTTTCCTGTTGGACTATAATCTCAGGGAAGGCAAATACCATTTATCTATAGAACTCGGAACATGACTGTTCATTAAATATTTGAGGACTGTCTGGAAGTGCATGTCTGTGGTTATCCACCTCTTCAGACACTAGGTACTCTGTCTGAGTCCTTTGGACTGATGGACGGCAGCGCAGTCCTGAGCCTTGGGGCTGGCAAGCGCACAGAACGTTTTCAGAAATAGGCAGACACTGGGTTCTGCAGCATTTCTCAGCAACAACAGTAACCACAAAACTGAGTGAATTTAATTCTGTGTGCAGAAATTTGAATGCTCACCTTTCTGGTCAGTTCTTCAAAGCAGCAATTAGAGATGAGGAGCCCAGATTCAGTCGTGTGTATGACACTGGCATTGAAGTCCTCCAGAGGCAGTGGACCGGGCCTTCTTGAAGTACAGGCCCTGAGGTGTTCAATGCAGACATGATTAAGACAAAGCCTGTGAGTTTGGGGGACACAGGTGAAGGTCACCAGGGACCGAAGTGCAAGATCCGAACTGCGTTTCACAGACACGAGTGGCACAGCTGTGCGCTGGATCCTGGGATTCCACAGTTCGGAGAAAAGCTGCAGAATCTCCTTTCACTTGCAGGGTAGCATTAGGTAAAGGATTCCACAGGCCTCTCTCCAGTTGCATAAAACTCCAGTGAGGCTGGGAGTGGTTTTTCTCCGGTAACACAGATCCCTGCAGGAACTGGCTGCTCTCGTACAAATAGCAGCATCAGAAAAAAGCTGCTCTAGGCTGAATCATTATGTATATCTGATCCCTGAGCCTAATACCAAGTGAGCGAAGCAAACCCTTTAGTAAAACAAATACCCGCGTTACGCCAACAGGAGCAAGGAGACAAATGGGAAAAGGCAGCCAGCTCTGCTGCCAAGGCGGGCACAGGGAGAGATTGCCAGAGGGCATGTGCCCTGGCGAACAACAAAGCCCATCTCTGCAAGCGATTTGTGGGTACCGCTAGCTGTGAGCCTGCACCGGTCCCCACAAGCCAGACAACATTGAAGGGGACGGGGGAGAGGTTTGTGCAGCTCTGCTAGCTTGGCCCTGGTGGTTGGTAAATTCATTTGCATTTTTACTAAATGAAAGCCCGTTACTAATGGGAGAATGATTTCTGGGTGCCATCTGGACACATGAATATGATCTAATTTAGTGACTTGAATATTCTCTGTCCCTCTTTATATTAAGATACTTAATTATAATTATTTATCTGCCCCCAGCTGAAACAAACTGAGATCTTTGTCGAAAGGTTCAATGAGGACACTTCATGACTCCAGCCCATGTTTGTGGAATCAAAGGAGATATGACACCCACATTATTTCAGTGATGTTCCAGGAAGCACAGCATGTCAGGAAAGAGCACACTCTGAAATTATTGATCAAAGGATGGTGATAAAGCTCAGATCTCATTCACACCCCTAGAGCTGAGGGCTGACAAGCTGCAGGACCTCAGGGACCACATATTCAAAACCTTTCATTTTAGAAACCCAGGTCTGGAGAAGAAGGTGACTCTCCCACGATCACACACTCCGGGTGGATTGAAGAATGTCCCGGGCCTTCTGAAGTCATTTTGTGAGCTCTGCACGTAACCCCATTGCTCTGCCACCTCCGCTCTGGTGGCCTGGGCTCATTTTCTAGATGCTATGTCATGTGGCAGATCACACAGGTTGAATTACCTTGATCAAAAAGAGATAAAAATATGCTTATATTTTTTTTGATGAGAAGTTTCAATATCTACTCTTAATAACTTTAAAATATGCAATAGAGTATTAGTAACTGTAGTCACCATGCTGTATGTTATATCCTCATAAGTTATTTATTTTATATTTGGAAATGTGTACCATATATATATATGGTTTTTTAAAAAAAATTATAACTTTTTTTAAAGAACAGTCAATAACTTAACTACTAGGGGAATGTGGTTGATATAACAGACAATTAAAAATGTTCCAGCCACACTTACATTACAGCTGAGTTTCCCAGGATCACCCAGTTCTGTCCTTGCTCCCTGGCTGCCGAGAGTGGAGGAGCAAGAGATAAATTCTTTTATCTGTAAAAAATTTTAGGTAAGAATAATGAGGATGTGTTTATTACTAACTAGAGGCCCGGTGCACGAATTCCTGCATGAGTGAGGTCCCTTGGCCTGGCTGGCGATTGGGGCCCATCGGACGTCATAGCAACCGTTAACTGGTCATTTGGTCTATGGACACCTGTTATCTTCTGTCAGGTCAAGTTCTCACAGATAGAAAGGAATATCTCATATTCTCTCTTTCTCTCTCTCTCTCTCTCTCTCTCTCTCTCTCTCTCTCTCTACACACACACACACACACTCATGCTCATGCAAAAATCAACTCAATCAAGCGTTATTTGACAACTGCTAAATGATTCAGTGAATACTATAGAATCTAAGCAATTGGATAGATTCCTTTCCCTTAATAGGAGGCTTCTTAGAGTTGGTGGGACTTGAATTAGATGATGAAAGATGAGAACAGTTTGGATACTAAAAATTTCCAGAGGAGAGAACACATGATTTAAGGTAGACCAGATACACTGGTGATGGGGCAGGGCTGGGACTAGGAAAAACAGTGGTTGTTGGTCTCAGTGGCCTCGGGGGCCACATGCATTGGCAGAGGTGGAGTATGCTTCCAGGGAAGTCTAGGAGATGAAGATGCGTCTTATAGAAGACACACTAAGCACTCTTAAAAGTGGACACTGTGTACTGTGCCACGGAACACTGAGGTTACATGTTGTTTTGTCAAGAATTAAAATAAACTGGGTTCTATGTAAAAAAGCTTTCTTTCTCTTTGGTGACTTATAGAGGATCTATCTCTTCTGCGACTCGACTCCCACACCCATCTGGCCCAACCTTTTTTTCCTGTCAATCCAAGTCAAATTTAAAGTAAGAAGGAAAATGCTGTCATTGAAGTTGTCTATATTTTCCTAGTTCTGTCTGTCTCTTGAATGCTATAATTAAATCAAATGTTCAAGTAAACTGCTAATGTGATAATTTATGTTGAAACTTTTTAGTCTCATTAACACATATGCAACAAATATGTATTAAGTCTTACTGTGTGCCTGAAATTGGGCTGGGATTTGGGACTTGAAACAATTACAAAATAGGGTCTGAGTCCTTAACCAGATTGAATCTGGTTAAGATTGAATCTGGAAAATAGATGTTGGAAAATATTCCAGATGTGACATCAGAAACCTGTGCAGTGAAACATGGCACATTGGGAACGTTTAGTAACCACTGAACTGAAAACCCTGCTCTTGCACTCTAGATCCCTTCTTTCTTACTCTTTCAAGGACTTTGCTGCTGCATCTCTCTCCTCCTTCCGAGGTTTCCCTTTCTATAGGATTGTTCCCATCTATATTTATAAAAGCCTAAGCAACAGAATGACCGAATGACCAGTTAACGGTTGCTATGAGGTGCACTGACCACCAGGGGGCAGATGCTCAATGCAGGAGCTGCTTCCTGGTGGTTAGTGGGCTCCCACAGCCAACCTCCTGTGGTCCCTCCCCCAAGCCCTTTGGCCCCGATGGGCCCCAATTGCCAGCCAGGCTGAGGGACCTCACTCATGCAGGAATTCGTGCACCGGGCCTCTAGTTAGTAATAAACACATCCTCATTATTCTTACCTAAAAAAAATAAGCAAACACTTCTTTGACCTCACATCCTCCTCCAGCTATTGTCATCCTCCTTTTATAATGGTTTCTGCTTCTTCACTGAAAATCCTTTCTTGAACTTATCCCAAGGAGGCTCCCCACAGTCTGCACTTCTTCATTAACCCTGCTACTGTGGAGTGCATTAGTGATCCCTCTGTCACCATCCGTGTGACTTTTATCTTCTTATCTTATGTGATCTCCAATAGCATCAAATGAAAGTTACTCCAGCCTCCTGGAGCTGTTTTCTCTTGGCATCATGGCCCCAGACTCTTTTGGTTCTCCTCCAAGCGAGTGTGTCCCTGCTCCCTCTTCCTTACTGGCCTCCTCCCTTCTGCTCTACTTCTGTTTTGCTGATGCTCTTCTCTCTCTTCAAACTCTTTCTCTCTGATCTATCTTATATGTCATCTCAGTGACTCCCAAACTATATCTTTAGTTCTTCTCTCTCCCCAGCAATCCAAATATGAATAGCCTACTCTCTATTTGACATCTCCGGGTGGATGTCATATAGACATACTAAACTTAGCAGGGTGCATATAATTTTCATAATCTCTCACTCTATCTCTCCTTTGATATACATTCTCTACCTCTCAGTTTATGGCATCACCATATACCTAGTTTTTCAAGCCAAATCTCAAAAATTATCCTCCTCTTTCCATCAATTTCTACATGAAATTTAAGTGAAAAACTGTGGGCTCTACCTCTGTCTTAGGTCTCAATATTTTGTCTCTTCATTTTCTCTTCTATACCTTAGTCACTGCAAGTTCTCATCCAGATTATGAAGTTCCCTGCCAGCTGATTTTCCTAGTCCCCTTTTTAGCTATTTACAGTTTTCTGCAATATAGCCAAAACTATCTTAAACATGGAAGTCAGATCATATCCATGTCCTACTTAAGATCCTCTCTAATGGCTTCCTATTACACTTAAAATAACTCCTCTCCTTGGCTTATAAAGCCTTCAGTGTTAGGTCTGGTTACTTCTCCAGCTTCCTCACATACTCTCTCATGTCCATCCTGTGTTGTGCTGGTAAATGTTTAACAAAGGCTCTCTGAATGGGGATGGGGAGGTGCCAGGAACTGGAGAGAAGCCTTGTTTTGTGGTGTTTGCCAATTTCTCTGGTATAAATACTCCTACCATGCCAAGCTACCCAAGTGATGTCAGCTGATTCACAAAATCCCTGGGAATGTAGTAATTGTCTCTCACTAGTCAGGAATTGCCAGTCTCAGCACCTGGTGCACACCTTCATCATGATGCTTTAGCTATCCTGGTCTCCATTTATTTCCTCAAACACATTTTTGAAATACCTGTTTTAGGCCTTGGATACCATTTTTCTCTCTGTCTGAAATGCTCTTCCACTTGATCATGTCCTAGAACAAGCATAATTCTAGTTACTTAGGTCTCCTCTGAGCTCATAGAACTCCTCAGTGAGATTTTCCTTGAACATTCCATTACCATTTAGTCATTCTCTAGTACATCAGATGATATTAATTTTCTCCTTCAGACTTGAAGCCACCTATGTTTGCCTAATGTGTATATTTATATTCCATTTGCTTCACTAGAATATAAACGTGGTGATTGCAGGGCTCTTGTCTGTCACCTGCACTACTACATCCCCAGCGTCAAGCACAGTGTCCAGCACACACTGGATGCTCAATTGAAAACCAGATCAATGAATAAAGTAACATTTCCAGCATAATTGATCAATGTTTGTTTATCAGGTCTGTGTAATCACCAAGTAGTCAAACTTCTCAAACATACTTGCATGTCTTCTTTTCAGCCATTTTGCTGTCACTTATGCCCTAGGCCACAATGCTACATCTGTTCTTTTGATCTTTATCACAGTCTCTTTATTCTGCAGGCTAAAGTTATGGCACATTTTTTAAGAACTCTTTTATGGTCATTTCAGGCTATAGAGTCCCTTACCTCTGAATCCAGCAGTGCATTTTAACTGTACACATACCTGGTAGTTGCTCATATATTGCCAGAGGCTACCCTATGTTGCTCTCTTGTCCTGTGGTTTATCACTTGTGTTTTTATTTAATGTTTCTAGTGCTCATATAGTCTGAGCTCCTGTATTTCCAGTTTGGGCTTGTACCACCTTCAGTGTTCACTAATGTTTCCGGTGCCAGTCTGTGAACACCGTTTTAGGCCTTGGGTACAATTTCTCTCTGTCTGTCTTTCTTTCAATGTCTGAGATGCCCCATATTCTCTCCTGACATGTCTCATAGCTGTTTCTATCTCTCTCCTTTCCTCTCTCTCTAAAATTCAACAAAAACATATATATATATATATATG
>NW_006293779.1:8874798-8877117 GCF_000327345.1 Myotis davidii | reverse complement strand
AGATAAATAAATAAAAATTATTTAGCTCAGCCGGCATGGCTCAGTGGTTGAGCGTCAACCTATGAACCAGAAGGTCAAGTCACGGTTCATTCCCGGTCAGGGCACAGGTTGTGGGCTCGATCCCCAGTGGGGCCTGCAGGAGGCAGCCTATAAATGATTCTCTCTCATTATTGATGTTTCTATCTCTCTCTCTCCCACTCCCATCCTCTCTGAAATAAAAAATATATATATATTTTAAAAAAGAATATGATTGGACTTGGGGGAGGAACAATCACAAAAAGAAAAGAAGTTCCAAGAAAGGTTGGTGGGAGGTGTCAACTAGAGTGTGTGCACGCACGTGTGACGCTGTTTCATATCCTCTTACCCCAGGTAAAGCTACATCATGACCTTTGCAGAGCTCTGTAATTGTAGCATACCTGGCATCCTGACAGGACAGACACAGCAGAGCTTGGCTTGGCTGGGTGGCAGGGGAGAGCACTTCTGTTCTTCATTTCCATTCTTCCAGTGAGGACCCTGACAATGGGTCAAAGGTGAAGGTGAGGAAACCACGGGACAAAGGAGGAGGCCTAGAGGGAGTTCCAGCAACCGGATCCTGGATTTAGGCCACAAGGAGGAAAAGTCATTCAAAGAGAAGGCAAGAGGCCCAAATGAGCTCATTTCGGAGAGAGGAGATGGGAGTTAATGAATAAAGATGGGACTAAGAATCTGAAGAGATAATTGGCCTTACTAGATATAGGGTCTCTTGCCAGAACAGTACATCCTAAAAATGCTAATTCAGAGCCCCAGCAGATTGGAGAAGCCTTAGATAAGAACACGCTCATCAGACCTATTTGCAGGAAAGTCCGGAAGGGCTAGGAGCCCAGGGATGTAAATCAGCATATGGAGTGTGAGAAGGAAGATGTATGTCACTCATTCTGCTCTGGCCGGGCGCCGTCCTAGAATCTCCTGGGCTCAGCAGCCCCCCTCCACAGGTCCTGCACTTTGGTGGAGGTGACACAGTCAGACCTCAGGTCCCTCCCACGGTGTCTATATGACATGCCCTTCCATCCTAATGCAGGCCTGCTCCAGAGCCATCTTCCTAGTGTTTGCCAGAAGTTCTGAGTGTGTGTCTTCAGCTACTTGTTCAATGTTTTCAGTCCCAAGGTCTTACCAGGTGGAGTCTTTGGACTCAGCCACAGCCAGCCAGCCCCTGAGCAATATTAGCATTATTTAAATACCACTTCCATTTCATATTCTCATGGAAGGCAGTGTGATCTCAAATTCATGAAGCATCTGCTTTCACTGTGGAGATAAATTGTAAAATAAATTTTTTTCCTAATGACTTTGCATTTAAAACTTGGTTGTGTTTTTTTTTTTTTTTACCATGGAAGTTTGGGAGACTTTGAAAAGTCATGCTCAGCAAAAAAATGTAATTTATACTCTCTCTAGTTAATAACCTCTTATGTGCTTTAATAATTTAAACCAATTATCAATGGGAAGGTCTATAGTGTATACTTCAATGATTGCTTTCCGTAGATTTCCTCCTTTCTTTCATGTCGTACGTATGCCACTTGTCCTCAATGTGTCTCCGGTGCCTATTATCTCTGCTATACACATAAAGCGACTGCATTAGCTAGGAGAACATGACCTTGACACTGAGAAAAGCAGCCCTTTAAAGGATAGCTCAATTAAAACCGAAGGCCTCTGGTCCTGATTGGATTTCATTACTATTCATAAGACTATGCAGCACTGAGCCACGTGTGTGCTGGGTCCTCAAGGCTGGTTTCAGACAAGGTGCATTAAAGTCATCAGTGGGATGTCCGCCTGGAGCCTCTTGATGCTCCGTCACCAACAAGCTCATTAGCCTGACTTGGCTTGTGGAAGCTTTATTCCTCCATGAATATACGTGCCCCTCCATTCAACTGTGGACACCTTGAGGGAGGCTGTTCAATGGACTAGTTAGGAGCATGGGTTATTAGATTCATACAGATCTAAGTTCAGATGGAACACCTGGAATTTAAAAGCTGGTGATCCTGAGCAATTTAGTTAATTTCTCTGAGCTCAGTTCACCCATGTGAAAAATGGGAAAAATAATATGCTTCTTGCAAAGTTGAGGTGGCGCATGTAAATGCTTAGCATAGTTCCTGGTCCATAATAAACACTGATGATAATAATAATAATAATAATGATAATAATAATAATGCAGGGAAATGTCTTTTATTTTTACATACCCAATGTCCTTAATGACCATTCATTGCTGAGATAAGATTTGTATATTTAGTAACCACTTAACATAAGGCGGAGGTGTGAGGGCATTCTACGCCCAGTGCTCTGTTGCTC
>NW_006293779.1:8821450-8873929 GCF_000327345.1 Myotis davidii | reverse complement strand
TCATTTTAAACTGTTCTGGCTTTAGGCAGTGCTGGGGAAAGTTAAATATAAATATCTTGCCATTGTTCTTATGACCCTCACCTCGTAGGGCCACCAGAAACCAAGCTTCTGGCATTTTCTTCCATTGTCCACAATATGCACTTGCCTCCTAAATGTTCCTTCCAAAGTTTGAGTGGAACTAAGCTCTAAAATCTTAATCACTTGCTAAATACAAATTGTATCGCCCTCCCCGCTTCATGCCAATCTCTTCTCTAATTGTTATTCTAGGCCCACGCATTGACTGGTAGTCCCATTTGCTTCTCATCAGGAGTGCCAGGCCCCAGCTCCGTAACTCTGATTAAGTGTGGCTGTGCCTCAGAGCCCAGTGGCAGCATGGCCATCACCAACTCTCAGGGTGCCCATCAGTCTGGACCGTAACTAGAAAACCAGGCACAAAAACAGAGGCTAACCACCTTCATTTTACGGCACTGAGACTATCCTGTGTGAATTGCTCTCTTTCTCTTAGTTCATGATTCTTTCCCCTCTTTCTGTAAAGTTCTTTTTTTACCATGTTTCTAGCATTCTAGCCTGAACTCAGCTTTCCTCTTAAGCTCAGCCAATGGCCAATACTTATGTTCAAGAAAAAATATGTAAGGGCATAAATGAATGAATGAATGAATGAATAAATAAATAAATAAATAAGAAACACAACCGAGACTACGGGTGAAGTACAAGTTTTATAGTACCATCTGCACTCTGTTCCAGCCTTGTCATTTCCTGATAGTCTAAGTTCTTTGAATTAAGTTCCCTCCCTTTGGGTTCCTCATCCTGGTGGGAAGAGCTAAAACCCAAAGAGACACCTTTTATGTGATACACAGACCTCCAGAGGGCAAACTTTGGAATGACAAAGGAAATGTTACGATGAAATAAAGAAATCCAGTGTTCAACCCAAGCATGAACATTGGAGTACTAGATATGTTGCTGTTGAACCTTGAACTCCCAAAGACTGAAGGGTTGTTGACATTATAAGACCTCGTTTTTAGCTTTTTTTTTTTTTAAAATGTATGGCTAAGGGCAGAGATAGACCATTGACCCATATAGAAATGAATTTCTCTAATACCATAGGTTTCAGTATCAACTTTTTCCTTACTGTTGCTGCTGTTTAGCATAAACAGGATTAAAAATACCATTTCTGTCTTCTGATTGGTTGCTCAACAAGACCTGCTTCTATCTTTTATTGTTTAATATGCTGTGGACAGCTGCATGGCCTGGGTAGAACAAGGGGGGTAGTCATATAAATTGGGAAGTTGACCAGGAACTTATGAAAGGGGTTGTGAGTACTCTTTGCATTACACGTACAATTAGTTCCCTCCTCCCACCTGAGCAAGCAGTTTCACTTGCTTATTAGTCAGTGTTTTTCCTGCCTCGACAGTGATTAATAGACAGATCGGGGACAGGCCAGCCCCATGTTGCACTGAAGTGGGGTGTAAACATAAACCAGCCTTGCAGAAGATGCTCGTTACTAACCACGACACTGCAGTCACCAGATCCAGGGGAGAGGTTAACTAGGAGGTAGTGTTAAGCCATTTGGCTCAGGAGTGCAAAGGATGAAAAATCACAGCTGCTTGCCTTATAAACCGTAAGGGTGAGATGGCTGCAAAAGGCTACTTAGGAGAGTTAAGGGAGGACTAAAATGAACACAGCAAATTGGAGCCGCCTTAATGTGCTGAGCCAGCATATGCTGCAGAATAAATAACTGTGCAGGCAAAGCATGGGCCACACAGAGAGCCTCCCACCGCATGCCGGGCCAGGGTATGAAGAAAGACCTGCACATCTGTTAGCCTGTCAGTGGATGGTCTGAGCCGCCAAGGTTCCTGGGGCTGGGTTACTGGAACATGGCTCTTTTTGCGTGCAAGCATCTCCCTGGACCGGGGAGAAAGCCAGGCAGGAGAAGGTCCCATGGGCAGGACAGGGCACTGCATGTTCAGACATATAATGGGCTTATCTGATGCTCAACATGCCTGTGAGGTTTTTGCTTCCACCAGTGTTTCTTCCTTTTGGTATTATTAATACACAGATTATTGCTTGCCGGTTCCCATGAGCTTCCTGACTGTAAGGAAAATGTTTCTCTCATCGTCAGTTAATGAGGACATTTCGTCCTGTAATCCCTAAAGAGTGTACTCCTCCCCTAATTAATCAACAAATATTTATTGAGCAGCTTTGGCTCCCTGTGTCCCACCATTCCCTCCGAGTCTGTTCTCCTTTCCTCTGTGCTCTCCTGAAACCCACTCTGCTGGTGCTGTTGTAGCACGTTTACTGCACTGTGTGATCATGACATGCCCACATGGCCGATTCTCTCAATGGGCTGAGAGCTCCCAAAGTCAGGGACCATATTTTATTCATCTCTGCAAGTCTACTGCCTAGAATAAGTCCTAGCATGGAGTGGTGCTCAAAAACTGTTGGAGGAATAAACGAGTAGATGAAAATGTAGTTTCGATCTCCTTGGCACCATGAAGGTTGTAAGAAAAATGGAATCCACATCCTCTACACCTCAAGGAGCCCCCAGTCTAGATGCAGGTCATAAGAGAATAAATACAGCAGAAAATGAATTCTAAATAGGTTCATGTAATATGTATTATAGGTGTTTCGAGGGAGCTATCAGAACAGGCTGGAGAAACCAGATGGGGCGCACAGAGCGGTGGGATTTCGGTTGTGTTTGGAAATTGGAAATGATGGCGCTGTATTCCAAGGGGACGCTAGGGATATCCAGTGCTCCCAGCCCACCAGTCATTTCTTTAGCGGGCGCGATTCTCTCTAGCGTGGAAAATGCAGGGGGCTCCTATTAGGCCTGGTTGCTGATGTGAGGTTTGTGATTTTCTTTTCAGTGGTAGAAAGTCTTTTATCTAGAACAGCGGTTCTTAACCTGTGGGTCGCGACCCCTTTGGGGGTCGAATGACCCTTTCACAGGGGTCGCCTAAGACCATCGGAAAACACATATATAATTACATATTGTTTTTGTGATTAATCACTATGCTTTAATTATATTCAATTTGTAACAATGAAATTGGGGGTCACCACAACATGAGGAGCTGTATTAAAGGGTCGCGGCTTTAGAAGGTTGAGAACCACTGATCTAGAAGAAGGCAAGGAATGAAACTACACACAAACCGGGCCTGAGTTTTATTGGGGAGAGATATCCCACATCTGATAAACAAAGAAAGCCTCCTGGCACTTATCCATGTTCTCAGAGCATGATCAGGCTCTGACCCCCTCCTCACACAGGCCATCTTTCCCCTTTTCCACCTTGCTGGGCTGGAGAGATGCTAGGGTGCCTCTGGCTGGACACTCTTAAGACATAACCAAGTACATGGGGAAACCAAGTGCATGCTGAAGGTGGCAGAAGAAAAGAACAAGAAATGAAAAATGTGGCAGGTGGTCTATGATTTTAATGGAGAAGAACATTAGCTTCTCCTCCACACTTACCCTTGCTACAATCTCCTCCCTGTGGGGTGCCACTCAAACTAATGTTCCAGATATCCTCCTCTCTTGGGTGTCCACTCAGAGCCAGAACTTCTGTGTTTCTGTCTGCCCATCCCACATTTAGATCAATGGCCTGTGCCTGGCCTGCCTTACCTGATCAACCCAACAAGGAGACCTTCTCTGTTTTCTTCTGTTCTTCCTCCTGCATAGATCAGACGTTGCTCTGCTTCATGTGACCCAGGGAGTTTTGGTAAATTCTAGACCATATGAGTCACACATAGAGCCTTGTCACTCATCCAAGCCTGGTGTCACCTAGAGAGAAGCAAGCCCCTCTTGGCTTTCTCTCAGAATGTGATGGGTCCTTTGGGAAAAATTATTGTAGAAATGCTTAGAGAAGGCAATTTGAGAAGGACTTAAAGTCACTTGCAAAGAACTAATTAAAGGAGAGCAGAGTTGTTTATTTTGACTGCTATTCATGGATGCCTCCACATGAGTCCTGGGGGTGTCTTGTAAAGGCAAAGATGTAGAGGACAGGACTCCTCTGGCTCCTCCTGATGAGGCACCACTTTCCCTGGTTGCTGGGAGAGGGTGATTCATGGACTGGCAGCCAGAACAGCCATACTTGTTTTAGGTGTGGTTCTTGGAGTGAGGAAGAACTTTCCAGTTTAGCTCGGAAGAGTGTTTATTCACATAGAGCATCCTGTGCTCTGGTGTGTATCCCAGAGGTGCCCTTGGACAGACACTTGCTGAAGTGAGGGCTGGAGTAAAGGCAGGGAGACAGAGCGAGTTTGGAAAGCTAGGCTGTGGACTTCAAATAAGACACATGGCTTCTTCTTCGTGTTCATTTTTATTGGTTTCCATGGGAATGGTGTCATCATCTTTGGTAGACATTATTGCCTTGTAGCTGATATTTAGAGTGAGGGTGAGGGTCATGGGAGTTGGGTGGAAGAGAAGGAAGCAGAGGGGTGGCCTCTGAAAGGAAGCAGGAGAAATGAAGTGGACTGACACCTCTTACAGTCTTCGGACCCCAATAATACCTGTGAAATGTTGGTGAACACAAGGGACAGCTCAGAAAATGAAGACGCGGTAGAGATGGGCTTCCTTCCTCATCCCTCCTCTGCCTCTCAGAGACATCCAGGGAGCTGGATACAGTGGCCTCTTCAGGCTCCAGAAGGACTAGCAATTCACAATAAAGAGCTCCTGTCTAGAAGTCAGAAAACCCAACTTCCCTGTCACCTAACCAGTATGGTATTGAGTGATCCACCCTTATCTTTCTTCTCCAATGGGCACTGGCAGATGTGATTGTGGCTTTACACTGAGTTGTTGAGAAAATGCTGGTGAGGCATTATTAGCTTAAAGTGTGGTTCTCGAAGGTGGGTAGTTCAGACTTTGTAGATAGACTTGGAGTGGGAAGAGGAGTGTCCTATGGGCCCTGAAGAGCAGTAGAATAGTTGCTTTGAGGGATTTCTAACCCAAGGAAGGGAGTTGACTTGGATTAGAGTTCTTGGTTCTCAGGAGTTTGGCCAAATGATGGATATAGTACAGGTTGCTGCTAATTGAGGGACTTCGTTTTGTCTGGAGCCTCTGGTGAATGTTGAACTTTCAGCAGCTAAAGTCTGGATTGATGTTTGTGGTCTGGATATACTGCTGCTAGCCTCACCAGTTCCTCACCAGAACAGCTGGCTGGATACCCCGCTCCTGACACCCATGTTCACTGGTCCAGTCCAATCCTGGGGTTTTAACAAATGCATATTAATGAGAAGATGAGCTTTTATTATACATTTATTCTGTAATTAATTGACCCATGCAAATGTTCTTGAGTGCCTACTACACCCCTGTTTGTGTTGGGGACATAAAAAACACAACACAACAGAAGCAGACAAGATGCTGTCCTTACCCTCAAGTTGCTTAACCCCCAATGAGCAGATCAGGAAGGATAACTCAGGAGGGCTCCAGTCCAGAGTGGCAGCCAGAGGAGGCTCCCTGGCAGAAGACTCTCAGAGCTGAATTTTGAGGAGTGATTGGGCTTTGACAGGAATGGGGGTGTTGGAAGCAAGGTATGTAGAGGCAAGAGGATGTTGAGGACGTCCTCTTATTGGCTTGCCCAGCAGGGAGGTGCCTGAGCAGAGATAGAAGGAGACTCACAGTGAAGTTCTCCTGGGCTCCCTTGCCGCACACAGACAGGGAGTTGTGAACAACGGAGGATAAGGAAACCTGAACCCGGCATCCATCCCTGTTCCTGCCATGTTTTGTGACTTTGCTCATCTTGCCTGGGGTACATTCTGCAGCTTGTGGATTCTTATTATCCATAATAATCATAATAATTAATATAACCTTCTAAAGAGGACTTTAATCGCGCTTGTGCTTTGCTTCCAAACACATAATAAAAAGGAATTACTTATAAAAGTGACAAATTTATTCCTAATTATACCATTATTTTGTTATGCAATACAAGTAAAGCAATCTTTGAAGCTGGGAAAATGTCTCATGCAGAATTAATTAGAACAGTACACAGTTTGGAATTAGGCAATTATTTTATTGATATTTCACAACTAGAACTTCGTAAGAGCACCTCAAATATTTTCATTATTGCCCGTAAATAGTTATTTTAAACACCTACTGGTATGAGATCTAAAGATGCACTTTGGACTGTTTTGGACCTTAGGAAAATGTTATTAATCTGTGAGGAAATTTAGAAAATGCATGAGTCACTGTGGCTCCAGGGGAGTTTAGAGGAAGCAGATGGCAACATTTAGGGAATTGGCTTATTGTTCAATATGACACCATGTGGGAGGGGCTACAGAGACATGGCAGAAGGTCCCAGCCCAAAGAGAGCCCACGTATCTGACTGTGCAGGTGAGGGAACCCAGCGAGAGAGAGTGATTCTGTGGTCACACCGTAGGTTATGGATGAGGATTGTAGTTCTCATCCATAGACTCTCATTTCTATGTTCTTACTTTGTTTTAAAAATATAGACTTGTTTTCCAGGTTATAAAAGTAATACTTATTCCTATCCAATTCTCTTTCCTGCTGCCTTCTGACCCAGGCCCGCACTGGCTTCTTTATTTCATTTTTGCAGTAGATTAAATAGCCCATGGGTGCTGTCATGCATCCTTACTTTGCCTCATGCATGTAAAACGTGCCTGCTTCCCCATCTACTCCTGGGCTGTAAATAAATAGAAAGCTCAGTTCTTTTTCAGTCTAATGCCCTTACCAGGCATGTTCAGGGTCGGGAACATGGCACAGGTGCTGATGAAGGTTTAGTTAGAAAATTCATTAAGATCATAGCATCTGAGCAGAGTGTAAGATCCTCTACTCCTCATCAGAGGCCTATAGGTTGGCATCTTGGACTCGGAGAGAGGTTGAGGGTAGGGAGGCAGCCATGCTGGTGGGATTCCCCATCTAGAAACAGTGGGGATGATGTGCTCATGGGGTGGCCATGGCCTCATTCCTGGGACCTGGCTTTGGAGCCCACCGAGAGAACAGAGGACCTCTTAGTTCTATGGGTTATTAAGAATAAAACTTTTTTTTTAAATGAAGGTAGATAATGCTGGGAAAATGCAGGCACAGGAAACACCTTTGCAGGCAGGGGCATGGCATTCAGGTGGTCCACACTCCCAAGGAGGAAGAAAGGAAAGGCTGGGGAGGCAGGGAGTGACAAAGTGAAGGAACTATGAAAGCTGAATGGTTCCCAGGGAAGACCCGGCAGTGAGCTTGAGGACCACACTGTAGGCTCAATTACAGTACTCAGTCACCAAGTACCCCAACATTGTAAAATGCAAGCGTTGGACTAACGGGTACTGAGGGCTTTGTCTGAGGTAGTCTGTAGTCATCAGCCGCACCCCACAGGTGGCTTTTTTTGCCAGAAGACAGGCATAGTGAGCTTTGAGCAGCTAAAATAATAAAATTGTTCTTCAGTCTTCCATGGCAGCTTGCTCAATCATCTCAGCTCTCTCTCGGCTCTGCTGTGCTACCTAATATTTAACCTAAACCTTTTCCCTGCTTTTGTTTTAGTTCACCATCACTCGCTCAGTCCTATCAATCTACCTCTGCATTTCTATGCCACCTCTCACCAGAGTGCTTAGCACCTGTCCTCTCTGAGCAATGAGGTTAATATTGAAGGTAAAATCCATTTCGTAGAGATAATGTACTATAGACCTTTCAGAAGAGCTCTCTATGATAATGAGGAATGAGTTACCATGCTGAGGTTGTTTAAATGTCATTTATTTTAACAAGTGACACTGAATTTATTTAAAGTTGACTTCAATGAAGGAAGGGTGGGACGTTTTAAAGTTTCATGAAACAATAATAGAACTGCAAAGCAAGAAGCCTGAGAGGTGGATATGAATGACAATTCTGATCACAAGCTCCACAGGAGGGCTGGCTGGGTAGAAACTTCCAGGATGTGGAGACTCCAGGGATGTGGAGAGTGAGGATGTCACAGATAGTGCAGGTTTGGCCTCTGAGCTTTCCTAACTTTTTCCCACTGTGCTCGTCTGTATGTATGGGCTGTGC
The DNA here is from genome assembly GCF_000327345.1 of Myotis davidii. Classification (NCBI taxonomy): domain Eukaryota; kingdom Metazoa; phylum Chordata; class Mammalia; order Chiroptera; family Vespertilionidae; genus Myotis; species Myotis davidii. The sequence goes on along the minus strand of NW_006293779.1, from coordinate 8,865,955 downwards.
ACACAGATGTGTGGGCAGGGATTTGTGTGTAAGTGAGCAAGAGTGGAGACATTCTCTTTGTCCCTTGATTGTGCTGTGTTAACACCCGTCCCACCACAGAATTGGGGCTATGAGTCCTGAGGTGGCTGCCACTCAGTTGGCCCTGTTTTCTTGGCTGGAAGTGTTCGACTCTCTGAGAATAAAGACCCTGTTTTATTTTCATCTCCATCAATAGGGATGAAGAAAGTTAGACCTAAGGACTGATTTTTGTTCATGGGCAAATGGAGCTTACAGGGTGGACAGTGGGCCAAGACCTACAGAATCTCCTTGGGGAAAACATAGGGAGAGGCTGACATGTTAATTGTCTTTCTCCCAAAGAGCTAAGATGTGCTCAGGGTCTGGGAGGGGATTGTTTTGATTGCAAGAAACAGAAACCAGTTAGAAGCAGTTTAAGAGAAAAAGGGTGGGTGGGATGAAAGTGGGTCTTTCAGGATGCTGGTGTACCTGTGGGATATAAGGCCATGGGGCCTTTTAAAGGCCTGGAGAAACGGGATGAAAAGCCATCAGAAAACCCAGTGGTGGGGGCTCTTTCTCTGTCCTTTGTCTCTGTCTCTCTGCTCATCTTCATATCTTCATTCTTTCTTTCTCTGAGACTGATTTTTTTTCTATTTTTCTCTCTATGTACAGCATTTTTCTGCCCAATAACCTTCCAGTTATATTCTTCCAGCTTCAGTCACAGAGGATGCACTGGCTGAATTGAATCCCAATTCCATATTCCTAGGAGAGAGAATCTGATGCATTTGGCTTAAGTCGAGTCTATCCCCCATAGCTAACTGTGTACCCACCTTGCCCCTAGGTAAACAGTAATCATAAACAAGTTCTTTTAAATGAAAAAAGAGTCTATCCACGGTCCAGTCGTTTATCAGTGAACACATGTGGGCTACGGGAGGAATGCTCCTATATGTGGAGGAGGCAGTTTTCATGGGAAGTGGCCATTCTGAGCTGGCCACATACCAGTGCTCCAGGGAGCTTTGGGCACATACACAGAGCTGAGTTCAGTGTCAACTGCAGCCTTGTCTTCCTTAAGCTGGAATGTAGCATAGGGTAGTTTGCCTCTCTAAGTGAAATGTCTGAAGGTGGGAGATTTTATGAAGAGTTAGATCATAACGACATTTTAAAAAGTTAATAAGTAAGTTACGTTTTTCAGTCCAATCAATTCCCTTTTTTGAACATTTAAGATAATTATAGGTTACAGGTAAATTATATGTAATACACATACTAAATTATAACCCATCTCCACCAATTAATATTTATTGAACAGTGAATGGGCAAAATATACTTCCTTGGGGATTCAAAACCCCAGTTAATTAGGTATTAAGATTCTAACTGTATCTTTCCAAACATCCCGCCCTTCTCTCCCCAGTATAAGCGAAGGGAAATGTAAGGATAATATTCTAACCCTTAGCTTCTCTCTGAAGCTATTCACACAGGGGAAAAATCAATTTCATTAAATATTTTAGGTTCTATTTCCCAGTGACTAGCAGTGGCAGTTTATGATGGTCTTAAGAGCCAAGCACAAGAGTCAAAAATGTTTTATATTTTTCATTCCACCAGGGCTTCTTATGGGTTTCTAACATGCAGGCAGGAGGGACACTACGGTGAACCCGACAGATCCCAGTGCTCACAAACTTGTAATCTGGTGTGGTGTACGGATTGCTGACCATTCCCTCGGTGCAGCTGATGGTGTGGCCTCACTCAGAGAAGCAGGTTATGATTGGGCAGAAAAGAAAAATTGCAAGATATCTATGGCGTTGCCAATAGTGAATTAAACTAAAATATTTTTTTAGCAATTTCTGGCACAGATGATTATTTTGAAGGAATTATTACAACTATGCAGGAAGTTCTGGTGATGTCTAGTCATTTAGTATCTGACAGCCCTCCGTGATAATTTCTCTTCACAAAAGAGATTAACGTGCAGACCTTAATGGTGATCTGTGGACTCCTCTGGCAGAAATGGAGGGGCGGGCAGAGGAAATTGGAGAGGGATTGAGGTTGTCAATGGCAAATGTCACAAAAATGGCGCCTTAGGTAGAAAGCACATTGACCATGAGGGGAACCTGACAGAGAACTTATTTTCTGAGATGAAACTGAGAAATCTAGAATGCTACTGACAGTGAGATGAAGTGATCCGACACAGCTCACATGCAGAATAAATGAAATAAGAGGCGACAGTCCACACCAGTGTGCCCAGGGCATTTCTCGTGTATGCCTGTCTGCATTTGGGTGGCAAGTTATTTTGTTCCCTCTTCATCCCACGTGTTGGTCACACAAAGGTTTGAGAAACCACCATCAGCTACGAGCTAATCTACCCTTCAGGTTGTATATATTAGTAGAGCCCTTCTGAAGCCTGTATATTGTGTGTTCCACCCACGTTTGTATTTCTGACAGCTCTAAATATTTCTACTGACACTATAGATATACACTTTTAGAGCAATTTCTACTTTCCAGCCTTCATTCCATGAGTTTTCTCCTTTGAATTTTACAATTACCAAGGGATAGGCAGAGCCTGGGCTATTATTGCACAGAGATATTAAAGTACTTGCTCAAAGTGATCATGGTTGTCAGGGGCAGAGCCCAAAGTAGAATTCAAGTTCCCAATTCCCAGGCCAGTGCTCTTCCTACCCATATGAAGGGCAATGCCATATACAGACTGAGATCTCTGGGGGCAGAGCCCATGTCTCACTAGCAGAACTACCCCATCACCCAGCGCAGGGCAGGGCCAGTGTCTGTAATGCTTGTGGAACCAGGGGAGAGAGCAGTGCACTACACTGGACTGTAGATCCAACACTAAGTGACTGCGCTACATGTCCCTCTTCCCCTTTTTAAAATGTGTCAATAGATTAGCCCTATCTACTCAAGAGCGGTAATGATGTATGTATGGATGTGTGTGTGTGTGTGTGTGTGTGTGTGTAGAGAGAGAGAGAGAGAGAGAGAGAGAGAGAGAGAGAGAGAGAGAGAGAGAGAGAGAGAGAGAGAGAGAGAGAGAGAGAGAGAGAGAGAGAGAGAGAGAGAGAGAGAGAGAGAGAGAGAGAGAGAGAGAGAAGCTAAGGGTTAGAATATTATCCTTACATTTCCCTTTGCATACACTGGGGAAGGGAGGGACGTTTGGGAAGATACACTTAGAATCTTAATACCTAATTAAACTCAGTTCTTGAACCCCTAAGTTAGCATATTTTGCCCATTCACTGCTCAATAAATATTAATTCGTGGAGATGGGTTATAATTTATAATGTGTATAACATATATGTGTGTGTGTATAATTTTCAAATATTGAGCATTTTCTTTTTTTCTAAATATCCTCTCTTCTCTCTCTACCTCAGAGAAAAGTGAACATGAGATGGAGCAGATATAAGCTAACCAGATTTTATCTCTTTTAAAGAAAATTGAAGGCAATTCCTAGGCATCATGTTTATATCCACATTTTGGAATTGAGGGAAAGCATGTTTGTGCTAATTGGGCCATGTAAGACTGGCTTACGTGGTCATGGCCTTTCCTTTCACTTCCCGACTGGGACTGTTGGGTGTGCTGCTGTTTTGTGTTAGAGGAGGCGTTATCTAAGTGCAGAGGCGATGCTAGCAGTTTAACAGGAGATGAAGTGATCCGACACAGCTCACATGCACAATAAATGAAATGAGAGGCGACAGACTTGCAGCGCCTCTTTAATGTAATCACACCTGTGTTTCAAGGATGAAGGTGTGATCTCAATTTGTATGGATGCTCACGGCTTTCTCATTTGAAATCATCATTAGTGAGTCGTGAGTGCCTTGTTGAAATGGGAATCCGCCTCATGGACAATGAATGCCCTTAAAGAACTAGGAAATATCTATGACTGAAGAGACTGGGCTGAGTGAGATCACCCACACGGCTAATGGCCCGATTTTCAGCAGTCAATATCAAAGATCCTAAAATCGACCCTAGACTGAGAAAAACACAGTGTGGTCCCTTCCAAATATGATGTTCAAGGGAGGACCAAGCCACTACCTGTCTGCTCAACAGAAGACTTTGAGGCTGGGGTGGGGCATTTGGGTCATTTTACGTCTGTATATTCGATTTATAAACTGGATTTGATCCGTGTTCCTATTCCTCAGCAAAGGAAAGTTGTTTACATTTTAAAGAATGCTTTCGTCACTCATATTTCTTACACCCCTGGATTGCCATAGCTTTTTACCTGATCCTTAGCACATTCAACCTGTCCCATCATTTTATTTTCTCCAGTAGACTGTGAACCCTGTAATAGTAAGATCCAGTTTATAATCATCTTTGCAATCTCTCCTTGCACCTTAGCCCGGGCTTAGCAAAGAGGTGGCTTGAGTCCATGGCTGGTGGCCTGCATGTAAACACTTCCTTCACACCTGGCCAGTGAGGCCATCCCTCTGAATCAAGGTCTCTATAGGAATTCAATCAATTTATGACTACTCTCCCCCCTTTATTAGCCCAAATCACACAATGTTAATTAGCTCTCAAGGAATTCTCTTTAAGAAAACACTCTTACGAAATTTCCAACTTAGTTTACAAATAGGTTTTACATTTTTAAAACTTTGCTAACATTTCATACTCCTTAATGAATGATACTTATGATTAAACATAGAATATCCGTATGCATGCTTCATCAGTCATCACATCGAGGGGACTTTGAGAATTAGTGTCATGTGGCAAAGTCATAGTAACTAACAGATAGCTGAGCTCAGCTCAAATTGTGTAACTCATTCATCATGTGGCCTTGGTAATAGGCAGTTTTGTGGGCCTTAAGTTTGTTCAGGTTTAAAACACTGTAATACCTGTGCTCTGTACCTCACAACATCCTAATGAAACCAGTAGATTGATTGGTGTGAAAATTGTGTAACCTGCAGAGCTGTGCATGTATGGAAAGGGTTCTGGGAAAATGAAGCTGAACAGGATTAGGAGAGCTAATGTCCCTTTATAGCAAGAAATCACCCCTTTGTAGTAGGGAACTCACCTTGAATACAGTCTTTCTTCAGTTGAGGATTCAAATGCACCAGACCAAGCCTAGCAAACCCTCAAGGGTCAGGGGGGTCCAGTTGTGCAAATTACCCAGGAGTTCCCTTGGATGAGAGCACAATTAATGACAAGAGAAGTGAGCACAAGGATGTCCCAAGGAAAGTGGGTCCAGGGGGGAGGGCAGTTGGGAGTGTGGGGCTTCTCCAGCTCTTGGCTTTCACTTTCTCCATAACCCTTAACCCAGGACTCTTTAGCACAACCCCGGAAATACAGGTTAGAACACAAACAGGGAGCAAAAATGGAGCCAAGGACAACAATCCCACTGAGACCTTGTGTGCCGAGGAAGCCCAGGATGTGGTTCCTTGTAACGAAGCTTAATCCCGACGGGGAGTGGAGACCCTCTTCCTGCTTCAGCAGGGAGGCAGCATGGGCTGGACTACAGTGAGAGTTCTAGGAGAGACATTCTGGGCACGCAGCAGGACCCCGGCACTGGTGGCATCCAGGGTGGGCACACCCCAGTTGGAGCACCCATGCCCAGCCCCTGTGGCAGCAGGAGTGCCACATGCCTGTGGAGGAGTAATGTGCCAATGACTCTAGGAACAATGAGAGCTACTACCCGCCTCTCCATGGATATCATGGCATCTCCCTTGAAGATGGTAAGCAGCCAGAGCAGTGCCCTGGGATACTGCTGGGACAAGGACACCAGTGCAGAGTGGACTGGTACCCTGTAGCACTTTGGGCATCATTGACAGGGACTTGAAGGAGTGGCAGTGGCATCACCTAAGACTTGTGGTGTAGTTGTGAGTTAGCTATATGTTCATGAAGTAATGGGAAGCCACCAGAAAGAGGAATGACAGGAAATTGAGAGAGGACACTTGGTATGGCACATGCCCTAGCAAGAGCCAAGTCTGGAAAGATGACACAGAACCTGGAAGAACTGAATGTATGCTTCACTCATTTCTTCCAGAGACCATTCCCCAGAACCACAGCCTCCTCAGACCCAGGCCAGCACCCCTCATTCTTTAGCATTCACATTTTACCGTGTTAAAACAAGATCTGTAATAGATAATTTAGCCCCAGGAAGCTTAAGCCAGGGCCAGTCATGCAGGGCTCCAGTAACGGGGAACACCAGGCCTCTTCTTCCCTTACCCTGGGACTTTTATTTCTGAGCCAGGAAGATAGCACATCTTAATAGCGAGCAGCTGAGTTAACTAGATAAAAGGTTTCATAAACAGTTAGTGAAATCTTGAAATCAGAGAAACTGGAGACTCACAGCCTTCCCTCGCTTGACTGGATCTAAATGTACATCCCTGAAAGCAATACGGAATGAGATGGCGAGATAGTGGGCACTGCTTCCGGGAGCGATACACACGGGTTCCTTTTCATTCATTCATTTCACGGATAGATATTGAACTCGACTACACAGTCTCCTCTTGACTCAAGTCTGAGGATAAAAGATGCCAAAGGAATCAATCCGCTAAAATGGACTTAATGATCTTACAAGATAACAATTACATTAAAACAATGAGTACTTGGAGCAAATAAAAGGCCATTTGTATATACTATTTGACAGTAAAAAAAAAAATAGCCTAAAAGTTCAGATCCATAAATAAATAAATAGTGGTGCTAGGGTTAATATAAAAATGTGAACAATGAGTTAAAATGATTAAGCAGGACCAGGATTATATTATGTTGAGTCTATGGGTTAAAAGGAAATGATAGGCCAACAAAAGCAGAAAAGCTCAATACCAGGGAAGAAAAGCTACTTGGTGGGAAGAAAGAAACCAGGACTGCCTGGTGTAGGGAGGGGGTGGAAATGGGGCTGAGGGCACTGCAAGCCTGTGGCACACAATTAGGAGCTGGGACCCGAGAACCACGGTCCGCCCCCGCATGGACCACCCACAACCAAAAGATTTTATGTACAAATTCAAGAAAATTCCAATTACTGTGGCTAAAAAAAGGGGAATATCAAAGGAAGTATGGAGGGGGAAATGATTGATTCTGAACAAAGAAAAATTAAAGATCAAAAGCAGTCAGATAAAGGAAATCATACTGGTTTTGGACAAAGACTGCACACATTCACAACCTATAAATAGATAAATAGGGAGCAATTTTCTGAAAAAAGTTAATGAAATGGAGCAACAACTGAGAGATGGAAAATAATGATTATGTGACTATGAGAATAAATGCTACCACATCAATTAAGGAAAGAGCAGGCCTCCAGAGCAGAGACAAAAATAATACAACTTCTGAAGACCCAACATTTACAAGAGGACATAAAAGGCCCTGGAGAAGCACGTGTCTTTCACTGCTGGTCCGCCTTTACATGAAATATGACCATAAAAACGTTAAAAAAACCATGGAAATGATTCCAATTATAAAGCAAATTCTTCAAAGCCATGCACACTTTATCAGAGGGAGGTTCGCTCCATCTCCCATGTGGTCTCTGGGCCATGCGAACCTCATTTTTGTAGGTGACCCCTCTGCAAGTGGGTGACCAACTCCATTGATGTTCATACCCTCTGGGGGAGGGGGTTGAAGAAGGGCCCCTACCCTCTGCTTTTGCTGAGCTCCTGTGACTCTTAGCTTCCCTTGAGAGGGCCAGAGGGGATCTAGCCATTCCTGTTCTGGCTCCCCCCGTCCCGCTTTCGGATCCTAACGAGTAACCTGTCTGTGGACTCTGACTCTGGACACAGCTGCTGAGCACACCGTTGGGTGAACAGTTGCACTGACGGATTCAGTGTCCCTGACGAACTCTTTCTTCCCAGGTACCAAACAAAGGAGGACACTCATGCTCGCTCTGAGTCATTAATCAGCTCTGTTTCACTGGTTGTGATGGTCCAATGGAAAGTTTGTTCTCAAACGTTGCTCTTTCTCTGGAAGTTGCATATGTGATTAAATTTATTTTTTTATTCTAGGCCACAACATATCTGTGTCAAGAGACTGAGTCTATAATTTGACTCCGTCACTTAATGCCGTACATACAGCTCATGCCAATGACAAAGCTTTTCTGTGTATCGCTTTTCTCATTTTTAAAACTATAAGTATAGCTGTGACTCGTTTGGTTCAGTGTATAGAGCGTCGGCCTGCGGACTGAAAGGTCCCAGGTTCAATTCCGGTCAAGGGCATGTACCTGGGTTTCGAGCACATCCCCAGTGGGGGGTGTGCAAGAGGCAGCTGATCGATGTTTCTCTCTCATCAATGTTTCTAAGTATCCCTCTCCCTTCCTCTCTGTAAAACAAAACAAACAAACAAAAAACCTGAAAGTATACTTGTTTCCAGCTTATTGTCCAAGTGAGCAGATAAATTCGTTAATTTATGTAAAGTACTCAAGACATGCCCAGCAGTTAGAAAGGACTTGATACATATTAGCTACTATTTGAATAAAGATTATTTAGATCACTCATCTTCTAATAGTTAAGTTAAATTAGTGCTCCAAGAGTAAATGCCACATTTAGCCTGTTGTTTCACGGAATCAGGATGGAGCCACGCAACAGACCCCCACACAACGGACTTGGGAGCCAGCAGGGTGTGACCCTGTGGCAGGGGATGTGACCCAGCTCTCTGTACTTGGTCTCACCTCACCCGGGAACTGAGACCCCCACTCCCACGACTGCAGCCTCACCCAGGCCATTGCAACACCCAAGCCTTCTCCATCTTTATAACATGTGGATTTGAATGATCTGTGACCCTCAAAAGCTTTTCTATGATGCGAACCCTACATCCTACTGGTGGGATCTGATTTTTGTTTTAGGATTTCCAGAGTGTCCACAATCAAGAAGAAACACTTATGTTCCAACCTCAACCCTAGCTCTTTTCCGTCATTCCTTGTGGACTGAAAGTGTTTAGTTTATCTCCAATTTATGGTGCAGTTTTACCCTTCCATGAATTTCAGGGGAACTGAAGCAGGGAAAGTTTCAGGCCAAATCTCAGTACCTTGATGTAGTGGGAAGTGAGATAAAGAGGAAACAGTGGGGCTAAAAAGGGATTAGGAAGTGCTGAGCTATAACCCAGAGAGCTGCAAAGTCTCTCAGATTTGCTTCCCAACCCATGTGTGCTCTAAATATAAATGCTCTCGGTTCCCAAAATACTCTCCCTGCTCGGGCTCTTCGATAATCTCCTTCCCTGGCAGGTCTCTGGCTGGTGTGAATCGTAAGTGTCCCTTTAATCATCTAAGGCTAGAGCCAGTGACATCCTTTAAGCAGATGGAGAGATATTCTAGGGGGAGTGCTAGAGGGCATGGTGTTGCCTACTCAGTCATGACGCCTGGGGAAGCCATGGTTACTGAAGGCAGGTGATGACTAATGTACTGAAGGTAAACACCTGCCACGTACACCTTCTCAGCGCCATGGCCACTCGTGGGGACACTCGTCTATCTCTGCTGTGACACTCAGGCGTATCCTTCCAGGTCCTGCTCACGTGTCTGTTCCAGAAAACCAGTGCTGACCGTCTCCTCCTCGCCCCTTCAGCCCGCACTGACTGTGGTTTGGGGCCCTCTTCATTTTGTACTCTGTTGGGTTAGACTAGGACAGGACTTACCAACAGATTATGATTTTATTCAGGACAGGCAAGGAGTGATCAATTCCCGTTAATAGTCCTAAAATTTCATAGCAAATTGCTGGCGCAAAGAAAGAGCCAAACATAACTTGGTTAAAGCCTATTGCCAATTAGACATTTAAAAAAATCATCTTTATTGTTGAAAGTATTACAGGTGCGCCCTTTCTTCCCCATTTACCTCCTCTACCCTGAACCCATCTCTCCCCCTCCCCACCAGCCCACAGGTCTTCACCATACTATTGTCTGTGCCCATGGGCTACTCACATATGCATATAAATTCTTTGGTTAATCTTTTCCCACCCAGGCACCCACCCTTGCCTTCCTTCTGAGATTCATTAGTCTGTTCCATGCTTCTGTGTCTCTGGATCTATTTAGTTCATCAGTTTATTGTGTTCATTTAGACTTGTTTTAAGTGGAGAGCTACTTGTGTGGGTGCTCTCTGTGGGTCCTTGGTACCATGGCCCTTATGTGAGGCCAGGCCTTGAACTTAGGGGAGAGGCAACTCTTCTGTTAGGTTCTTCACTCTGCTCCTACCAGTGCCAGTAATCTTACCGCCTGCCCCCACAAAACATGCTCCCAGATCACTGCCCAACCCTCCTCAGGCTCTCCATAGGAATAATCTTTTTCATGTGGGGAAGGAGATAATTGTTGTTGATTTTTGGCCAAGGAGATTTAAGCATCCCAGAAGAAAGACTTTCCTTAGATTACGGTCTTTGTCTAGGACATTTCTCATGTCTGCAGGGAGCTAGCTGTAGATGTACAAAGCATGGTCTTAGGTGGTCGCTGTTTTTCTCTTGGCCTAACATTATTTCAATGGCTTTTATTTAAAGTAAATGCTTTCCCCTTTAAAACAGGTTAACAATAGGCACATTAGGAGTCCACCTGAAGCCTCTGTGCATATGAAATCAATAGAAAAACTCACAGCAGTCTCCAAGAGCTCTTTAAAGTCACCTCAGACCCCATATCGCAGAAAGAAACTAAAAGAAGAAGCTAAAGATCATTGCCATGCATGAGGTATTTCACGACTTGCTACTTTAATTTCTAAAAAGAGCTCTGTTTTAAGTAACACACAGTCTATTATCTCTGGATAATAACCTTAAATAAATGCAAAACACAGAGGTCTAAAATTATTTCTGGCCTCATGCATCACCTGCGCTCTATGTGATGACCTTGCGATTGACTAAAAATAATGAAATGTATTCATTATACAGTGTATGTGTGTTTAACTCTTTCAGATGTTACTGCATAGAGCTCCTCTCTGGTAATGTTCAGAAGTAGAAGGGCCATAAGTTAGCCAAATCGTAATAAAAATGCCCGTGCCTTCCTCCTTCCCTCTCCTTGCCACTTCCTGTTGGTTACCAAGTCCTCTTCATTGACCCTCTCAGCAGCGTTAGCCAAAATCCATACCCCCTCATTATCTTCATTCTATCATCTCCATCCAGATCTTCATGACATCCTGAATGAATTTCTGCCACAGCCTTCCTGGTTTTGTCTCACTCCAGTCCCTGTGAAACTGGGCTTTTCTACTCCCACCTACTTTCCAAGGTTAAAGCTATGCTTCTTAATGCTTCAATTACAACCTTTTGTGATACTGCTCCTGCCTGGTTCCATAAATCTGCTTTGCAGCACAACTCTGTAAATGCTCCACCCTTGAGCCATGGCTCTAATCTTGTAGTTGCTTGAAGGCTCTATTCTCTTTCATGTTGCTGTTCATTCTGTTTCATCTGTCTCCTCATTCTTTCTCCTCACTCGCTGCCTGGCCAACTCCCAGAGGTCTATCCAAAGCTGGTAAGTTGTAATCATCTCCAAAAAGGCTACCAACATTGTCTCTGACTCTAAACACCTTCCATGGGTTCTCATACTTGAATGTCCTCCAAGTGAGGGTGAATATTTTTTTTCTTGAAGATAAAAGACAATTTGCTACCATTGAAAAATTTTTAAAAAAATATATCAACTGGCTCTGAAATCCATTCTAAAGAGTACAGGCATATTCTGACCAAAGGCAACATCTTTGGAATATGTGCATCTTATGCCCTGGGTGACAGGTACTAAAGGGGAGAGAATAGCAAAATTTTCCACTCACACTCCTTAGCTCATATTCTTAAACACACTTTCCCCATTTCTCCCAAACTACCCCCAGATCCGGACTGTCAAACATGTTGATGAATTTGAATTTGGAGCTCTTTATCAGGCTATATTTATATAAATTTATATAAAAAAAGTTTTTGGTAGACCTCAGTGGTGAGCACCCCGCCTTATAAAATTCAACACACACACACCCACACACACACACACACACACACACACACAACTTACTCTAGAAGTTCAAGAGCTATGGAGTATTTGGTCTGGCAGCTGCATGATTATCTTCAGTGTGAACTAATACATGTTAACACTGCTGCTGGTGAAGGAGCGGAGGGGAGAGCAAGAGAACCCTCTGCTCTTTCGGCTCCACAGGCCGGATAGAACAGCCGAACGGGCCGGATCCGACCCGTGGGCCGTGGTTTGCCCACGGCTGGACTATGTACTAAACTAAATAACTCCCTTGATTTGAAGATCACGTGGCCAACCCTCTTTTGGGTTAAGTTATGTAGTATCTCCAAAGGGAAAGAAAATCTTTCTGAAGGGCTGTCATGTGGGGGAGGGTGCAGACTGCTTGTGCAGCCTCCAGAAGGCAGAACTAGGACCAGTGGATGGAAGGTACAGGGAGAAATTGTTTCAACTTAATGTGAGCAGGAAGCAGGTGACAATCGGGGCAGCCCAACCACAGAGCAGGCTGCCTTGTAAGGCACAGCACTTCCTGTAACTGATGCTGTTCACACAGAAGGTGAACGACCCCTGTCAAGGATGGGATAGACACTAGCCCGGGAGGACATGGGGTTCTATGTCCTGGAAGGTTGCATACAGCCTTCAGGGTTTCAAATTTCATGAAGAAGCCAGGACTATGGTGACCCTCACCCTGCTCAGTGGACCATGCAGCTGCCAGACCAAATACTCCGTAGCTCAGAGTGAGAGGGCCTTTGGGCAGGTCCCTCAGGATGGACCATGGCAAAGATGACATCTCAATGTCTCTCCTGATCTCCCTCAAATACAGCAGTAAGGATGCTTAAATCTGTGCACAAATTATCATCACATAGAAAACCAGTAGCTTATGCTCCCATTGATATTTGTCAACTTAATATTTGTGTATTAAATGGACAATGAATGCTGAAAAGGTGTCTAGAGATTCAGATGGCTTATCTTTGGTGGGTATTACCCCACCAGTTATTGTGTATAAGTTCACTCATTTAACACCTCATCAATACTGTGTACATAGGTACCATTCTCAGTTTAAAGATGAGGAAACAAGGGCTTAAAGAGCAGCATCCTTTTCATTACCGGAAAGTGAAATGACAGGCATGAGGACCATGAGAGAGAGAGAGTGAGAGGATAGGAAGACGTAGAAATTTATCGCATAAACTATTAGATGCTATGTCTCCATTTGTAAGAACAGATTCCCAGCTCTCACATTCCAGATGTTGAAATCCACAGTTTTAATGTAAGTTTTTATAAAATCAATCACTCTCTTCATTCAATGGTTCCTCATTTCAATTTCTACTAGTAAAATAAACTTCAGTGTTGCAGCTGCTTGGTCAGGGCCAATAGAAGCACCCAGAGAATTATAAATAGGACCAGTTTGAATGGAAATTAATTTTCAATATAAGTTATTAAATAGTTCCTATTCACTAGACAGTGGAAACCTCTATTGAAATGGTTCCCCCTTATGTCACTGAACAGTCATTATTGTTCTGTGTCAAGAATGATCCAGAGTAGATTTCTAATATTACCTACTTCCCCACATTTCCTCATATCTCCCCAAATAAACCGAGTTTTTAGAACCCAAGGTCTTTGCATTTAAACCTATGTCAGGCTCTAATCTGTAAAACATAGCAGGCTGGTTTAAGAATTGGTAGGAAGTTGTACATTATAGCCTTAAACAGCAAAGAAAATGAATGTAACATTGCTATGCACAACAATGTGTATGATCTCAAGAAAGAATATTGAACAAAATAAAACCAGCCATAAAAGAGTAAATAATATACAGTTGTACTTGTATAAAACTAAAATGTGGAATAGGTATAGGTTGGACATCAGTACGAGCTTTGGGTACTGGTTATGTGTTCTTTTCCTTGACCAGGATTTAAAATTTTACCGAACTGAACATTTATAATTTCAAAACCAGTGGAAGGAAATCTATTGAAGTCTAGTTTAATCTCATTATGATGCGATCTATATATTTGCCATTTTCTGTTGGCTAGAAGTCAATCAGGTTCTACCAGCACTCAAAGGAAAGAGGTCATACAAAGGTACAACTCACTGGGTGTGTGTCACATTTACACCGACCATGAGCTGGAGATTTAAACCCCTGAACTCATCACTTTATTTCTCCGATTTCTCTTGTGCACTTAATCATATCTAACCAGCCAATCAACCAACTAGCCAACGAACCAAACACACAGCTACATTATACAACGTGTTTTCCTATAATGCTCTATGACAGCAAATTCTTGGTCACTGTCTATGGGCTCTTAATGGGAGGTGTGTATAGGAGCTTAATGAAATAATTGTGCTAATGGGTGACATGAATGAGTCATCCCCTTTATAGAGAGGGTCAGTAGCACATTTAACTTTCTAATCAGGTCAGAGGATCAATTCCAGACAACCCAGGGCCAGTTTCAGAAAAGCCATCATTGTAGAGCTGCTGATTCACAGTGGCCTCTGAATCCTGGGAAAAATGTCCTGCTACCCTCATGGAGTCCTGCATGGCCTATGACAGCTGCGGTCAAGTCCTCTGCTCTAGTCACTGCTGTAGCACTTGGGCCACGCACCTCTCCAAATGCAGTGATCTCTCAGGGGTGGTAAGATCCCCTCCCAGCTGTTATATTCCATGATAAGGGTGCTTTACCAACGGCCCATGTTCTTGAGGTCAGATTTACTCAACCAGGCTCTTCCACAGGGGACAGGACTGTCTCAGGTGAGGGATTCAGGATGACACTCTGACCTATTGCCCCAGTGGCAGGGCTGTGATCTGTGGAGGAGGCATGCTGCCCCACGAGTGAGGCTGTTTGTTCATGGAGGGAAAACTGAGCTGACTCTTGTGGTCTCGAGGCTGTGTAAGTTATTACCAATTTAGTATTAATTCCCACAGTAGGCCCCTTTTGGTCAGGTGTGCCGATTGTGGAATACAAAATAAACACAGTACACTCTGGACTTTCTATACCTTTAGCACTGTAACATTTAGCTATCACCTGTCGAATCCCCTCTCTTCTAGCCTGAGGCAACCACTGAACTCATCTCTCTCTGTATAGTACCTTCTTCTGGACATTTCATATGAAAGGAATCATATAACATGTTTTATTTTGTGATTGGCTTCTTCTACTTAGCATAATTGTTTTAAGGCTTGTGCATGTTGTAGTATTTATCAGTGCTTCATTCCCTTTTATGGAAGCAAAATATTCCATTGCTTCCATGTTCCACATTTTCTTCATCCATCCATCAGTTGAGGGACATCTGCGTTGTTTCCATCTTTCAGCTGTTACGAACAATGCTTCTATGAACATCCACATAGGAGATTTTGTATATATTTCGTGCAAGGTTTGTCTCCATTGCTCTTGAGTAGATACATAGGAGTGGAATTGCAAGGACCTGCATTTCTAACAATCCTGTGAGGCAAGAAGTACAATCTGTGTTTTAGTGATAAGGAGCTGAGGTTCAGAGAATTAAACCACTTGCTCAATGACACAGAGCCAATAGAAGATGAGATGAAAACTCTGGCCCCTTTAAGTCCAGAGTTCATGTTTTCCACACTGTGCTTCCATTAGGTCTGAGTGCCAAACACACAGCTATGTCCAAACATGCAGTGAGCACCGCCCCACAAGTGCAGATGTGTGGAATTATTGTAATAACGTCAGCTGTGATTTGAGACACACATGATGTCATCACCACTCCCACCCTCACCCCAGCTTCCCTGCTAGGAACATGCACCCTAGCTCTGTCTACCTCCTTTCTATGGACTTTTCACAAAATGAACTGCAGCTTGTCTTTAGGGAGTGGAGTCAGAATGGCCTTTCCTTTGAACTAGCCTTAACGGTTGTGCAGGAAGGCACACCACATTCCCAGCCCTGGGATCTCCCTGAGGCCCACACAGAATGAACTCGCTTGGATGCGGCCTGCCAATCTCCTGACAGAGGCCTCTTCCCAGTAGATCGCCAGGCAACCTGGAGCCCAGAGCCCCTGGCTTCGTTTTGCAGCCTGCACCCACCTACCACTGTGCACAGGTACGCAGGCCTCGTCACCCTGAAATATGGCTCTTTAGGACGGACTGCCATCTCCCCAACTAAGATGCAGGCATCTTA
This sequence comes from Myotis davidii, assembly GCF_000327345.1. NCBI lineage: Eukaryota > Metazoa > Chordata > Mammalia > Chiroptera > Vespertilionidae > Myotis > Myotis davidii. The sequence goes on along the minus strand of NW_006293779.1, from coordinate 8,850,005 downwards.
CAAACTTTTCTGTATTTTTTCAAGAGCAAGCAGTTCAAAATTGGATTACCTTTCCACATTTTCATACAAAGTAGATTAATGTGCCCCTGTCTTTATTACATTTTCCACCCTTGTCATTTGTGATTAAGCCAACACTATGAAGATGTATTACAGATCGGTGTAAATGGGAACATTCAAACACCGACCATATATCAGAGAGGCTCAAGGCGAGCTGATTTGTGCTACACACATCTTCAGGGCAATGCATCTGGAATATTCCACATCTCTTTGGACAGAGCAATCTTTCTATGGCACCAAAAGTAGCAGGAGGTAAGAAAAATTAGTGGGACGGAGGGGAAGAGAAGAAAGAAGGAAAAATACCAATTTTTGTTCTAGGACAATGGAGGGAGAACACAGTCCCTGCAACAATCTCAATATAGAATTTCTCAGAGGTTAGTCTCTCAAACCAAAACCATCCCCTGCGATGCATGAAGCAGGAAAGATATGGTCCATAACCACGGTCCCTCATTCATCTGAGAAAGAAGGTGTTTGACCAGACCCCCTTATTGCCCTGAGTGTAAGTGTATCTCTGTCAACTCATTTCTGCTCTGAGGGCACCTTTATGGCTCAGGCTTCCCATCAGACCTTCTGGCCCTGCAGCAGTTGAAATCTGAAAGGCAAGGCCTGTGTCTGCACAGGTACCACTCATTCTCAGTCACCTGAGATAGGACCTCACAGCTCCAAGGCCCAGAACATGGGATGGGACTGTTCTGGCAGGAGGAGGAAGGGGTGAGCCAGGGAGGTGCTGTTTTCTGAGCAGAGGGTGATCCTATGGCTTCCCTAAAACAACTCTTATCTACAACCCATTCTCCCCTCCACTTCATAATTTCTGTCTGAATGGCATTCACGAGAGGACCTCTGGAGAGCTCTGTGCCTGCAGCTGGAGCCTCTCCAGGCACACTGCCCAGGCTGCGGCCTCGGGCTTTTGCTGGCCCACGCTTACCTCCACTTCTGCTCTGCTAGCTCCCTGAGACCTGCACGGAAGCATATGTGAACGGAGCAGAGCAACCCTCGCTCTGGCCATTGCACTTACACTGGGAATACAAGCTCATAAATACGTTTCAAGGTGGAGGGTGGCATGACTGCATGGAAAAAGGACTTCTCTTTGGTGACATTCATGTTTCCAGAGCAAAGGAGGATGCAACAGCTCAGAATTAAGCCAGTTTTGTGGATAATGATGAGATGGTTCTATACTCCTCATTTGATCCGTTTGTCCTATGTGATCAGAATGAGAGGAAACAACACAGGCCATTCATCTCCATTCTCCAGGGCACCATCTGACCACCAGCTGGGGTCAGAAAGATATTTTTTTCTGGCCAGAGAAAAAGTGTCACATAATTCACTCCAATTGGTGCCTAATGCCCACACTTGCAGGTGTGGGGTATTCTGGATGATGCATCGTCCTCCTTTCCTGCCGCAATTTTTCTCCATTACATGCTTGCTCTTCCTTCTACTACCTGCTGTCTGAGTGTCTCTTTCTTATACCACTTTTCTTCTTCATTCCCTGCCCTTTTCCTCACCCCCTTCCCTAATGAACTGTGTGTGCATCTGGGCTTGGGAGCTCTCAGCAGCTATGGCTGTCCCTTCATTCCTCTCGGTGTGTTGGCCACCCACACTCTCCTGTTATTTCTTCTGCCCAGCCATTAATTAGGGCATTCAATAACATTCTGATGTGAACTGCAGAAGCCAGCTGCTGTTTTGACAGTGTTGCCAATAAGGGTGTACAGTGGGAAATAACTTGTTTTTTTGCTGCCTTAGGAGAGACATTCGCTTAAACCGAGTTTTCAGGGTCTTGGATGAGAGGTCAGTTTCAGAAATAACGTTTTCTGATAGGATTGATGTTTTCATGGTGCATTAGAATAAATGGCCCAATATGCCACAGGAATTTGAATCCATTTTAAGGTAGATGAGCATGTGTTTCATCACATGCTATACATGATACTGAGATATTTGGAATCTTCTATTTCACAGATTTCATTTTAAATATCATTGATGGAGAATAATGCTTAGAGTAGTGATATTTTTACTAGTGGTAGTAAAAATAGTGGTATGCTACCTCTTTTGTGTAGTTTCTCCAACTTTTGACCTGTTATATTTATTTAACTAACATCAGATAAGCATGTATTACTTGTGTGGGATTGTGGTTGTTGACTCATATACCATTATCTTTTTTGTCCATCAGAAATGGCTGGCAGCTCATGTGGCTTAACAGTTTCCCATTTAATCCTCACAGCAAAGCTGTGAGGTTAATATTATTCCCATTTGATAGATGAAGACACTGCAGAGCAGCTCAGAGAGTGAGGAGGAGCTCAGAGAGTACATGGCAGGGTCTGGCTTCAGACTGGAGCCCTGGGCATTTTCCCTTCTGCTTCCCGAAGTCTTCCCCGATCTCCTCTGTCATTCCCATGTTTCAGTTTGGTGAGGTGAGGTTTCAGGGGAGAACCCAGTGTCCTCAATATGCTGCCGACCCAACAGCCTGCAGATTGTGAATGTGAGCTGCTTTCCTTAGCTTCTGACCAGGACTCTTTTTAAATCTCTTTTTGAAAACATGAGGTCTAAGCCTGCTGTTCTAACCACAGGACAATTGACCAGAGCTGTGTTCACAGACTCTAGGGATTCCTATGAGATAGAGGGACCACCATGAGGACAAGAGTGCTCGCTTCTCTTCTACCAGGCAGGTAGCCTCAGACAGGCCACAGGGATGCCTGCATCACCTTGGCCTCCAGCACGGAGGGTCCTTCCTCAGTGGCTGAAGGCAGCCCCTGGACAGCGAGTCCGTCTGAACTGACCAAGATCTGGGTGTTCTTTGGCAGGCTAAATCCTTTGAACTCACAAACGACTAGTACAAAGAGAATTAGGAAACCTTTGCCAGAGGTATTTACATAGATACCCCTGAAGCTCAGATACATCCAGTTGAACTAGGACTGGGACTTACCAAGCACCTTGGCCTTGGGGTTGGAGTTTTAATGTGCAGAAAAGGCACGTCCACCATTCTAATTCTTCACTTCCAAAGGAGGCTGACTTTCTAAAACCTCTTGTACTGTTTGATGTTACTTCTTGGGCTAAATGCCTTCTCCTGTTCTCCTGCCCGGCCCTTCCTCCTGGTGGGTCAGGAGCCCTAAATTGGCATGATCTTCTTCCACTATAGCAGTGGTTCTCAACCTTCCTAATGCTGCGACCCTTTACTACAGTTCCTCATGTTGTGGTGACCCCCAACCATGAAATTATTTTCGTTGCTACTTCATAACTGTCATTTTGCTACTGTTATGAATCGTGATGTAAATATCTGATATGCAGGATGTATTTTCATTGTGACAAATTGAACATAATTAAAGCATAGTGATTAACCACAAAAACAATATGTAATTATATATGTGTTTTCTGATGGTCTTAGGCAACCCCTGTGAAAGGGTTGTTCAACCCGCAAAGGGGCCGTGACCCACAGGTTGAGAACCCCTACACTATAGCCTCACTCTCTGCATCACTGCGGCAGGCCACTTCCGACCATCTGTGACTTTTGTAGCATCTGAAGTTTTCCAGACGAATAATAGATATAATTCTTCCACTATTTTGCAAATCCTATGTATTATTATTGTTAGTCTTCTTTTTTTTTTTTTACCTTGGGAAATAAGAAATCTATTTGCTTTTGCACGGTATATGGCAGTCAAAAGTACCTCATTCATCCACTTTTTATTCATTTGATGCATGAAAAAAAGGCATTAAATGTGTTTCAGCGTGTCACCTCCAATTCTGAGCAGCCAACAGTGATGAATATGCTCAGCTCCTCAGCTGGGGTACTGTTTCATTTTTTCGTGACAATATCATTTGACAAGCCGATTCTGCATTGGCAATATCGTATCATATTTTTGTCTGCATGTAAATTATGTTGACAGTCTCATAAACATAAATTGGCAGGCATACTGTCCCAAAGCAATGTTTGTTAAAGTACACTAATGGAATAGAATAAATAAATTTTTCCAAAGCATTAATAATGCAGTGGTGTGTCACTGCTTCGTGCAAGAAGGTCTACAGAATACGTTTCTGTCTGTGCAAAATTAACACAGTATATATTTCTTCACATACATTTTATTCCATCTCATGCTCATGTTTATTGATGACATCCTATTTCAGAGTTTTGTGTACGAGTGGTCACACACATGTGATACTTTGAAGCAGTCAGCATTGTCTGGGACAGGTAGCTGCGATGAGACATGTGTAAGGTATAAGGGGGTCCTGCATTGGTATTATATTGCCTTGTTCCTGACTGGGCTCCCCTTTGCTCACCTGTCCACCTAAGGAGATGCTCTTAGCTGGCTTCTGCCCATGTGGCTGGCAAATGTTAGAGTGGCTAGACCTAGAGCAGGTCTCTAGATCCGCAAAAAGATTGGAAATAGGTTTTATTTATTTGGTTTTTATCCCCAAAATGAGAAGTCTTCCTTCCAGGTGTTTGTGAAACATCAGCATGGAGCATTGGGAATATACCATACTTTCAGCTCTTTCACCTGCTAGCAATGTGTGACCTTTGACAAGAAAGGAAAAATCTCTAAGTCTCAGTTACTGTACGATAGGGATAATCATGGATAAGAACAGGTGTTATAAGGATTAGATACACTGAGATGTTGAATATAAAGCAGTTAGTACCACGTCTGGTTTATAAAAGACACTCAGAAAATGGTGTCTAACCATTTAGGATGGAGAGAATGGAGGGAGGGAGAATCAATGAGAGAATGATAAAGACAGGAACATAAAGAAAGTGAACTTAACCATATGCCCTGATAAAACAGAGGATAAAAAATTCCTATGCAGGGCCTCCAAAGATATAAGTATGGGGGTTGGGGAGAACAGGACACAATTTGAAATTTCAACAAATAGGTCAAGTTGGGGCATACATTGGCACCATCACTTGTGTGCCTCCATGAATGGCAGTGTATCCACCTTCAGTTCTACATTTCCTCTTTCCTACTGACAGATGTCTCACATCTTCTTATTTTTTGAGAGAAAACATAAACCAATAAGCAGAAGCTGGGATTCCATTGCTGAAGAAGAACTGTAATTTCATTGAGAAAATACTTTTAGAAAAAGCAGTAGGGCTGGTCCCTATAGACAATACCTCTTGGTAAGAGTTGGGGCCAAAATCCTTGTCTGGCTGTTGCCTCAAATGCCTGCTGCTGAAGCTTCACCCAGTCTCTTTCAGCTTTTACCTTGAGACTCCATGTGAAGCATCATCCTATATAATAAAGAGGTAATATGCAAATTGACCATCATGCCCTTGCACAAGATGGTCACCCCCCATGTGGTCACAAGATGGCCACCACAAGATGGCTGGCAGTGGAGGGCATTTGGGGGCAACTAGGCCTGCAGGGGAGGGCAGTTAGGGGTGACCAGGCCAGCAGGAGAGAGCAGTAAGGGGTGACCAGGCCAGCAGCAGAGGGTAGTTGGGGGCAATCGGGCTGGCAGGGGAGCAGTTAAGCATTGATCAGGCTGTCAATGGTTAGGGGGTAATCAGGCTGGCAGGCAGAATCAGTTGGGGGCAATCAGGCAGGCAGGCAGCGAGCAGTTGAGAGCCAGCAGTCCTGGATTGTGAAAGGGATGTTCGACTGCCAGACATCCCCTGGAGAGGATGCAGGCTGAGCTGAGGACCCCCCCCACCCCCAGTGCATGAATTTCATGCATGGGGCCTCTAGGGTAAAATATTTGACTAGAAGCCCACATACTTGGACTTGGTGCTAAACAAAGTAGGTTAGGCAGACACAGTTCCTGCCATCAGATGCATAAGTCTGTGCCCAGTAAACATGCAAGTTATACAAAAGAAGATACTGGATATTAATACTGTGCATGACTCCATTCTAACATACTGTGTTCCAAGTTCAGCACCCATGCTGATTAACTCTAAAGATACATTCTACCATCTTCCTGCTAAACCTGAGAGGTTTTATTGAAGTAGTAAAATGTAAGAATTGCTTATAAATTTTAAGCAAAGCTCCACATAATGAAAGATGAATGCTTAGGCTAAGATAGTGGCTATAAGTGAGAAAGCAAATATAGGGACCACAGTGTTTTGTAAAAGTAAGAGGTAGGATTTCTTAAACAGCATGTGTTATTGAACACTTAATATTTACAAAGCATTATGCTCGCTCTATGGTAAAAATAAAAGGTTTAACATGCCCTTCCTGATTTCCAGAAGTTTACAATCTATTTAGAGATGTACAACTCATGTAAAAGCAAGTTCTTGATATGAATACAAGAATGAGAACCCAGCTCTTTAATGCAAGTTAACTTAGAAGGTATAATGATCGCTGTAGCATGCCTCCCAGATTCTGCTTCTTTTTGACCCAAGTACTCATTTTTCAAGAGCAATGCCCTTTAATTGCTCATATATGCGTATTCCCCAGACACTTCCCTTGGCCTGAGTTAGGTTTCCTTACCCAAGGTTGCTTCCACTCCCCAGGGATAATGCACATCCAATGATTGGTCAATGGGAAATGCAAAGGCCCAGACTGGGGTCATCTCTGAAGGGCCATTCTAGCTACCGAGCTCCTCATGGGACTAGCTAGAGCCTGTATTACAATACATCTCTCTTCAATATTTCTCTGTGCCCAGTTTGGCTTTCTTAACTTGGTTATATTTGTTGTCCCTAAGAGCCCTGACCAATAAGCCACATGAAGGCAAATCTCCATTTCAGAGTTGGTTTCCTGGGAAATCTAATCTACCTACCACATCTTGTATGTTTTAAGGTTTAAAGAGTGGCTCAGGTAATAAATGCTAGAGGATGATTGAAGAGAGAGAAATCTCTACATTTTGTATAATTGAGTATCTCTTTATTTCCCTAACCTTGCAAAGTACTAGTTGTATGGTCAGCCCAATAGATTTTTTGCTAGATGAATGGCTCATGTGCTTAGAAAAATTGGCTGGATGTTGACAGGCAGGAGGGAGAATATAAGGTGATTGACTTGCATAGCAAAAAGAATATTGTATAATTCTCAAAAATAAAGAATTGAACCAAGAGAGGAAATTGGAACTGATTGTTCTTTTCCATGTCCAATCTTAGGATGTTTAATAGACTGGAATTTGTGGCACTGAATTAAGTGTGAATTCAGGGGTCATTGTATCTGTGTGATATCTACGTCTTATAGTAACTGAAGAATTATAGAAAAAGTCACTTCTGGGTTCCCCCTCTTCTATTTAGTGGCATTATAAAACCTTCTCTTCTGGAGGGTTCTAGGGAAGAAGTTTCAAAGACCATTAATCAAATCTGTAGCTATATATGTAGAGAGAAATATAGATATGAAGGTATGAATAGGTAGGAATAAATGCGGGTGCAAAGAAATGGACTTTCTCAAACCATACACTGGGTTATAAAACTCTTTTTAGGGTACACTTTGTACTTAAAATGTAGTAATCCTTTGATACCAGTTCAACATCTAGGGATGCATTCTGGTAAAGTAATTAAAAACAAAAAGACATCTCAAAATCGATTATTACAGCAGTATTTATTATACCAAACTATACCTACCAATATCAATGCCATACAATAGAGAATAAGTTCAATACGTTTAAAACAATTTTCTAAAACCTTCTAATTTGATAAGCTACATGAAAGCCAAGGTTACTGAGGCTTTCCATCAAACATCTGGCACTCTCCGTGGGTTAAGCTATTCCCCAGCAACTTAGCAAGGTGAGAAGCATCAGTGACGATTCGCTCAAGCCCGGTGAAATTCTCTCTATTATAAATTAGGCAGGTCCAAAGAATAGGAAAGCACTGTGTGCTATAAGAGATATCATCTTTAACCATTGTTATTCAAAAGTCAGCAAGAACTGTAAAGAACAGCTCTAAAGACAACAGATACTGGATCTTGGAATTGGAAGCAGGATTATGTTCACAAGAAACAATAAATGGTTTCTTCTAATCTTAGAACTCTTAGTTTCCTCTTAGAAGCTTTAAATACACAGTTATCACACAAAAAAATAAAAATAAACACCAGTGGGAAAGCCCACGTGGCCATTGCCCAGCACAGCACCTCCTAGGATGACAGTCACACCCTCAGGCTGTGCCATCAACCTCAAACTCCAGATGTGATTGTGATCTCCCAAAATTCATTCCCAGGTCTTCTTTTCCTCAAGATCCCCAGCCTAATAAATCAAATATTGGGATCTTTAGGGTAGCCCAATAAATAGCATTCCTCTTTTCCATCTGAGTTTGAACCACTCAGTTAAAAAAATAAAACAGTGAAAAAATAGTAGGAAATTCTTTTTCAGAATGCATGCCACCCTCTCCAAGTAGGTAGGGAGAATCCAAAGGAAGAGAGAAAGAGGTTAAGGATTGCTTTCATACCAACCCTCCAGTAAATTAAAGGGAGACGGAGAAATGGGGAAGAAAGGGAGAGAAATATTCCCATATCACAGTGATTTTCAACTGGTGTGCTACAAGAATTTTTAAAACGTGCAATACCTGACTCTTTAGTCAGGGACACTAACCTCTTTCCCCTTTCGATTGTCAAATAAAAAAAAAATTACAATAGCCAACACAACAATAGCCATTCTGTGGGAATGAAACACAAGTATACTTTTTTGGGGGGTCAAATCGGCAAAAAATATATTTGTGTGCGCCGCAGAGTTTTAGTAATTAGTTTATGTGTTCTATGAAATGCTCTACCTGGAAGGAAGCATCAGTTGTGGGGAAGGCATGGCCCTTTCTGCTCCAAGCGCTTTTTATATTTTGTTACATTCAATCCTCACAACAACCCTGTGGTGTTTCATTTTGCAGATGCGGTAACTGAAATTCAAAGTGAATTATTTGCAAAAAGTCACACATCCCTGGTCTCTCTACCACCAAACTAGATTATTTCTACAGCAAGTGCTCTTAAGCAGTGTGTGCTATGGAGGTACAATGACCAACAAACCAAAAAATTAAATAAAAAAGCTAAACAGAGCCTTAGAAAAAAAAGATAGAATTACAATTCTCATAGAAGACAATAACTTACAGAACTTCCACAGCATAGAATTAAATCAGGGCTGTACAATACTAATCAGAATGTGGAGTAAAAGGTCATGGAATGAATATGGAGAAAGTGAAAAAAATAGATACGAGGGCAGAGAGCAGAGAGCCAGCTGAAGAAAAACAGGGTTTTCTAGAGAGGAAACCAGAACAAATGGAGCAGAAATAAGCAAACCAAACAAACAAATCTAACAGCAGAACATATTCCCAAGCTGTTAAAAAATGGAGTTTTCAGATAAAAAGTCTTGCAATGTTTCAAAGCAAATAAGAATGACATTCGATGTCATGTACTGAGCACTTAATCTTTGGGGGTTATATTGATTAGTACTTTGCTTAAAGGGAATAGCAAAATATAGTCTCTTTTCTTCATGAGGCTAAATGTCTATTGGAAAAAGTACACACAATAAGATAATTATTTTAAATATGGAAGATTTAATGATAGACACAATATTGATTCAGCTTACTTTTGTGGCATCAAAACAGTGGATGAAAAGCTGTGGTACATATATACAAAGGAATATTACTTGGTCATAAAAAAGAATGAAATCTTAGCATTTGAGGCGGCATGGATAGACCTAGAGAGTATTGTGCTAAATTAAATAAGCCAGGCAGAGAAAGACAGATACCATAATACTTCACTTATATATAGAATCTAAACAAAACGCACAAACAAAAAAATTGAAACAGACTCATGGATAAAGATACCAGACTGATGGTAGCTAGAGGGGAGGGCCTTGGGGGACTGGGTGAAAAAGGTGAAGGGATTAAAAAGTACAAATTGGTAGTTACAAAATAGTCCCAGGAATGTAAAGTACAGCATAGGGAATATAGTCAATAATATAATAACTATGTATGGTGCCCAGTGGGTACTAGAAATATCAGGGGGGACACTTTGTAAAGTACATAATTATATAACCATTATGCTTTACACCTGAAACTAATAAAAATATTATTGAGTATAAACTGTAATTTAAAAATGAAAAAAATGTGTTGAGCTAGGACTATATAATAGGTGCTGAGAAACGCATTACAGATAGAAAGATGAATAAGACAAGATGGTTTCCTCAAATCATTTGGCGGTGTAAAGGTATACATTGTGAGAATGTAGACTGGTGCAGGCATTCTAAAGAGTTAGTCAAATTGGAAATAGAAATATAATGCAATCCAGCAATTTTCTTCCTAGGTATATATTTCAGGGAAATTCTCCTATGCGTTGATAAAAAAATACACACCAGAGTATTCACTACAATATTGTTTCTGGTAACAGGAATGGGGAGGCAATCTAGATAAGTGCTCCTCATAGTGGGTGCTCACTGTAAGACAGTATTCAGCAGTTGGATGCAAAGGAACAGAGAGAAGCATACTGACACGATAGACCATAAAAACAGCACATGATGACAGTGTGAAAATCAAAAGGCAGTCAAGCATAATAGTATTATTGCATGCATGTAAAATAATACCACTTGTTTTACAAGGAAACCTAAGATGCAAGAATATACTTTAAACACCTAAGAAAGAATGACCATTAGGAATGAAAAAAAAAATGGAAGTGCAGAATGAGAATGAAACAAGGAAAATACATACAGAAGAATAAATAAATACGAAACATTAGAGGGTCTTTCAGTGAAAGATGAAGGTATTGGATTATCACTATGTTTGTGTCCCCCACCTCACCCATTCATATGTTGAAGCCCTAATGGTCTTTGGAGGGGGGCCTTTGGGAAGTAATTAGGTTTGGATGGCGGAACGCTCATGGCCTGGATAGTGTCCTTATATGAAGAGGCAGAAGAGAGATGATCTCTCTCACTTCACCATATGAAGCCACAACCAGGAAGATGACCCTCATCAGGAACCAACCAGCCAAACTACTAGTACCCTGTTCTCAGACCTCCAGCCTCCAGAACCATGAACAATATATTTGTCATTTAAGCAAATCAGTCAATCAATCAATCAATAAATGACAGTGTAAAACTTTTCAAGTCTATTGGTAGTTTAGTTTATTTTTAATGTCTACTTTTGCTGTATTTTAATTAAGAATATGGTTGTAAATCACTGGGCTCTTTTTTAGAGTCATCTTGTACGAGTATATGCTTCTTGTGCTTCTGCAGGAATATTGGTATTCTTCCTGTTCACAGAGTATGTGGTTTATGTTGCATGGTGGCACTTCCTATTTGCAAGGGTATTGCTTATTTACTCCTTGGTACCCTTATTTACTTTTGCCTATCTATTTGTTTTGTCCAATACAGGGAGATGGCATGAACCTCTCCAGCAACAGTTATGATTTTTCAAATTTTACTTGTATTTTTCATAAGATTTGTTTAAACTATTTTAGAGCTTTGTAGCCATGTGAAACATATTTTAAAATATAGTAGCCTGTTGGGTAGACCAATTTGTATGTCCGAAGCCTTTTTTTACCCATTTAATCTCATTTTGATTCTATCCTATCATCTCCCCGCCCCCCCCTCCCCTCCTTTATCCCTTTCTTGGCATCCCTCTCTCTAAACCATCATTTTTAGATGCCAAATTATCTACCTATGATCTTTTCAAAAAATCCTGCTTGGCCTATGAATAGGCAGTTTTTTTTAAAGTTACTTATTGATGTTTTTCTGTTCTCCCTGTTTTTTCTAGCTGGAATTTCTGGGTCCCTTCTCCATAGTCTTTTAACTCCACTGCCAGATTTTACTTTTATTCTTTAAAAAAATACATTTTTATTGATTTCAGAGAGGAAGGAAGAGGGAGAGAAAGATAGAAACATCAATGATGAAAGAGAATCATTGATCGGCTGCCTCCTGCATGCCCCCTTTTGGGGATTGAGCTCACAAACTGGGCATATGCCCTTGACTGGAATCGAACCGGGGATCCTTCAGTCTGCAGGCCAACACTCTATCCACTGAGCCAAACCAGGTAGGGCCACTGTCAGACTATTCATCTGCTTTTCCTTTTCTGTAGAACTACACTTTCCAGGAGACGCCTTAATGACTCTTCTTTGGGAACCAGTTTTCTTCCTGTCTACACATTTGCCTCGCAACCTGAGCACTATGACCCTGATTGTCACAGTTGTACACAGTGCACCCCAACATACATCCATTTGAGCGTCAGGAATTCTCAAAACTTAGCCAATAAATATTGCTTTGTATTGGAATTTTGTACACTTTGTGAGCAGTAAATTACCATTACAAAGTTCCAGCTGCTCAGTGGTTTTGTGTTGTCTTATGTGCTTGACTAAGAATACTCAAAGTTGCACAATTCAAGGCAGTTGTGCCAAATGATCATTTATAATAAAAACCGTGTTTGAAAGCGAGATGTCATTTATATTATTTCTATTGATTCATTTTGTCCTTTTAAAATTGATCCCACCTTTAAATGAAAGGTTAACGTCCCTAATCTTTGGGACAAATGTTTTGTTTGTGAGCATTTTTTACATATACAGTTTCCAATACCTACAAAGGAAGAAGTAATCAGCCAAATGATAGAGGACAAGTACAAGGAAAACCCATAGTTACACTATGTAATAATAATTAATATGAACTACTAAGGCAAGTATCTCCATTTTAATAGGTTTTGATGCCATTTTAGATCAAGTCATGTCAACTTGGAGGTTCAGGAATGCATACTTTTTTACTACTGAAACAAAAAGCATTTTCTAAAAGTGTTTTCAAAAAGAAAATAAGCATTCCCATAGGATGCAAAAGACATAAACTTTGCTAATTTCTCCGGGCATTTGGGCATCAGAACTGCTAGTGAAGTTTGGAAATACTGTCTGTCATGTAATGTACTTTAAAATAGCACATTGCATGTTTGCAGAGTATGTGGTTTATGTTGCATGGTGGCACCTTGGTTGTTTTCTCATGTATATTTGTTTGATTCCCTCTTTGCCTTTGAGTTGGTGATGAACTTGTTCAACCGGATCTGCCTTCTGTAATTTCATGGGAAGGAGGGACTTGCAAAGGTAGAGGATAGTAATTTCCCAACTGCTGAGGCTTGCTGACATCTCTCTGGGGATTAGGGCGTTAGAAGCTGCTAGGGGCAATTTCTTGCTCCTGCAGCCTCACTTTTCTTACCTTAATGAAGGTGAGGACTCCTGTGCTTTCCTCCCCTACATCAAACCAGAAACACTGGTAGGCTTAGCTCTTCTAGAGAACTCTCCAAATCATATTTAAGGGTTTGAGGCTCCAGCTCCTCCTACCTCTCCTTGCCTCTAAGAAGTGTGAGTCCAGAGTTCCCCACACCCTGGCTCTGCAACAGCCTTCTCCTTTGTGCCTTGGCTGTCTTATCCTCCAGGTTTGCTTGAACAGAGATTTAATTCTGCTTGTTTTCTGTCTCTTAAGAAGTCCTGAAACTTTGTAGTTTGTTCATAGCACTGGTATTGTCATTTATTTTAAAGTACATTTCTCATTCTTTCATGTGATTTCTATGTGGTTGGGTAGGGGTAGATTTACATGCTTAGAAGCTATCGTGGCCCAACTGTTCCACATAAATATGTTTTATCATTTAAAATATGACCTCATCAGGTGGTTATCTATACTCATAAAAGGGTAATATGCTAATCAGACTGGACATCCTTCTGGACAAAGCCATGGTGGTGGAGGCCGAGGCAGAGGCAGTTAGGAGCGATCAGGCCGGCAGGGGAGCAGTTAGGGGGCAATCAGGTCAGTAAGCAGAGGCAGTTAGGGCCGATGAGGCCGGCAGGCAAGTGAGCGGTTAGGAGCCAGTGGTCCCAGATTGGAGAGGGTGCAGGCCGGGCTGAGGAATACCCCATGCACAAATTTTGTGCACCGTGCCTCTAGTAATAAAAATAATCATAATTAATTTTCTCTCAAGACAAAATTGAGCAAAATCTGAGTCGCTGTCTGCTCACAGGGAAGAACCTGACTCTCTGGAGAGCTGATGAATATTTGATACTTACGATGAAGGTTTAAAAAATGCTTTTTATTAATAACTGATTAATGACGGCTCTGGCATTGTCATCCTGAACAAGGAGAGAGCAGTGAGAATGTGAATAGGCAAGAATACTTGGTGGTGACAGGTTTTATTTTTAGGCTCTTTATGTGCCTTCCAGCACCACAGATTACAGCCACTGTGAGGTGTGGCAAAGGGCTCGCTGGGTCCGCTCTCCCCAGGTGCACTGTGGACAAAGGCGGCCCAGGCAGTGCTGGCCACATTTGCTTCGCTGATTGTGTGAAAGTTCCCCCTAATGGCATCAACAGCAGCTCAGGAGCTCAGGGATTTTTCTTCTTTTCTAAAATGTCTCTCAGAGTCAAGAAAAAACTTAGTGCTTGATAGTCTCCAGGTCCTGCAGGCGGCTTTCCCCAGGCGCTGTTTGTAAATCCTGTAACATGTGTTGGGAAAGGCTTTATTTTGCTTTCTCAGCATGTGTATTCTTGTCCACTTCAATTAACCAGAATCTAAGGACACAGATGTTTCAGTTCAGTAGTTTGACTTTTGTTTTTAGCTGCATTTCCATCTTACCATGGAAAGTCTTGGCAAGTTCATGATTTAGTTCAACAGGATACATGACAATAAACAGACACCCCCCCCCCACACACACACAAACACACATACACACGTATTGAAACAACTGATAAAGCATGTCCGTTACATTTCTATGGCTTTTGTGTCTTGAGTGGCAAAAAATGATGCTCAAAATAATGTGCAAGATAGTCAACTGATAAAAAAAAAAATTAAGTATCATTCATTAGACCCTCCATACCCAGCAGGGACATGGATAAAGAGAGTTGTAATATGAGAGCATTTGCCTGCCAGGGGACCTGGTCTGAAAAACACTGCCACAGGCAACTAGTGATCTGACAGGAAGCCAGCCTGGAGGTAAGAACCTTGGCTTCACCTCTGCCTTTCATTGTCCTGCTGAGTCTCACAAGAGCTGAAACCAACCAGAAGGGAGAGAGAGCAAGTGGTGCTGCTGTTGGGATTCACAGAATGGCGAATTTCAGGGTGGCGAAGGGTGAAGAGAGGTCGGATGTGCAAGCAGGGTGTCTGTGGGAGGGGGTAGCCTCCTCACTAGTGTTTGGATATCCTTCCTTCCAGCAACACTGAGTGCTGGGGTTCCTGGTGCCTGTCAGTTCTATTACTGGCACTTCTTGCCTGATCCCAAGTCTTGGTGGTTCCCTGAACTTAGCTTGTGGGATACTTTGGTTCTGAACTCTGGGCTGAAAATGCAGCAAAGCTCTCAGTTTCCAAACCATGTGATGATTCCTATTTCCTAGAGTAGAAAGCAACTTTCTGAGTGGTTAGTAAATTCAAGCCAGGCCATAGCTGCTATGTGTGGTGTAGCTGGAATTAAAGTCAGGGTTGATTTTGTTCCCATGTGTCTGCTTTTTCAATGGTCTTAAAAGTCTTTCTACTTTATTTGTGGAACTTGGTTTTTACCCTCTTTTTTTTTTTATAGTCCATTCCTTAAAATGTACCAATGAAGTAACTCAAGTCTCATTCTCTTGCTTCTGTGTCCTGTTCACCTTGGATATTTCACTCTTTCTCTGGCATCCTCAGTTCTTTTGACCATTTGAACCCAAGTACCTGGTAGATTTCCAACCGGAGTTCATTAAAACATCTTATTTCCCCCCTGGTGAAGCAAATCATATAACCAAACCTAAATGCTTTATTCCACAACAATACATTCTATTTTCATCTGGACCTGTAGTGAAATTTTGAAGGCCTTCCCCCTCCATCAAGTCCCCACCATTTCACTTTTGATTTTTTTTTTATCTTCCAAGGCCAAACCTTGACAGATTTCCTTAAGAAATCAACATAATTTATACTCTCTCCCTCACAATAGGTGATTTTTCTCCCTATCACACTGAGAAAATAATGATCATCAGAGATGAAATTTCTTGACTACTTCCATTCTACCTAAAAATGGTCAATATTTTAATCCGTCTTGTCTTCTTTTCTATGGATTCCATTGAATGAAACTCAATAGACCTTTATTTGAGCACCTACTGTAAGCCAATGAATATGCCCAGTGCTTGGCTATAAAAATTAACTACATAGGAAATGGCAGTGACTGTCTCCATTGTTCAGTGTGATTTGTGTGTGGTAGAGGAAGGGGGAAGACAGTGGGAGGCAGGCACAAATACAGGCAGCAGAAACCACAATATACTGAGTGCTTTTAGAGGCTCATGGGGAAGCAAGGTGATCACAGAGGAAAATCTGCTACCCTTGCTCCCCAGCAGAATCAAGGGAGGCTTCACAGAGGAGGCGGGCCTTTCTCACCCAGGACATCCCTATCAACTTGTTCCAATTTCTTCCCTACTCCTCACAGAAATTATTGTTTCCATTTCACTTGCATATTGTGATCCCTCTTCAATGCCTGTAAAATAAAGTCCACACTTTGGCCTGCCTTGAAGGGATGCTAGTAACCCTGCTGCCTCTTCCCTTCTCACCTTACTCCTCCCCAATCCTGTCTTCTACTCTGGATCCCTAGCCATGCTGCAGTGCTCACAGCCTCCACAACTCCTCACTGTCCTCATGTGGATCTCTTTGCATAGAGCCTTCTCCTGAGTTCCTCTGCCTCTCCCGGTTCTCCTCCAGGGCTACTTGAAATAGCCCTGATGAGATTTCTCACCTAGAAAGAATTCCTCTCTACCAGATGTCATAATTTATTTGCATTTCTATTGTGATACCCTTGACTCTGAAAAATTATTGTTTACATGTTTTTATCCTTAATTTGAGCGCAAAGCCCATAACTCATGCATCTCTACACATTGCTACTTTGTGAGTGCTTAGTAAATGCATTATCTGGCTGACACTGTGGTGTTTTTGTGTCCCCCCCACCCTCCCCTCGACACTCCCCCCCCCACACACACACATATTTGAAGTCCTGACTCCATTACTAGCTCCATAGTGCTCAGAAGAATTGTGGATCCTCTGACTCTCAGTTTGCTCTGCTGTATGTGGGCATTGTAATTCCCTGCCAGCTTTATGCAACTGTTGTGGAAAAATCTATGTGAAATTGCTTTAAAGAAAGGTAATCCAAAATAAATGAACATTCTTATAAGGGCTGATGTCTGTAGCAGAAAAGTCAGCGAACCCACAAATAAAGCCTCATTAATTTTATGAAACATTATTCCCTTTTACTTGTTCAATGGCTACATGGAAATGTTGCCTGAGCTACACTGTGCCAATTGCAACCAACGAAAAGCAAAAACAAAACGCCACAGGAGAAGCTCACACACATCTGCTCATGGATAACATTGCTTTGAATAAGAGATGGCATTTTGGTTAGTGAAAATAGAAAGGCCTTTAAAGGAAAGAATAGCATAACTTTAAGGTTTTCATTCATTAACTTCTCAAGCCTAGAGCAGGCCAACCATGTCCCATGCATTTGACAAAGCACTTGAAAAGCAGTTGGAAAACATAACTTACTTATCAGCAAACTGTATTAGATTATCACATGTGCACGTAGAATGCATTTTACATGCAACATACCTGTTTACACCCACACAGAAACATGTGCACAGATGTCCAATGTTGTTTATTTGTCAAATGTAAATAGATGAGTGGTTAGAAGCAAGGGCTCCGGGCTCAGACCTACCTAAAATCTTGGACAGCTCTTCTGAGCTGTTTGGCCATTCTGGGCGTGTATCTCCTCATTCAAGAAATGGACATTTAGTTGATAAAATTATTGTAAGGTTGTAAGGATATTCCACTTTGTACTTGAATCTTACTAGAGGTAACTTGATGAACTCTGGATCAGAACTAACCTGGATACTTTACACATCAGACCCAGGCCTAAATAGCTGGCACTGCCCAATCCTTTGGCCCACAGAGCCAGAATCACAGTCATTTCATGGCCCACGGGACTTTGAGCAAATGTGCGTTTCCCCATTGGTTTATACCAGTGATGGCGATCCTTCTGAGCTCAGCGTGTCAGCATTTTGAAAAACCCTAACTTAACTCTGGTGCCTTGTCACGTATAGAAATTTTTTGATATTTGCAACCATAGTAAAACAAAGATGTATATTTTTGATATTTATTTTATATATTTAAATGCCATTTAACAAAGAAAAATCAACCAAAAAAAGAGTTCCTGTGTCACCTCTGACATACGTGTCATAGGTTCACCATCACTGGTTTATACTGTGCTTTCAGTATAAGTCCCATTTATGGGAATTTGTCAAAGACCAAATTTACATCCCACGTAATTCAACTGGGAAATCTAGAGTAACCAACCTTTAGGATTCGCCTGGTTTTCAGCTCTGCACACAGCCGTGTGTGTGTGTGTGTGTGTGTGTGTGTGTGTGTGTGTGTGTGTGTGTGTGTGTGGTATGACTTTGTCCCTCAAGGCTGCCTTGAGGGAGATGCTTCCTGCCTGTACTGGAGCTCCAGCCACCTCCTGGGAAAGGAGGATTTGAGCCCCAAGTGTATTTGAAACTCTTACTAGTGTGATTCGTTAATCGTCTCCTAGCATCCTAGGCATCTGTATGCTGAGCTTAACTTGCTGTGACTGGAGTTGATGGAACCTGAAGATCAGAGGCAATTTACATCTTGTAAATCACACAACACTGGGAACCCACCCCTGGCACATCTGGAGAGACCTGCATTATTTAGTGCTCTGCCCCTCCTCACTGTCTCTGAGGTCCTAAAGCTCGCAGAGCAGCTGTCTCTCAAACTAACCCCTGATTATGCACTGTCTTCTTTTATCCTCTAATTGTAGCATGAGAGTCACCCTGTTCTCCCGGCAGACTGTAAACCTCCCCCAGACAGGCCCTGGCTCTGACATTTCTTTCAGAAATGGGCTGACAGCCCTAAGCTCTGTGTCATCAGCAACTAGATTGACATTTGGCTGCTGAATCAACCAACGTCAATATGTAATAAGAACATAAGTAAAGAAATTTAATATGTGCTAGTTACAAGAACTCTTCTCCCGATTTTTTCTAGAAGAAATGGCCGTGTCCTTAATCAGGGATCTCTCCCACCCTGTCTTTTTTCCTTTCTTTTATTTATTTATTTTTTTACATTCAATATAATTTTGCATTGGTTTCAGGTGTATATCACGGTGTTTAGACAATCACATGCTTTACAGAGTGTTCCTCCCAACATTTCCAGTATTCACCTGGCACCATACAGAGTTACGACAAAAATATTGACAATATTCCTTATGCTGAAGTTTACATCATAATGACTATTCTGTAACTACCAATTTGTACTTATTAATCCCTTCATCTTTTTACCTAATCCCTCAAACCCAGGTTGCGTTGGTGGTATAGTGGTGAGCATAGCTGCCTTCCTAATCTCTCAAACCCCTTCTCCTCTGGCAAGCATCAGTCTGTTCTCTGTGTCTATGAGACTGTTTCTATTATGTTTATTCATTTATTTTGTTTTTTAGATTCCATATATATAAGTGAAATCATATGGTAGTTGTCTTTCTCTGATTGACATAGTTCACTTTGCATAATACCCTCTAGATTCGTCTATACTGTAGCAAATAGTAATATTTTATTATTTTTTATGGCTGACTAGTATCTCATTGTGTAAATGTAGCTTTCTTATCCTTTAGTCCATTGACGGGCACCTGAGTTGCTTCCATATCTTGGCTATTTTAAATAACGCTTAACAAACATAGGGGTGCATAAATTCTTTCAAATTAGTGTTTTGGTTTTCTTTGGATATATACCCAAGAATGGAATTGCTGGGTCATAAGGCAGTTCCATTTTTAAATTTTTGAGGAAGCTCCATACTGTTTTCCATAGTGGCTGCACCAATCTGCATTTCCACCAGCAGAGCATGAGGGTTCCATTTTCTCCACATCCTCACCGACACTTATTGTTTGTTGATTTATTGATGATACCATTCTGACAGATGTCTATCATTGTCCCCCATCCTGTCTTATTTAGGCAATGATCATAGGCATAAATGAGGGAGGGGCAAAGGTCTCAGGAAAAGACTCATTAATGAGCAGGTTACCATCAAGGGTTCAGTTTCTCAGGAGATCCTCTGAAGAATGCCACAGAATGCAGTTTAGTATTGTCTCACCAGGGGCAGGGCTACTGAGGTACCCATGCATTGATTCCTGTCCCTCCTTGACTAAGGATTGACTCTGGAGAGGTGGGTTCCATAGCAAGAGCCTGGCTGCAGAGAGGGCCCTTAGAGAACCTACCTGTGCTCAAAGTGGGCAGCTCTTTGAATATACCGTGGGCATCAGTGAAACTTTCCCTGGCTTGAGCAGAAGGGGTGGGGCAATAGCCACCTGACTGTCTCCGTGAGGAGCTCCCAACCATGGAAGGAAATTCCAAGGAAGCTTTGTAGTCTGACAGTCTTTGGGTTTGACCATGGTTGTGGTACAGCTTACTGTGAGAAATTGGACATAGGACTTGTCACTCTTAAGCTTTATTTTCCTCCTCTGTAAAATTATGATGATTGTATTACAGAAATGTCACAACATTCAATGAGATAGTGAATGTGAAATACCTTGTGTGTGCTTGGTATGCAGTAGGTGCTCCAAATATCATAGCTGAAATCATCATCATCACTACCTGTGCTCAAAGTGGGCAGCTCTTTGAATATACCGTGGGCATCAGTGAAACTTTCCCTGGCTTGAGCAGAAGGGGTGGGGCAATAGCCACCTGACTGTCTCCGTGAGGAGCTCCCAACCATGGAAGGAAATTCCAAGGAAGCTTTGTAGTCTGACAGTCTTTGGGTTTGACCATGGTTGTGGTACAGCTTACTGTGAGAAATTGGACATAGGACTTGTCACTCTTAAGCTTTATTTTCCTCCTCTGTAAAATTATGATGATTGTATTACAGAAATGTCACAACATTCAATGAGATAGTGAATGTGAAATACCTTGTGTGTGCTTGGTATGCAGTAGGTGCTCCAAATATCATAGCTGAAATCATCATCATCATCATCATCATCATCATCATCATCATCATTTTTTAGCATTATTCTCTTCACACAATAGATCTCAGAAAAGGGATTGCTGAATCCACTGATTTAAAATCTAACCAATTGTTTTTGCTCTTGTTTTGAAGACAGGGTAAACATTGATGATGGAATAGTTGGAACTCAGAGCCATGGCAAAGCTGCTGGGGAGGGATTCAGACCTCCAGGTGATCCTCCTGTTCTCTCAGGTTCACTGTTGGAAGCCCCTACTGTATTGTCTAGACAGAGGCTAAATCCCTAGGGAGTTGTAGGATTGACTCAGTTTTCATGGCTTTGCTCACTTTCAAATCTGAAGAACTTATATAATGCTTGTTACATATTGCACATTCGAAAACTTTTGCTCAGTGAATGGGCATATGCCTTCCAAGTATCTGAGCTCTGTAGTCTCATCCATACTATGGAAATAGTAGCACATGTCTTATAGGATTTACTAATTGGAGATAATGGCCAGATAAGCCTGCTGGCTGCCTGGAGCCCCTTTAGAAAAGTCTCAGAGGCCAGATAGATGGGAAGCTCTGTGGCCTTTAAATCTGGTTATTTTTGGTGGGAAACATGGCCCAGGAGAGAAAGTGTTAATAAGCATATCCTGAAGGTACAGATGGTGCTTATGAAGAAAATGTCTATTTTTCAATTTACAAAAATGATTAGCTGGGATCCCACTGAGTTCACTGCATGGGCCACTGCTAGTTTTAATTTGTGCCAATAGGATAGAGGGATAGACTTTAATGAGGATCTGTGTTTTCTAATCATGGTCAAAGTTAGAGAAAGGGGCATAGGGGGCAGGGAGGGTGAGAGATAATTGGAGAATTCAGAAGATGGGGCTGCTTCTTGGGAACAGATGGATGCTTTGCTGCCTTCCCAGCTAGAGTCCTATCATGTGGTTCCCACCTGACTGAGGATGAAGGTGGGGGTGTCACAGGCACTGAAGGATGCAGGGAATAGGGAGATTCCAGGCACACTGTATGGAGTCAGATGGTCTGGGTTTGCCATATGCTGTGTGAACTTTGATCTTCTGTTACCTCATTTGCAAACTACAGGCAGCAATTCTATTTATGCCATAGGATTGTTGTGCTGTTAACCATGATTATACAAATAAAGAGCTTAGAATGGTGCTTTGCGTATATAAAATTCTCAGTAATTTTCTTTATAAGTTTATGAGATTATCTTAGTTATCAGTGCTCATCCATTTGGAGAAGTAGCACAGGATCCTTTAGCCACAGAAAGTCACTTCTTTGAATACAGCATCCCCCATTCCTTGAATTTCCCCGTCTTACGGAAGAACGAAGTGGGATACGCATACTTTAATAAAAGCCTCCTGAGTGATTCTGATAATATGCTCCTTTCCTATATCAATTGAGAACCATTCAGTATTGTAGTAGAGGAATCTATGATGAATACATTGATAGTGGCAGTAGCAGAACATGGATTCAGACCACCAAGGAGAGCTTCCTTAGCAATGATTTCAACAGAGGCAAGAGTCCTAGACTTTTTCCCTCCCAACATTTCTCTCCAAACATCTGTGTCCTTTTGTGGTGGAGCAGCCGATTCTCAGACATAAATATAGGCAACCTGAAGACAGTGCCCATCATTTCTCTAAGGGCCTCAGAAACGACCAGATGTTGTTGGACTGCACCAACCCTCAAATGCAGGACCGTGGCTGCCTTTGTTTGGGGAAGGTGGGCAGAATTCATGCAAGGTTCTTCTGGAACAAGTGTATGTGTTTTGAGGAGTCAGGGGTCTTTGCAAATTTATTGAAACTTGATGAAAAAATTCATATATATGTGCATTTCATTGAGGAGGGAGTCAGTGAACTCGTAGGATTCTGAGATTCTGAGGTACAGAAAGTTTGAGGAATGATGACTTGAAGAACGAGGGTGATGGTTTTCTATTCCATTTTTATTTAAACTGGGCATAGAGGTTGGAAAATGAGAACCCTGTCAAGTTGAGTAGACAAACATATTAAACAAATAATAATAAAATAAGTCAAATAAATGCTATGTGGGCACAGCGTCCTTGGAAGGTCAGGGAAGGCTTCAAAGTATTTGAACAGAATGTGAAGGGTTTGTTGACAGGGAAGATCCCCAAAATCACCCTACACACGGAGCCATGGGGGTTCTCTGCCTCTGACAATCACAGGAGAGCTGACAGCTTCCAGATAGTCTGGCCACCTGTTTGCCTCACTCAGGGAAATGCCCTCATCCGTCTACTCTGCAGTTTTCACCCTCCAGGGTCCCGAGTCTTCCTTTGAGGACACTTCAGTTCATTTGCTCTGGGGACAGGAGTGAAAAGAAAATATAAAACAATGCTCAGAAAACACATCCAGGAAACATATTGTTGGGCAAGCTAATTAGCTTTTGAAAAAGCAGCACTCTAATCAAGATTTTCATATATCGTGCTTGGCCTAATTATAGTGACAATAATACCCTGGTTTACAAAGAGCCTTTCAGTATGTATTTCTGCAATTATTTCAATTATTTACCAGATAGCCTTAGGAAAATAAAAGTGGTAGATGAAGAAGTGATTTTTGCAGGGGCCAGTTTAGTGCACGCTATTTTCACAATTGGAGCTCCAGCCTGGATCCTATTCCATCCTCAGGGTCTAAAACCCTGGTGGCTTAACTCATTAATGTTTACAAAAGAAAAAGAAAAAAAATCCAAGGTAATACTAGGGATTTATACAAGCCTTGATTATTTATTGTTACTTTCTAAAAGATTTCAAGTAAGCAGTCTGGCTCCTGCTTGGTTTCTGAATGAATGAATAAATTAATCAATGACTCCAACAATGGGTCATATAGACCCAGCTCTTGGCAGGTAAAGCTGATGCAAATGTAGTGGTTCAGAAGTCCAGTCCAGATACGATCTAGTCAAAAATGATTGATCTTCAAATGGATTGACATGTAGTAGTTCAGAAAGGACTTCTTAGAAGACAAGGAATTCAAAGAAGACAATTGCATGAGAAATGAGTGGGAGGTTGCTTTACATGTTTAAAGCAACAAAGGAAATATATAAGCAGTGAGTAAGTATGAGAAAATGAAGAAAAGCAGCGAAGACCATAAAAGGCACTTAATGAATGGTCTAGAGCCTTAGAAAACGTGTCTTTTCTTGAATGACACCAACACACTTATTTGGTGTTTGAAATGTGTAGCCTCAGTAGCTTCCGGGAGAGTTCAGGGAACCCTAATTAAAGCGGTGTTTTCTCCAGTTTGTATTGAGCAGGTTGTGCAGGACTTTCTTAGATGCTTCCCATTTCGGCCACATTTGTGACTGAGGTGGCTCAGACTTGCTCGTTGAACATGGTGCATAGGAATGCAGGCTCTCCAATTTCTGTTCTCAAAGTTCATGCTTGCAAATCTCTGGGTCTGATAACATTAGGCCCATTTGTGTGTTGTTTTTCAGAGACACCATTGCATGGTGAGTGGGTGGCTGTGGGATAAAGTTGTCCAATGGACTCCATCAGCTGGCTAAGCGTATACAACATCTTAGGTCCTGCTGATGAGATCAGGAAGAGGTTGTGAATCTGAAAGGTCAAGAACTGGAAGAAAAGGCAGAAAAGCCAGTGATGGAATTCAAATGGCCGATACTTGAATTGCACACCAAGCTGGGTAGTAGAGCCAGGTCAGCAAAGGTAGAAAAGACAGCGATGGAAGATTCAAGATTTACCCAAGGACAGAAACAAAGATCAGTTGGCTGGGTAAAGATGGCTGAGTTCCTGTGTCCTTCATGGTACACGCAGGGGACATGGGCTTGCAGGTATACGCTGACAGCCAAAGCACAGGATAAGCTTCAGTGAGGCGGCATTGCTCCTGGTTAGATCGAGGCAGACAGACCCCCTGACCCATGCCTTACACACACAGGTAGCAGCATGGAGACCTAACACCATCCGGACGACAAGTTGTGAAATGACTGTCCTTTTTTTTAAATATATTTTTTATTGATTTTTTACAGAGAGGAAGGGAGAGGGATAGAGAGTTAGAAACATCAATCAGTTGCCTCCTGCACACTCCCTACTGGGTATGTGCCCACAACCAAGGCACATGCCCTTGACCAGAATCGAACCTGGGACCCTTGAGTCCACAGGCTGATGCTCTATCCATTGAGCCAAACCAGTTAGGGCAAGTGACTGTCTTTACATGTGAGCACCTGTTCTCTATGGCTTTCCACTGCCAAAGGCTGCCCCCCCCACCTCCCACCCCAGAAAATAATCCTACAAATGCCTTGCTAATTTTCACACAGAGTATGTAAATCCCAGTTACATCCCTAATTCTTAATCTGTGAAGTGCTCTTTTCAATTTAAACAAACAAAAAAAGTAATATATCCTTTCAGAATATCTCTCTGGAATCAAAGTGAAAAGACAAATGAAGACTGTGCTACAGATGACAAATTACCAGGAAATTTCAATAGAGATCTTCTGTTATGGAAAGAAAATGCCAGCAGAGAAAACTGTTCATACATAGAGCGAGTCTGAGAATGATTGATGTGTCAGCTTCCAAGATACTCGGGACTCTGCAAACTGTTCAGAAAACAAGTTGCAAATGAGTACAGTTTTATGGATTTGGAGCTTACAAAGTAAGCTTTGATTGTGACTGTTCATTAACGCCAAGAAATAAAATTTTAAATTGTAAACAATTCATAATACCAAAGGATTTTCCTCCAATTAAGCTCATGGTAATACATTTTGCTCTACTAGATAGATACATCCCTTGTAAGTTGTTCTGTGACATTTGACTTCAGGCAAGTGATGCAAGGTAATTGTGGGCAGAAAGGCTGCCAAAGGGAGAAGCAATGTGATCAATAGGCTTCTTTTGTTGTTGGCAAACACTGTCAGGGGATGATCAGCATCAGAGCTTGGAGCCAGAGAAAGCTAATAAGATGAGTGGCATATTTCCCACAATATGCTCTAAGTGTTTATGTGCTGCTCAAAGTGAGATCTGTAAACACGATGAGGACAAAGAATACAGCATTATTGATGATATCCTCCTGATTTATGTTTATAACATCTGTGGATAATAACTCCATTTGTCAGAGGGACCCTCATGAATACTAATTTGGGTGACAATCCAACCATGACCAGACCATCCTTCCTGTGTTTTGCAGGACTGTGGTATGTGGAGAGTCCTTTATCTCTGAAAAGGCACACTGGACTGGGGATATTTTAGGTGTAGTAACCTGCAAAAGTTTGCACATGTTCACAGGGTCACACTTCATGGACTCAGAGGTAGTGCTGTATCTTTGAAGTCCAGTCTGGGTTTCCTGAAAGTGATTCTGAGTTGATTTTAAATGTCTCTAAATTCAAAAGAAAGAAAAGGCTTAACCCTAACGTTTGTATTGGAGGAAAGATGACAACAGAGGAGTCTAACTTATTTTCTTTAAGTAAATAAGTGATCATTTTTCTCCTGTTTGCTATAGTACCACTTGTTAAGCTGTTAGACAATGTCCAGGATCTCAGGAAAGTATACACTGTACCGAGTAAGAGTTAGTGGGTCGTGGGAAGAGTGAAATAAACTATAATATATGGTGGACTCATGTATACTATGGTGAGTCCACCGTAATATATCTATTCTGCTTGAGAATCTTAGTCAAATCAAGCAACCTTATTTACTATATGTGGTTCAGAAAATTCTGTTTTAAAATTGTCTCTCTGTATTAGGAAGGAATAGTTCTACAAGATATGCATAGTCTTCATTAAAATGTTCTTTTGGTCTGTATGCACGTGTGCTGCCAACCCTGCCTTCCAGAGGTGCCCCCCAGCCCCCGCACTTGCCTTTGCTCTGTTCCATGGTCCATGGTTATGTGAATAAAGCAGGCTGATCATATTGACATGGGAGAGGTAAGAAAGAAGACAATAATGTAGACCATGAGGAGGCCATCCTAGAGGTGTCAGCTAGAGGAAGCCAATGTTCCCAGTGCACGGGCCTGCTGGGCACTTAAATGGGGATCTATTCACTAAAAGGACAGATTGTCTTATTTCCTCCTAAGTTCACCCAATAGAGTGATTTTTACTAATCATATAACTAGATAGAGGATGTTTATAAAAACTGATAATATTTATGCATTTGACACTGACTAATTTTTTCCACCAGTGTTCTTGAGACAAATCCTATAAAAAAGTTGACCAGTCTTCACGCATATTCACGTTACTAACACCGTGCCTTTTGTCCTACTACATCTCCTTCTCTGTATCCCCTGCTGCCTTTCTGGGAACACACTAGACAACCTTAAATGTGCTGTATCCTTTCTAATATTTTCTATGAAGAATTTTACTGCTCAAGACAGACCCACGGGGTTGATATCTGCTGGATCTTCTAGTCTCTGGGCCCAAGTTTCCAAATCCTAAACCATGTGAACCAAAATGCATTCTCATGATAGACATAGAAATCCAGGCCCCTGTGCTCGCTTCAGCAGCACATATACTAAAATTGGAAATCCAGGCCCAAGTGAAATTATTTTATTTCAAATCACATTAGAGGACACCAGGAACACCCTTACCCAGAACATACTCTATTTGGTGTGAGTTTAGGTTTGAGCTAGTTTTGAAAGCTGTTCTTCATAGTATCTCCACAGGAAATAATTATACTCAGGAAAAAATTATTTGTAATGCTAGGTTGACTGATCTTGAGCCAAGCTGTGAGATATGTCATTTCCCATCTAATTTGTTAAGGAAATGGCTTTATATGATAATGGATATGACCCCTCAAGTACCTTAGCTGGAAGGTCCTTTCAATCTCCGAAATTGGCAGTTGTGAGTAAAATTACTTGTTTTCTGAAGGAGGCAATCTTGTTAGCTCTGTTACGTAAAGGCTTACTCATTTTTAGTAACTTCCCTATCATATCTCTCCCTCTTCCTTCCAGTCCATCTTAAGAGCATCTGCTGTGCCCACAGTTGTAAACACCTGCTTTAGTATTCCAGCCTTTGCGCCAGATGCACCCGGTGGATGGTTGGCAACTGTGGCTTTCCTACACCTGCCACAAATGTTGCTACAACAACAAAGCAAATGCAAGTAACATTTAAAGGCCAGGTGAAAGATATGTGAACGCTGGAATGGCCTCACTGTACACAATGGCTAATGTTTCTGAAAACAACTCTATCCCAATTTCAGAACCAACAACAATCCGGTTCCCTTCTTCACCTGACCCTAAATTACACTGCAATTGAGTCAAAATCCCAGAGACTTGGAGAGTACATTGAGACGAGAAAAATGAGGGTCACACTGGCTTTTTGTTGAACTTTATAGACTTTATCTACCCCTGACTGAGGAAAAAGATGATATATTATTGTCTTCCTGGGGCTTGTGTTAAGTCAGGTGTGGAAGTAGCTATAGACACATGACCTGTCTCGCCTCCGGCAGTTGTTGAGCCGGGAATGGGCCCCTGGAACCTAACTCTATATTCATCACCTCGGCCTTCTCTTTAAAAACAGGTATTACAGTGGGAGAGTGGAGTTGTCCACAGGTTACTCCGATTTCAGATTGAAAGGAGCTCAGGGGTCTGGTCCAAGCTCCCACCATGGAGCGGAAAACCTTTTGCAGCGTTTTTAATAGAAAATGTTCAGGTCTCTGAGAACTTCGGGGAAGGAGCCAATTTCCTTAAAAATCAGCCCTACTCTAAGGAGCGCAGAGCAT
>NW_006293779.1:8819176-8821430 GCF_000327345.1 Myotis davidii | reverse complement strand
TCCTGCTGACATCATTCTTGGCCACTGCAGAGATGAACGGAATTCTGGTTTGTAACAAGAGAGAAGATTCAGTCGTTCAGGATTAGGTGGGAGGGTGCTGACTGAGAAAACGTTTGAAAAGGACCTGGGAGTTTGTCTGCTAGACTGACTTTTAGGAGCGTGGAGAGGAGGCCTGTGTCCATGAATGAGGGACACACAGTATGGGTTGAGGGGTGAAGAAAAAAATAAAAAAAAATGTTATATTCTCAAAATGTGTCCTGAAAACAGATATGCCTGCTCTCCTGGGTGGTTAGTAGCAGTAAGATACCGGGTCTTCGAGGGTTTTATTGACAGAGAGCTGTTACGCCTCTGCAGGTTGTTCCTAAGGCTGCAGTGCTTCCCCATGGCCTCACTGAATCCAGGCAGCCGATAGATCCATGGGACCACAGAGAAGCGTTGCTCTGCATTAACAAGACTCAGATTCATTGAACTCAATGCTCAGACCTATAGATGGCCTCCACCTGGGAGCCAAAGATGAGTTTTAAACTTCCCAATTTCTCTTTTGGGTGGATCATTGTATCTATAGAGTTCTCTGTATTCCTTGATTCCCTGCAGGAATGATTCATTCGAAAGCATGAGCTGTGTAGACTGTAATGATTTCACTTTGGGTCAGGTCCACTGGAGCAGAAGCATGCCTGAGGGCTGAATTTGGTATCTGATAGAAATGGCTCTTCTAAAAAGTCCATTTCATCCAGTTCTATTTTTCTGAATTAAAACAGGATGTTCTAATAGCATTACCTACAGTGAGGACACAAACCCATGTGGTCAAATTCTGTTCCCCAAAGCCTCCATTGTTCTTCCTTTTGCCTCATTCTTATCAGTCTTACTTTCTCTTTTATCTCTGAGCCTAAAACACAAATATGCATGTGCACACTCACTCCAAAGATCTCTCACTTAACACTGAATCCTCTGCCAGGAGCTCTCTGTGCTTTTCTTCTACTTTAGAAGGTCAGATTTTTTAGAAACAAAAAAGTCTACACTTTGATAATATTGCAATTCTTCCTTCAGCTTACCCTTTCTGCTTCACTGATAATTGGCTGTGTGCAGGTGGAGAGCTGGTCAATGGCACGGAAGTTGGAATGTAGCTAAAAATGGAAAAGTGTTATGCAAATAAAAAAAAAAGGCCAGACTCAGACTGCCATTGGTTATAGAATTATGTCTCTCTGTTTGCACCAAGTGGTTATTAGTATGATCGCCACTGATTTAGAGAGCTAAAAATTTGCATACTGGGGAAGGATAGAAGATTCAAAGGCGTCCTCTGGACTAGAGCTAATTAACTGGGAAAATTAAATGAGAAAACCCTTAATTGTTTTTTTTAGACTTCTATGGCATGGTCGGGCACCTTCTCTGACCCGCAGCACACAGGGCCCCAAGGCAACTATGATTTCTGTGGACTTTGGCTAATGGGGATATCAGGGCCATCTCAGTCCTCAATGCCTTTGACCTTTGTTCCAACATAAAGATGCTTGATCACGGCCAAACTTAGCTTGCTCTGACCTTGATGTGAACGTTTTAAAGCAGTCACTGATTTCTTGATTTTTCTCAGTAAGACGTCAAGCCATGAACTAAAGAGCAAACCAAGGCCCCTGGCCCTTAGGTGGACAAGTCAGGGGCATGTCCTCATTAGGTACTCTGCTGCAATTTGTAAAAAGTTTGAATTAGTTCTGTTGTATCAAAAGCAATATGTGTGGTCCTTACGATGAAAACGGAGAAAAGGACACAATTCTGATACAAGGAAAACTATCAGAGCCTTGCAGATGACCCATTTATTAGGAAAAATTGTTGGCACAATAGAAAATAGTGTGATTTTTGCAATTCTGTGGAATTTATTATCACATTACTTAAATGTTAGATAATAAAGAGTTTCAATGAAAATTATAAGATGGAATGTCTAGTCATATGTTTCAGGTATTCCTTATTTCATATAAATGCATTCAACACTATTTTTTTTTATTGCTTAAAATATTACAAAGGGTATTACATATGTGTCCTTTTTTTTCCCTCCACCCTTGACAATCCCCTGGCCTTCCCTACCCCCCAGTGTCTTATGTCCATTAGTTATGCTTATATGCATGCATACAAGTCCTTCAGTTGATCTCTTACCCCCCTTCCTCCTGCCCCCCAACACTCCCAGGCCTTCCTGCTGCAGTTTGACAATCTGTTTGAGGCAGCTCTGCCTCTGAATCTATTATTGTTCAAACGTTTATTTTTAAGT
>NW_006293779.1:8797628-8818833 GCF_000327345.1 Myotis davidii | reverse complement strand
AAGGTGTCTATTTAGGTCCCTTGCCCATATTTTGATTGGATTGTTTATCTTCCTTTTGTTAAGTTGTATGAGTTCCCTATAAATTTTGGAGATTAGGCCCTTATCAGATATGACATTGGCAAATATGTTTTCCCATGCAGTGGGCTTTCTTGTTGTTTTGTTGATGGTTTCTTTTGCTGTCAACACTATTTAAGGCTCTCTTTCTATGCATCTGTATTTATAGAAGGCAACGAGGAAACAGATACTAACAAGTGACTTGTATATATGTGTGCTTTAGCAGATGTATTTAATGTTAATTGGATAATACCTATTCCACCAACCCTGTATGGGGAAGTGCTCCAATGCAGAGAACAGAATCAACTTTAGCTAATTTAAGAAGAAATAGAGTTATTATAGATTCTTAAATGACTTATAGGATTGTTGACAAAGTAAAAGGACATTCTAAGATTGACTCCTGACATTACAGAGCAGAAATGAACCATCAAGGCAGTTGATTAATCTTCCACAATCAAATGGGGAAAGTGTGGGCACACCTGTTATTTCCGAACCCGGTCCCTTCTCTTATGAGCTGGGCCAGTGAACAGTCTGAATCTATTTCTCTCCGTAGTCCCCAATTCAAGCCTTCTGCTCATTCTTCTCATTAATGAAACAAAATCATCTCTGAAACAATAACTTCAAGGGAATTTGGGGAAAATAATTTTTAGTTCGAGCCTTTGCGATACGGAGAAGCGGTAGGGACAGGTGCTGTGGGAGCCAAGCTGCAATATCTGGCATGCACGAAAATCATCTCTGCCACTGAGGGCCAATTAAAAGATAGCATAAGCCATGTGCGATTTTAAATTGTCTGATAGCCACGTGAAAAATGTAAAGAGAAGCAAGTGAAATTAACTTTAGTAATGTGTCATTTAATTCCATATATCCCAAATATCATCATTTTAACAAGTAATCAATGCACTTTTATAAATGACAAGTTTAACATATTTTTTTTCATATAACTTAATGAAAATAACTTTGTTGGGTAAGAAAATGAATTCACTTATAAAACAGACAG
Organism: Myotis davidii; assembly: GCF_000327345.1. Classification (NCBI taxonomy): domain Eukaryota; kingdom Metazoa; phylum Chordata; class Mammalia; order Chiroptera; family Vespertilionidae; genus Myotis; species Myotis davidii. The sequence continues at coordinate 8,817,782 of NW_006293779.1, read as the reverse complement.
GGAATACATCCTCTGTGCCAGACACTGTGTTGGTAGGTAGATAAAAAATAATGGATACCTTACTGTACTTTGCCATTAGGAGAAAGAGTCTAAACAGGAAAACAGACAGATATATAGAAAATATAGTATGGATAGAATATTATAAAGAGACAAATAAAATTCTAGGGTAGCCAAGAATAAAAGAGTATAAAACCTAGATTGTCAGGTCTTGTTGAATAGCTGTCATATGGGCTGCAATTTATGGAATACTAGAGGCCTGGTGCATGAATTCGTGCACCAGTGGGGTCGCTCAGCCTAGCCTGTGGGATCGGGCTTAAATTGGCTCTCTGACATCCCCCGAGGGGTCCCGGATTGCGAGAGGGTGCAGGCCAGGCCGAGGGACCCCACAGGTGCATAATTGGGGCCAGGGAGGGACATGAGAGGTTGGCCAGCTGGGGAGGGACCACGGGACTATGGGAGGGCTCCAGGGCATGTCCGGCCCCTCTCACTCAGTCCTGGTCGGCAGGACACTAGCAGCAAGCTAACCTACTGGTTGGAGCATCTGCCCCCTGATGGCCAGTGCACATCATAGCAACTGGTTGACTGATTGACTGTTTGCCCCCTGCTGGTTTGTGTACATCATAGCGAGCAGCTGAGCTGCCTTAGCATATTACATTAGCATATTACATTTTGATTGGTTGAACAGCCGACCAGTCGATTGGACACTTAGCATAGTAGGCTTTTATTGTATAGGATGTGGAGATGTGCAGATGAAATTGGGAAAGATGTTTTACAGCTAGAGAATAGAACATGAAAAGATTTGAGAGTATTATGTTTAGTTATATAAGTTATGCTTTATAGCACTGTTTTCAAGGAGTCATAAGATTTTTGATATTGCCGAAACCGGTTTGGCTCAGTGGATGGAGCGTCGGCCTACGGACTGAAGGGTCCCAGGTTCGATTCCAGTCAAGGGCATGTACCTGGGTTGCGGGCACATCCCCAGTGGGGGATGTGCAGGAGGCGGCTGATCGATGTCTCTCTCTCATCGATGTTTCTAACTCTCTATCTCTCTCCCTTCCTCTCTGTAAAAAATCAATAAAATATATTTTTAAAAAAGATTTTTGATATTAATGAAGGTTGTGTACCTGGATTGGGGGTAGTGAGATTGGGAGAGAGCTATAGGAGTTAAGGAAAGATGAACAAGAAGCAACACTGAGTCTAGACTAGAGCATTTGCCATTCCAAACACCTTTACCTATGTTCTATCACAGTGCTTCCTAAAAATATTAATGGGATATTCATTAAAAGGCAAAATAAATCAAAAATAAAATTTCAATTCTATGGTCAAATAAATTGAAAGACCTTCAGGTAAATGAAGTTAAGTAAGCTTTTTTCAATGCAAAATTTCTCAGAGTGTTTAATATGCTAATATTCATGTGTATTATGAATCTTAAGTGGAACAAATGTAAAAGGCATTTCTAAAATATATTTGACTGCAAAGAAATAATCTTAGCATACTGAATAACAATCTTAAGTGTTCTATAGTTCCTTGGAGCCCATTTAAGAAATGCTTCTCTATAGGCCATGGAGAATCATATCTATCTATCTATCTATCTATCTATCTATCTATCTACCTACCTACCTACCTACCTACCTATCATATCTATCATCTAAATTATGTTGACATTGCATAATATGAGTTTGTAAAGACATTAGTTGCCAGGCCATTGCAATATTCCAAGTCCACATTTTCTGCAGAGAGCCACTCCTGTGGATAAATTCAGCACTGTAAGAACCAAAAGAGAATTTCACATTTAAGTCAGTTGTGAAAAGATGGACTAAAGGGCTTTGTTACCACAGTTCTCAGAGTAAGATTGATGACCTAAAAAAGAGGAGGTGGCTGGTGGAGGAAGGGCCTGGATGAAGGCAAAGGAATTGAATAAAAACACAGGGCATATGGTTAGGTTATTCTCAGAAAAGAGGGACTTTCTTCACACAACATTGAAAGAAGCAAACCCACGCTCAATAGTTCTGTGATCTTTGATCCATTGTTTTTCTAGACCAGTGGGATCTTGACTGGCCACATTAAAGGGTACATAGGGATGAGACTGTTTAAGTTACTTTGAAGAATTCTGAGTAAGAAGTTAGATATAAAAGCCTGCTTTAAAATAGAGGGCTACCAGACTGGATAGTTACTGCAATAAAAGTTTCCAAGACAGTGAAATATAGACTAAAAGACTGTGCAATTTGTTGGACTCGTAACTCATTGAAGGATTTTACCCAAAACGTGATCATTCATTTTTTCATTTGCTCATCACTCATTGATTGGCAAGGAAAATGAATAGATGATTCATAACAGATACACTCTAATGGACAAAACTAGAAAAAAAAATTTACTTTGATTGGGCATCCCATATTCTGGGGTGAGTCAGTTCCTTGCTACTCTATGTGTACCATGCCTCACCCCCCTGATCCCCCCCACACACACACTGCCCAGGAATTCTACTCCAGGGAAGAGGAGCATGGATGATGCTGGTCAGGAATATTCCAAGGATACTGTTTGGACATGGTATATGGAGTTACTGTGTGTGTATGTGTTTGTGCGTGTGCGTGTATTTGACAGAGGTGGAAGGATCTTTAGGGACCACACGCTTTTGGAACTGTGTGCCTGACAGTACAATGGGTCTGGAACTGTGTCCCAGTTGGGAAGTGTCACCATTCTAGTGAGAACATCTATGGGAAACTTGCATTTTTAAAAAATACTTAAATTTACCTCACTAAGAAAAATAAATAAATAAATAAATTCTTGCCATTTATGGACTCTCCAGGGCTAGAATTTTTACTTACATCTAGTAAAATAAAAGCTACATTTTCCTGTCCTTTCTCTGGAAATATATATGTCCTTTGTGGACTTATCAGAAAGTGGGTTTGTGGGCCATAGTGAACACTGAACATGAATTTAAGGATTCAGGGCACTGCTCTTACTGTTAATCCAAAAAATGCAAATTAAAACAGCAGGATATCTTTCTGGTCTATCAAATTGGCAAATATTTTAAATAAAGATATGCAGTGTTGATGAGAGTGTAGGGGGCACAGATACACTCATACTGCTGGTATGAGTATATATTAGTTCAATCATTTTGAAGAGTAATTTGACAAGCTGTATCAAAAGCTTTTAAAAAAACCCACGAGGCATTCCACTTCTAAGAATTAATACTAATAGGATAATTCTAGGTGTGCTCAAAGATTTATCTGCATGCATATTCATTGGAATATTGTTTAATAGGAGAAAACTTAGAAATAAGCTAAATACTCAATAATAGAGAACTGCTTGAATAAATTGTGTAAATAGCATGGGATAGGATGAAGGTTTTTAAATGCTGCTACAAAATCATGAAAAGTAGAAAATAAAATGAAATGGGATGATAATGAGACTATGAGACAAGTCAATCACTTTCATTATAAAGACTTTGGGCACTGATTTAACAAACCACTTATGAGACAACCAGGGAAATTTTCACACTGACAATATATTTGACTATATTAATTATTTTAAAAATAGTTTTGGGTCATAATGGCACTGTGCCCTTTTAAAAGGGAATGTTCATCTTTTAGAAATACATATTGAAATGTTCACTAATGAAACAATATGATACCTGGAATCTGCTTTAAAATAACCCAGTGAAGGAAGTGGAAAAGTTAATGGAAATATAGATAATTGCCACATGTTGATAATTATCAAGTTGGGTGGTGGGTACATAGGGATTTATTTTGCTTTTGTCTATAATTTTGTATATGTTTTAAGTTTTCATAATGACAACAATATATTTCTATTGTTGAATAACTATGAAATATTTTCACAAGTATACTGTTGGTTAAAAATAAGTTTAACAATATATAGTAAAACCAGTTTTTTGATATGGTATATATGTATATGAGAGACAAAAACATATTAACATATTAGTGATAGTTATATGTTTAGCTATATCATGTCTTTTTATTATTATCTTATCCTGTACTAGACACTGGGCTTTGATTGTGAGGCATAGAGGTAAAAGCCACAGCACTGGCTCAAGGTCCCCAAGGTCTAATGGGAAAGCTCATGTGCTGATGAATAGTCACTTTGCACTGTGCTGAGCGTGGTGATGATGGACAAAGTGCTGTGAGAGGGCACAGGGGCTGACAGATTTGGGGAACACTTCACAGCAGGACTATTTGAATTAGTCATTGAGGAATGGAGCAGCTTGGAGAAAGATTATGGTTGACATTAAAAGAAGAGCAGGTGGAGAAATATGGAAGAGTTAAAATGGTGCTTAAATAACAAAAATATTTAGCAATCAATTTTACTGGTATTTCAAATAAGATCATACAATTTCTAAAATGTCACTTTGATTTACTTTAAATATATGCCACCAGTATGCCTATATTTAGTTAAAAGGTCAGCATATCATAACATAAAAGATGGGGTAATTTAAGTGTAGTATCAATGGGTAAGCCTAGACCTGGTGTCTTTGCAAGCCATACAACTGATAGCACACTGGTGGCAACAGGGGCGAGATGAGTAAGAGCTAAGTTTGAACAGTTTAATATAACGTTGGCAATAGACGTGCTATTATGTCACATACTTGAATTAATAAAAGCTCATATATATCTTCATTTCTATAAAATTTTAATGTGCATTTAAAAACTCTGGGAATACATATGCATATAAATTAGATTATACCCAATTGCCAACCACCTTGGTTTAATTCTTTATAATCAATTATTGGGCAAGTCTCCTCACATATCTCTGCCTAAAGTGTTTTGGCTACTAACTTTTTTCAAATCCGTTCATAAAAACATGTTCATAAAAGTGTTTGAGACATTGAGTTAATTTAAGAATAAATTATATATAGTTTATGTAAAATTACATAGCACAATGCTCAAAGTTTGTCATCTTTCTCCTTCCTTCTTTCCTGCCTTTCTTTCTCTCTTCTTCCCTTTCAACCTTTTTTCTTTCCTCCTCTGCTTCCATATAAAAACGTTTAATGGACTATCCTTACCATATAATAACTTGACATGTGATTTTAAAAAGAAGCATCTGAAAACAAAGGGAAAGGAGATGGTCTACAAATGAAATAGAGAACATTTACAATGTAGAGGAAAATTCGACTCTCTCCTCATATGAAAAAAATAATGTCTAAAAGTTCTAAAGAGTTAAATGCAAGAGTTAAATATTTTGAAAATATTAGTGCTGAAAAATTTTGCAATACCTGATAATAAGGAAATTTAAAGCTTCCCAAGCAGATCTGACATTAAAAATCACAAAATCTTATGCAGATTTTTGACTACAGAAAAATTGGCATGCTCAGTTACTTGAGACTCCAATCTTCAGAAGTTCTTCCTCCAATATTTGAAAGTTTGCAAGGTTGTTTGTATCCAAACTCCACTTCTGAAATGGCAGTTTATCCAAAATTGCTCACTAAGTTTTAGTGCCATTTATAAGAGTTAATCCAAGGCCTTGGTTCAGATTTGCTTCATTCACATGGCCAAGAATATCTTCCAGGGATTCTCTGAATAGATCTCTCTCTGATATGTGTTCTGAGTATGGGCTTTCACTTCATTCTCCATAAAATTGAAAAAATTCCCTGAAATTCAATGAAGTACTCTAAATATATATATTTTTTCTAGGAAACCAATACAATTCCCATTTATAAGAGTTAATCCAAGGCCTTGGTTCGGAAGATTTGCTTCATTCACGTGGCCAAGAATATCTTCCAGGGATTCTCTGAATAGATCTCTCTCTGATATGTGTTCTGAGTATGGGCTTTCACTTCATTCTCCATAAAATTGAAAAAATTCCCTGAAATTCAATGAAGTACTCTAAATATATATATTTTTTCTAGGAAACCAATACAATTCTATGTAAAGGAAGTAATTTAATATTGGATTTTTATTTTATTTTGGAGAAAAGCCTTTGTACAGGAATTAATTTAAGGCCCTGGTTCTCATAAAGTTAATCAATCTTCAGGGTCTTAGGTGATAATTCTTCCAGAATCACAGCAGAAATTTTGTAGACATTAAATATCCATATAGGAAACAAGAGCCAAGGTAAATTACTTAGCTCTGGTCTCTACCTACACAATTAGACTACATACACTGCTGTGAAGAATTAAAGTTGTCACAGGTGTGCCCCAAACAGGGCCATTTTTCTGCCAGTAGAAGTTTGGTTGGCTAAGACTATTTTTCATAATTCAAAGATCCCAACAACTTATCCGGTTTTTCTAAAAGACTCCTCAGTAGATGAAAACTAGAAACTTGCTGTGTTGAGAACCACCTATAGTTTTGGCCAGTGGTGTATTGATGATGGAATTTAGTTGCTCACTTATCCTTTTTTTCTACACAGTTTTGAAGGTTGTCACTGATTCTGAACAGTGAACTGACTCAGCTCACTTCATTCTGATCAAAGTGAAAATCAACTCCAGACTTTCTATGGAGTTTCAATAAACCTCATTATTCGAGTGTTCAGCTGGGCAATGTGGTAAGAAAACTTACAGAACGTTTCCAAACAACACTTTGATGGTGGGGCAATTTGAGGTGAAGGCCCAGAGAGTTCTTTTCACTTTAAATTCTCTCCTGCTTAGTCCAAACTGATACAGTCACATTAAAGATTCTGATGATTGCCTGTGTATATGGCTGGAAGTCAATCCATGCCTTCAGTTCACTTTCATAACTCTTTAAGATAGACCTTGCTCTAAGTTGGGTATCTCAGACTGCTGTGGGATAATGTTTTTAAGTTCCCCAGAAACCTTTCTATTTAGATAAGAGCATCTACTAATAATCACTTTAAATCTTTCTGAGGTCTAAAACGGGGTTTTACATTCATATGCTTGGTTTTGTCTTAACCTAGAGGCCACTTATTATCCTGAGAATTGCCAACTTGAAAGTCTGGAAATGCAAAACTGCTTTGTTTCTCAATCTAGAAAGCCCTGCCTCTTTTTCGTGTGTAAATTGCTCTTGCAAATGAAATAATTCTCTTCTTAGCTTATCCCTCTCCTCCTCTGCCTCACCATATGCACCTGAACGAAGCCAGTTGCCATTTCAACCTTCTGCCAGGAGTGTCCTTTGTGAGAGCCACTAGTTCATCAGGTGCAGCTCTGTCTCCTGGGTACTGACACTTGACAGGTTTGCCAAATGTTCTGTTATTATGAAATATGGGCTGCCATTTCCCCTGCCGCTAATGACTTCCTCAGCTCATTGCAAGCCTCTGCCAGAGTTTCTTTGCCATTCCTTTAGCCCTTGCCAACAGGCTCCTCTCACTTCTCAAGCCTCCATCTGCTGCCCAGTTCGAAAGCCAATGCCACATATTTGGGTTTTGTTACAGCCACTCCGCCTTCTAGACAATTTCTCTGTAAGTTCTCTAACAATGCATAATAAAACCCCTACTATTTGTCATGGTTTTATGGGCAGGATGTGTCTAATACCACCTAATAGTGTCAGCGGGCTCACTCACCTGGCTGAATTGGCTGGGGACTGTGATTAGCTGCAATGGCGAGCCTGTCTCTGCCTGTGCTCCTTTATTGTTAGGAAATTGAAACTAAACTTCCTTAGTTGGTGATGGTAGCATTTCAAGATGACAGCCGCCTAGATGCAAATGTATCTCATGCCTTTACATGTGTCACATTTGCTGAGGGCCCATTGGCCACACAAGTCACCTAGCTAAGTCAAGAGTCAGTATGAGGGGGGACTAAAGGGGCTGAAACACCTGCACATTTCCAGACTTCCTAGTTCTCATGAATGATGACTAATGGGTAACAGTGAACTAATAATATACCATGTGAACAATAAAGATAGAAATGGGAAAAAAAAAGAAACAAAATGAATGAGAAGCAGAGATAATCGAAGGGGGAAATGATGGACATAGAATAGAATATATGCAAAGGAGAATGAAGAAAACAAAGAAGCATCAGACATTACAAATATTTAAAAGTATAATTTAAGAAAACTTTCTGAACCATAATGGGAAACAATCTACATATTGAAAAATCACTAAGAGGAAATTGATTAAAAATTGTCAACACTGAAATACAATTTTGGTGAAAAAGGAAGGAAAATATCTTTTGTAAGATAAATGTAATGCAGGTAAGATAAAATATAACAGATAATATGATGAAAAAAGAAAGGTAATTTTAGGCTCTCAACCCAAAATATCGAGTCATCTGTAGCTAGGAGAACTGTATGGCCATTATCCTGGGATCATTCCAGTTTATGTATCTGTTCTATAAGTATAAATAAATATAAATAGTGGCCTGCTTAACTCTCAAAATGTGGTTTGGGCAAAAGGTATGTTTTAAGGGAAGGAAATAAAATTTCCAACAGACTTTTTGATGGTAACATTCAGTGCCATGAAATAATGAAGTGATACCTACAATATATTCCAGAAAGAACCATGATATTTAAATAGATCTAAACTTCTCTTCAAATTTAAATACTACAAATAGATTTGACCCAAGGATATTTTAATTAAGAGATGATTTCTTTCTTAATATTTTAATTTAGAGATAATGCTGTCTAAAAATAAGGGGCAAAAAGTATTACATAAAGATATAAGCTAATGGAAAACACTTTACTCTAAAAGATCAACCTTTATAAATATTAGAATAATGACATAAAATACAAAGAAAACATACTTTAGATAAAAACATACATAGGAAAATAATAGAATAATGTGAAATTAAAAGGAAACATTCCTATCATGTCCTATATAATAAAAGGCTAATATGCAAATTGACCAAACAGCAAAACGACTAGTCGCTATGACATGCACTGACCACCAGGGGGCAGACACTCAATGCAGGAGCTGCCCCCTGGTGGTCAGTGCGCTCCCACGGGGGGTGGGGGGCGTGCCGCTCAGCCAGAAGCCAGGCTCAAGGCTGGTGAGCACAGCAGTGGTGGTGGGAGCCTCTCCTGCTCCCTGCTTCCCTGGCAGTCGGACATCCCTGAGGACTCCTGGACTGTGAGAGGGCCCAGGCTGAGCTGAGGGAACTCCTCCCTCCCAAGTGCATGAATTCTGTGCACCAGACCTCTAGTTAATAAATAGAAATAGAAATGAGCCTAAATCACTTATTTAAAGTAAAAAGGATTCTTATACAGAATTACAAAACAAAATTCAACTCTAATTTGTATGAGACATTTTCAAAACAAGGTGACTCAGAACAACCAAAAGAAAAGAAAAGAAAAGGTATGGTAAAGATATGCCAGTTAATGGAAACACAGAAAAAGCAAGAGCTCTTGGTGTTGACTACAGATAAGGCATAAATTAGGTCAATGAGCATTATCTGACACAAAACATAACACTTTTTAATGTTAAGTGGCATAATTCACAATAAAATATAACACATAGCATGGCTGTAACTTTAGAAATTAAAAATTATGGTAGATTAAAAGATTTAAAAATAATCAGAGATTTCTAGTTACTACTCTCAGACCTAGATAGAACACATAAACAAAACGCACCCAAGAATATGGTATTCTTTATCAACATAAGCAAGAAGATATATGTGGAACTTTATATATTGAACACATGCCTGTGTTACATTTAGAACTATTTTTTCTAGAATATAAGATGACTCTATACAATTAAAATTATCCTAATGCAATGAATTAGACATGATAACAAGATATAAAATACTTAGAATTAAATAAAATCTTCTTGGATTAAAGATGAAAACAAAAAACCCTAAATTTCAGAATTTCCAGAAAACAACAGTACAACAATCAATGGGACAGAGTTAAATCAGAGCTCAGAGGAAAATTCATAGCCTTAAATACTCATGGTGATACAAGAGAAAGAATAAAAATAAACACCTGACAAGATATGTTGGGGAGGGTCAACAACACTTGTATATGTAATATTTTATATTCTTTCAACTATATACATACATATATATATGTGTGTGTGTGTGTGTGTATATATATAAATTTATAATGAAATATGTTTGGTTAAGAATTCTCAGCATCCAAGCAGAGTAGACATATCTAGGGAAAAGTAAAAATATTGCAGATCTGTTTTCTCTTGTCTGTGGAAGAACTCACGAGAATTCATTTCAAACCCTCCCTAATTCTCATTCTTACTTAAAATCCACTTTGAAATTAGACTTTAATAATTCAAAGACATACTGGTTCTTAAACTTTATTACAGTAAATCTAATACTGTATTTGAAAACAATCATGAAAATGGTCAAATATCATAAGTATTTCTGTCCATCTTGTATTTTACGTAGGTTTTTAAAATGAGGAACCATTGTGTTAAAAAAACAAACAAACCACATTTTTCCCCCTCCTGTATCCTTTTATCTAGAAGTAGTCAATCTACAGTGAGTATTCTAAAACTCATCTAGAACTAACAGAAACTACTGGTGAACTTACAATGTCTTAATTTAAATTATTCTTGAAAAGCAATGGTCCCCCTGCCTGCCATACCTATGCCTCATCTCTGCTGTTCTTCTCCCTGGATGCCCTTTCTCTTCCTAACCCCTCCCTTTTCACCAATTGTCTAATCATGTCCTTCTTAAAGAACTACTCATATCTTTTTGCAGGAAGCTTTTTCATACAATTGGAGAATGCATAGATATGTTTATTCCCTGATCTCTTTTGTTTCATACTCTGCATTGTAAATCCTGCCATTTTATCTTATGCATTCAAATCGGGCATTAACCGTATATAGAGTAGCCACGGAGATGTTTCCCCAATGATTTTAGGATTGTTACAGGTCTCTTTCTTTACAAGTTGTTGGCTGTGGTGCATGAAGTTCCACCAGGAGTGATCATTCTGTTGGTGTAAACAGTGTGTTGTCTGGTTGGTTTGATTGAAACTCATATACTGCCAGGGCGTGTGGAACAGTACAGCTACCACCCTATTGATTCATTTTCTCCCTCATGGTGGGAGACATTGGGAGTTTTGAGCAGCATTGATATTTGATGGTCCAGAGAATGTCATGCATAGTGAAGAGAGAGAAAATACTTTGAGGAATTGGGAAATAGGACAAAAAGGGAATTTAGAGACACTAGTAATAGGCTTCATCAATTTCAAAAATTTCCAGTGCCAAACTTGCCCGCTTTTATGTATAGTTCTATAATATTTTTTACTTCCTATAAATTGCAACACTCCTTACGGAGAAGAAATGTATCCAAAGATTATACCGATCACAGGATCTCATATGGTGAGGTCTACTGACATTTCTGAGAACATGATCATTGTAATTTTTTTTTATTTCTGCTTTATTTTATGTGAAAGAAGTTTAGTTTTCCAACATTGAAATGTTATGAGTAATTTCTACTTAATTTCAACATTGATAACATTTTAAAATAAATTGTGAGAAGGGAAAACATACAAATTGGAGAAAAAAAAATCCAGCAGGATCTAGGATTTGGGCAAGAATGTAGGGAGTCACACAATGGTCAGTAATGTTCATTTACCAGATTTACAATGTGATCAAGTCTCTCTCTCTCTCTCTCTCTCTCTCTCTCTCTTTCAAGAAAGAAAATGTGATGGGGACGGTCAGGGGTGCTATACATTTCTGGAGTATTTCCATTGTAAGTGGTGGTCCTGGAGAGAGCCTTGGTGATGAATTATCAACTGGACGCTTCTATGTGGCAATTAAAGTGCTGAGCCCTGGGTCCTAGTTAATATTGTCAAGACTATACTGCTAAGATTTTAACTAAAACAAGAAATCCTCCATGAGGCAAGCAACAAAAAGAGAGTAAAGGAAGGACTGAGGGATTGGATGGTGAAAGCAGTGCTGTGCTTTCTTTCTGGTATATTTTTCCTTATACGTTTCCCTGCCCTTTGCCCCCCAGGGCTTTCCCAGCAGAGAGGTAGTGGTTCTCTCTTGCACTGCCATTGTGCCAGGCCCTACCTCTCTAAGAGTCCTTGTCACATCGTATTGTATTGCACTTTTTCTGTGTCTCTCACCCCCATGAAGTAAAGACTTTGTCATATTTCTCTCTAATCCTTAGTTGCAAGCACAGGTCTGTAACACAGTAGGCACTTAATGAGTGCTAGTTTCTCTAATCAATAAATCAAAGGTTACATAGAGAGGTTGAATGGATTATCCACAGACGTAAGGGCATGGCTCTCTCTCCCATCCTCAAATGTTGCTTTGTACTATACAAAAGAGTTGCCAAGTCCCGAGATTTAGGGTCAGGGGATGTGATGGTTAAAGACAGAGAAAGTGGCACACACCTCCACATCCTATTGTGAGTAGTGACTTTTACTGCAAAAGGTGTGTATATTGAACATGCACCAGTAGGAAGATCTAAGCAAGTTGATGGCTGATTGTCAAGAAGTCGTTTAAAGACCACTGGTATATTCTATGAGTCACCCCCCCCTCTCCTTTGAGGCCACCTTCCCATAGAGAGAACATTCGGTTTCAAAGTGCTGGCCTTTCCCTGCCTGGAGAGGACTGAGACTCACAAGAGAGTTCTGGGATTCTATTGCAATTTTTTTTTTCATTCTTTTTATTTTCTTGTGTGTTAAGTGGTCTCTTAATAGCTGCTCCCTCTCCATTTCTGCTTCTCTTTTCTGTGCTGTTATTTCGGAGGTAGTTCAGCCCAGTCATAGTTGTCACAATGAGTCAGAATTACTCTTTAACGGACTTAGATTTTTTTTCTCTTAACCTTCCTTTTCACATCAGCTAACAAATTTTAAACTGTGAAGATTGCTTTGATCAATTATGCATTTAGGTTTTTCATAAACATGCTAGTGTTATTACTTATGGAAACAATTAAGGACACATTTGTGTAGGATTTCTCTTTTAGTGTCCCAAGTGAATTCTTCCTATTTGCAGAGATTGTCCTATTTACCAATTTTCTGAGGATCTTGCAGATATTTTTATTTTTATATTATTTTAAATAAAGATGCAGTTATTATTTTAGAAAAATATTTTCAACACACTCATACCCATTCTGACAAATAGTGGCTAGCAAAGCAGCAAGATCTCTATTTCAAGATAAACAGATAATTCTAAACCTCCCCCCCAGACATCACAGGTGGTGCACAGGGGTGCCTGTAGGTGGCAGCAAGAATGTTGCAAATTATACCTACATAATAATACCAACAGCATAATTAAAACAGAAGGACAAATTAAAAATAGCTTCATTGTCCTGTTCAAAGTCCTATATATTTAGCTTTAGGCAACAAATTTATTTTAAAAGACAAAAAAATTAAAAGAGCAGGCATGATGTGCATCTGGGAATCGAAATTAGGTAACCTCACCACACAAAGGCCTCAGCCTATTACTTGTACATGGCCAGACTTAGGAGGCAGACAATAAGATGTTCTATCAATGACTCAGTTGGCACCCACGGTGGCTAAAAGGCACATGGCAAAAGCTTGACATTTCACATTGTTTTACCTTAGTCATGGCACTGTCCATAACAATGAATTCAGAATGTTGAACACACAGGGGTCACGGATGCTGGCTGCCCTGTCCATGTTAAAAGATCAAGTGCAATACGAAGAATTAAAAACGCCCTGTGATATTTTTCAACTTGTTCTTAGGCATCAGTATTGTCCATTATTTTAGGCAAGAAGGAACTAGCCCTCTTCTTATACCATCTGTCAGGAATGGTACATGATATTATTTTTTGAAGACTCGTTGTTAGATGTAGGAAATTTGACTTGTGCAGTGGTAAGGTAGAAGAAGGAAAAGGTGCTAAAAATACAGGAAGCCCTAGCCAATTTGGCTCAGTGGTTAGAACATTGGCCTATGGCCTGAAGGGTCCCATGTTTGATTCCAGCTAAGGGCACATACCAGGGGTTTCGGGCTCGATCCCCAGTGGGGGGCATGCAGGAAGCAGCCAATCAATTATTTTCTCTCATCATTGATATGTCTATCTCTCCTCCCTCTCCCTTTTGGAAATAAATAAAAATGTATTTTAAAAAATACAGGAACATGAAATATGCTAATCATTGGCAGCCAAGACACACAACATAATCATTTCAAGAAATAATTACCTATTGCATACCCATCACATTAGTATCCTGGTATGGATAATATGGAGTGCTTTAAAATTATGTAATAAAGGAACATCTTTCTTTTTAAAAGAAAAAATTAACTCTGATTTCAATAAGAGTGAAACATTTATTTTCCCCAAATCCATATGCTGAAACCTAATCCCCACTGTGATAGTATTTGGAGGTGGGGCCTTTGGTAGGAGATTAGTTTATGAGGGCTCTGCCCTTACAGGATTAGTGCCCTTATACACATGATTCCAGAGAGCTCCCATGCCCCTTCAGGTGTGTGAGCAAAAACAAGGGCATCTATTAATCACGAGGAAGGCTCTTACCAGACACCCAATGTGCTAGCATCTTGATCTTGGACTTCCTAGTGTCCACAGCTGTGAGAAATGAGTTCCTGTTGTTTATTGGTTTCCCAGTCTGTGGCATTCCTTTCTAGAAACCCTAACAGACTAATACGCCAGCAATGTGCTGAATTTCAACCCCTGAGTCTGGGGTCAGATTGGATGTATCCCTTACAGGCTAATTGCTGGCGTTACCCTCAAGATGCAATCTCATAGTCCCTGTATTGTCTTGGATAGATTGAGAGTAGCTGCTTAGTCACAATCTCCTGTATGATGCTTTTCTTACTTGAAATTTACTACCTTTGGGGCAGATACCTGTGACTACAGTAGAGGGAGGAACCAGGAACACTTGTGAATTCTGAAAATGAGTGAGGAGGTGATTAGTGGAGCCAACAGTGGCAGACATTGTGCTTTTTATATACCTCCCCCATTTTTCTGGACCTCACAAGCGTTCAAATGTAAATGAAATCATTTTTTTTCTCTTTATCCGATCTTAGATGATTAAGTTCTTATCAATGTCCTTTCTGTTTTGGTGATACCTATTGAAAAGCAGGATTAAAGATTGCCAGATTACCTGGGAAGGAAGAAATCAAAATCTGAGGGGAAATTCAGTCAGCTGGAGTGATTTATTCTTTCTATGACTAGAATTGACATACCAGAGGACAGAGAATGGCATTCTAATTAGAACAGAGGGCTATAATTCTCCTGTGTTATCTAAGAGTGGGTCATTGTGATGTAGGGACAAATATATTGGAAGTAGGACTGAATGAGACAGAGGATAACTTCCTGATTGCTATTGTGTTAGGTTGTTGTTTTGTGTAGCCCTGTTTTTGCCTGTGTTAGGAATGATCCTGCATTCCATCTCAGGGGACTTAGAAGATGTGGCCAAGCCTCCACACCCAGTGCTGGAGCCAGGGTTTGCTTTCTGAGAGTGTCACGGTTATGTTGGGATAGGAGGAACAGGCTGGGCCGACTTTAAGCTGGAGTTTATTGGGGAAAATGGCTCATCACATGCTAAGTAGACCAAAAACCCAGAGGGTCAGGAGAGTATCCAGATTGAGGAGTAGAGCCAGTTAGCTCTGAGTTGGCAGAGACAGGGTAGGAGAGAGAGCAGGTGGGGAAGAAGGGAGGAGGCCTCGGAACCGTCACAGCAAATAGCTTTGGGCAAACGCAGTGTTGCTCAATCAGCTGGTGGGTGGTGGAGTGAGCGTGTCTGGCTGTCTTCAAAGGCCGTATCCCTCTCTCTAAGCTGCAAACACATTACAGTCACATGTGGAGCAGGAAATTTCATCCACCTTTGGGAACTGCCGAATTGCATTTTCACCTTGGCACACCCTCCAAATTTTGACACCCGGTGATTTGATATAAACTGTCTTCTCTGGGAGACAACCCGACAACAAAGACTGCTAATCACTTCTTTCTGAACTGGGCCTGGATGGCAGAGGCTCTTAGACACATGCCTGCCGGAGCCTTCACTAATGCATTATGAAGAGGATAGGAATTTGCTTTGAAGGGGAGAAACAATTAGAGACGGAGATTTGCGGAAGACCGTAAGAGGCAGGGGGTCTCTTATGTTTTATTTTCTAAAGCCCAAAAAGTCCTATAAAATCCCTACTTAACTCACATTCTTAAAGTAGAGATCAAGCCTTTTGAAGAATAGCCATACCTTAAAAGCAATCCACATGGCATTGCTAGGATCAAAGAAAAGATAATGCTCTATGGGCCCTACTACTTAAATTGTTGACCCAGCGAACATGCCGGGGTGAAATTAGTCTAGAAAAAAAAGATCTGGAATTCTCCTTCCTCCATAGATAATGCCTTGTAGGATGAGAGGACTGAATCTCTTCTATTGTGGACCGTGGTCTTATTCTAAGGAGAATGCATAGAGGTGTCTGAGTATCCACATTATAACTGATATATTGGCTTCACAGACATGGTATTTAAGGAAGTCATCATTTGGAGACATAATAAAATTGTTGCTTTTTTTTATCAGATAAGGCAAAATCCACTATGTACGTAAGGAAGAGTTTATGCAGGTGGTAATGGAACACCTTATTCCCTGCTCTTAGGCGTCTGGGGTGACCCTGTGGGGAGGGAGAAACTTCCCTCTGTCCTTCTAGGTTCTTCTAGCTGATCTAATAATCAAGTCAGCATGACACAGATTAACAAGAGAAAAGAACCAAGTTGAATTACATGTATACATTGAAAAGACAGAACGGGACTGATAGCTGTGTCCCTACCCCCTCTTCCAAGAAAAAGCCGCAGGGTGTATCAGTTACTCAGCCTGCCCTTATCTCAGCCAATGGGAAAGCGGGGGAAACTAGCCCATGGCCAAAAGTATGCTAGCCACACAGCCCCCTCCCCCGTCTTTGTGTAACCAGACCCTAGCTGCACCCTGCCCTTGAGTCACTAGCCCCTGGCCCTCACTCAACCAACCGGAATCGACCAAATCAGTGGTCCGAGTGTGCCCCCACCCCCCAACCCCAAGCCCTATAAATTCTTTGTTCTCTTGGGTTGGGGCGCTCTCTCACATCCTGCTGCTACGCCGGTAAAGGAGGCAGAGGGACCAAGCCCAGGCTTGAATAAAGACTCTCTGCTTTTGCATCGGACTCAGCGCTCCCTGGTGGGTCTTTGGGGGATCTTGAAATCTGGGCATAACATACATATGGGAATGTCACATACATGAGAAAGCCAGAGACCCCACATATATGAGATGTTCCAGGACAGAAAGGGAAAAGGAGATCTATGATATTCTGAGCTGAGGATGAGGTAAGGCACCTTGGGGCTTCAGAGGGGAGGAGGGCCTTTCTGGGCACATCAGAAGGATGAGATGTTCAGTAATTACAAGTTTGCCCTGTCCCATAGATAGGTCATACAAAGTTATATCTGGTGACAGTGATTTGTTTTATATTTTTAACTTGAATGCGAATCCTGTTTTCTGCAAACAAATTTTGGACTTTATCACTTTATCGAAGGTCTAAAAGTTCACTTTGTTATGTTAAAGTATCGCTTTTTCCCCCCTGATTATCTTCCTTGAAACTCAGTTTTGTTTTGTTTTCAATTTAAAGGCTTTCCTAAAATGTGGAAAAGTTTTCCCTTTTTTCATTATTATGTCTCACCTCAATTATAATAGTTCTCTTCTAGAAATCCTATCAAATATATAGTAGAACTTCTGGATCTATCCTCTATGTCACTTTTTTGGGGGGGTCATAAAGTTCATTTAATACGCTGCCTTCCAGAGGGCATTTGTTACCTCTTTCTCCCAACTCTACAATTTGTCCCTTAATAGTGTTGGGAAATTATGGTTTTAAAAGAACCTTTCTACTATCCACAAAAACCTCTCCACAACAGTAGAAGAGAAAGAAATTGCTTTACTATTAAATAAACATTAAACCAAAATGTGATAAGCAGGTAGTCTTCTAAGAGTTTACAAAGACAGAAGGAAATCTCACCCTTTCCTATAGCCCAGCAGATACAATCCACACATGCAGATAAACAATGCACCACATGCAGGATGAACACAAACCAGTCTCATTGTAAGAGGACTTACAGCACCATTTGTCGCACGTAAGGCATCCTGAATTCACTTGGTCATTAGGGTGGACAGCGGTATTGGCTAATCAGCTTTATACAAAGGGGGGTGGCTTGTATTTTTTGAGCAAGTTTTACAAGTAGGTGGGGGTCAGGCCACCTAAGTTGGGCTCCTAACCCTCCCATAGAAACCGAGAGGGGCACTAGCTCTTTGTATATCTTAGGCCCTTGATAAAGACACTTCTGGATTGGAACGATGGCAAAAGCCTTACTTAGTTTTTAAAAAGATTTTCATGCATTTCAAAGAGACAGAGGCAGAATTTGGAAGTGCAAGTTTTCTAAAGTAAATGCTCTAATAGCAGGAAGGAGGGATGGACATCTATTTCCTTATTTTCAACAGAAAATTGAGCCTCTCATGTTTAAGTTGTCTTTGCCCTAACGGTTGTGACATTATTTCTATTTTTTAAAATCTCTAATTATTTTTAGCAGACTTTTCTTGTTTTATGAATGCAATAATTGAAGTTCTCTAAAGTTGTCAAATTTGCTTATTTTGTGCTTCTCATATGCTTGCACATTTCTATTTGTTTTCCAGTTCATTGGGTTTAGTTTGGTGCCTCTCTATGCTTTTTGTAACCATGTATTTTTTGTTGAGACTCTTTGATTACCTCCTTGTGAATGAAAGCTGTGACTATAGGAGTTCGCCTTTGCTTATTTTAGTAGGGGGAGAATGTGCTGATCTGTGGACTGTGCTGATACTTTGCAATCTGTACTTCTTGGATTAGGAGACCACTGGGTAAGGCCCAGCCCCAGTTACTCATATTCATTGCTTTATTTGGTTCCAAGGCATGTGATGATGACTGTGAAGCACAAACCAGAATGGTGAAAGGACACAGGGACTTGCTTATTACAGTATAGTCCCGTATTTCAGTACAGTTCTAATAACAGTCTTCCTGACAATCATCGCCAGATTGTTTCCCGCTCATTATGCCTCTTGACCCTAATCCGAGTTTTTTAATCCTGGAACATTTAGAACAACAGATTGTACCCTTTATTATTTTTACTACCAGGACCATCATTTCTGGGGAGCTACTCTATGTCCAGCCCCAGAGTTTGAATGATGACACCTTTACCCAATCACTGCAGGCTCTGTTGTCTTTGAGCTTAGTCAAGAGGTGAATGTGTGGCCCAAATCTGGCTGCAAAGAACAAACCAACTAAGGTGCTGTTATATATACCGAGGTCCCCAGGAAAGAGTTTTCTCCCATTATGTAAGAAAGAGCTTCATAAAAGGAAGGACTTTTCTCCCCTGTTTCTTTTTCTCCTGCTTGAGAGATTTCAAGTCAGAAAACAGAGTTCGGAGTTATAAGAAACTGTATATAACCCTGATACTAGATGATATTAGCAGAGAAGGAATACAAGAAAGGCCTGAGGCTGAAGATTCTGTTGTGGACCCATGGAACCTACCCAGAGGGGCTCATATCCAGACTCTGTTGTAGGGGAACTCAGGACTTTTTTCTCTTCTCATTTGCAGCTCAAAGCAGACTCCACTCACTGCCTCTGTCTCAACAGCTCTTCTTTCTCTGCATGTATTTTGGGCTAAAATCTTCTGTTTTGTTTCCCTGTAGATCTGATATCATCTTCTTTTTTTTGTTTTCCATGAATTCCTCATTCTCGATCTGACTGAGACACTTGTCATATATTCAGCCATTTAATAAATGTGTTTTAAATAACTATTATTAAAAAAAATTGGTATATATTTTTTTGACATGTAAGGGATTTGGAGCAGAGTGAGACTGTAGAGAAATGTGGTTGTCTTCCTAGGGTTGTCTTCTTCCAGCATATTTGTATCCAAAGCCTTTCTGTCTTTCAAGATTCAGCTGTGTTGTCATCTTCCCAAATAATCTTTCTGTGATCGCCTCAAATTTCCATTGTATTTTCTGTGTACATCTATTGTACTTACCACACAGGATTGAAAATGTCTTCAGGAGGCCTGTCCTCCCTTGAGTTGGTTGTGAAGCTCTCCCTGCCACACTCTAGTTGTTATTCATATTTTAACTTTGCAGAATGACTTATGCAAGAGGGAGAAAATATGCATGTGGGGGTGTTTTATTGCTGGGATCTGAAAGGAGAAACCTTATTTCCCTCAGTTAGATGGAAAATGGAAGAGGGCAGCTGGTTACAGGGGAGGCCGGGCAATGGAGTCAAGCTGCATTCAAGGAAAGCCTCCGGTTTTGATGTAGGCACTACAGTCTCTGCCACAGACCTCCACCCAGGGGTCTGCACATCAGGCCGAGGATAAAGATT
>NW_006293779.1:8787801-8797595 GCF_000327345.1 Myotis davidii | reverse complement strand
GGCTTCTGTTTTCTTCTACTAACTTTAAGATTCATTTCCATTTATTTTCATCAAATGTTCCTAATCAGGCCAGCTTGGGGAACTTGACCAGACTAGTACATACTAAGTCAGAAGCAAAGATGGCTACTTACTCAGCCCGTGGCTGTCCTCAAATTCTCTGAGCACCAGTGAGCAGTATATGAGGATGTATTTTCTCTTGTTAGCCTCTGTAATGAGCCACCGGTCAATAAGGATGCAGTGCATCAGTTGATTTTTTCCCCCTTTCATTTAATGAGAAAAGAGGAAGAAGTTATTTTGTTGATGTGGTAACCATTAGCCAACTGCAAACGTTTTTCAGAATAAATTGGAGAATTTAGGAGGAGCTGGTGTTGACTGGCTATGTGGATTTTCTAGGCTTTCTTCCCCCCACTATGATTTTTAATAAAGCAAATTAAAGTTATTATGCGGTCTTGATAAAAAAGCAACTAAGACGTGAATATAGCACTTGAAAAATTAGGGAGATGAAATGTGTACACTTTTCCCTCCTGGCACAGAAGACAACATTTTACTTCTCCTATTCTCTAGTTGTAAAGCATGGTGGTGTGGGTGGGTAGCAGGCTTGGTGTTTAAGGCATAACAAGGTTTTAAACCTTAGTTTGCTCCTTGCTACTACTGTGCATTTGAGAAGTTACCCACATTTTCTGCACTTCAATTTCTACATCTTTTAACTATACTTATGCAGAGTATATTTAAATTGGTGTAACTATACTTAAGCAAAACTGAAGGATTCCGCACAGTGAGTTGGAGCTCCTTGTATGCCCCCTACCCCCACCTCCCAAAGCGAGTACCCTGGCGATGCTCATCCTTTTGGGCTGGAATAAGGAAGAGGGTAGCTTCTGGAAAATGATATGTGTGAAGCAGACCCAGAGTGCGACGCCCCTCAGACCATTTCTTCAGCATGTATTGAAACTCAACCATGTCCTGAGGGCACTCCATCTTTGCATGTGCTTGCAGCACTTACACACTGGTCTTTGAGCATCGTGTCTCTTTAAAGAGGATATGAACTTGGAAGTGAACAGATCACACTTCCTCTGCTTTGCTTCTCCCTCTGACTGCAAAAAGGACTAAGTGCCCGTCAGTTTCTGATGCCTGGCACTGCGCCAGGTACCCCAGGGATCAAGGATGGAAAGATAGGTCTCTGCTTTACAGAGTGTATACTCTACAGCACCTCCTGCTCCGCTCGGCTTTCTTAGGTGTATTTAAACACAGACCCTAGGAAAGCTAGGGTTGTTCAAACATATCTGGTTAAAAGGAGCCATATTTATGTGCAACTCACAAGGATGAGGGGATGAAAACAAAGAACAGACCAGGGCTGACTCCTTCACTCTATTCAACCAAACCAGGGGTGTGGGGAGAGAAGAGAGTGGGAAGGGGAGGGTCAGCCATCCTCCTAAATTGCCCCCAGAGCAGAGTGACTGTGTTGATGGTCTCATTGCATCCTGTCACGGCTCTCAAAGCTCCGGGCCCATGACTGGGACCCCTGTGGGCACTAATATCAATTTCATTTTATATTACCAGTTAGGAAAAAAAATCCAAAAAGCACCAAGAAATATCCTTCATAAAAATGGTGACCCTTCAGGAAAACTAAAACCCAGTATCTATTTCTACTAAAAAAAAACACATCAGAGTTATAGCTTAAACGTAGTCATGTCTACTATGTGTGGGAAGGCCATTCATACTTGTGTTGTGTGTGTGATGTGGCTAGATACCCTGAGAGCCTGAGCACATCCCTTCACACCTGTCTGAGGAAAGAAAAAGGGCACAGGTTGGCAAGCAAAGAGGGAGAAGTTGAGTTGAGACTCTGCTCAGGCCCAAGTAGTAGCAGTGGAATATTTGTTGTTTTGAAGTTAATTTTTTTTATAAAAATGCTTGTCTGCACATTAATTTGTAGAATTTTTGTCCCCCCCCCCTTTTGCACCACATGCACAGGATTTAGTAATTAACTTTATAAGCCGAGTTCAGCAGTTTATTGGGCTTAGTCTGCAGTCCAGGAACTGATCACATACCTACCCTGACAAGACAGTCTTAATGAGTCTGAAACCAGGAGCTGAAGCGCTGCATGAGTGAATTCTGCAGCCCGGGGCCTCAAGCCAGTTGCTGCAAATGATCCCAAATGGACTACCAGTCTTGCCTCCTGCTGTGCTACCCCCAAGAACGCCCTTCCCAGAGGGTGGATGGCATGGCACCCCCGAAATGTCTTCAGAAGCAATTTTTTCCCCTCTAATTTAATTGCATTTTAGGGGAAAATGTAGAGCTCTGCAGTATTTATTGCTCTGTTCACAAGGAGAAGGAGCCCTCCATAATATTGTAACAATTACAAAGGTCAAAGGATTTTCTCTCCCCAGGCCAATTGGTACAGAGAAGCAGCACTTCGGACGCATAATGAACCCATAGTCTCCATCTGGGCTGAGAAGAAACCCCCAATTCCCGGGAAGGAGTTCTAATGAGATCTTGTATTATTATAATGCTGCTTTCAAAGCAAACGCCAGCGTGTTGATTGTTCCCTGGGCAGGGCCGCGTTCCTGTGGCCTATTTTGTAACAAGATGAAGGCGTATACGGCAGAAAAGATTGGTTTGCAGAAGGGAGGCAGCCACTGGGATGTGTGCAATGGAGCCCAAAGAATCACAGCCCATGCCCGAGGCTTTTGGCGGCTTTGAAATGGATGCGGGGAAAACATCAGAAAGATAAAAGCAAGATGGCTTGACAAGTTTCAGGATTCAGGCTGACACAATGATACCAGTTTTCCCCGTGAAAGACAGAGGTTATTCTGGATCCTGGACCACCTTTGGGGACAGGGAACTGTATATAACCTACATGTGTTGTCAGTTAGTTGGCCCAGAGCATTGAATCAAATAGAGCCCAGGGAGGAATCCTGAACGGGGTTGTCAGAAGTCCAGTCCAGGCTGACAAAAGGCCAGGAAGTGCCCCACTTTGGGCTTCTTATTTAAGCAGTTCTAAGACCAGTTCACAGGCACAGTGGTCTGGCTAACATGTTTTCAGACTATATGGGGGAAAAAAAGGAATGAAAAGAGAGTGAAATTATGAAAAGTAAGTTTTCAAGTGCTTTTCTAAAACCAAGATCTACCTACTTTAACTGCCCTCGTCTGGGTAATAAGAAATCAAATTTAGTGTGACCTGCTGTTTTCCCCCATGTTAGTCGCCAATGTCAATGTCATCTTATTCTTCACATCGTTGAAGCCATCAGCCATAACTGAAGAGTCAGATGTTTCCACAATACATCTTACATCATCTACCTCCTTCTGAAAATCCAGACAGTATCTTTCCTGTGTTTTCCAGTACATTTCTCATGCTCCAGAGAATGTTAACAATTTTTATATTTTTAGCAATAATTAAGCAAAGCATCTTGATATATTCAATTAAAAAAGTATTCATGGTGAGTGGGATACAGATATTGGTACAATAGACAGATAACTTTTGTGAGTCAAGAATTCTGAAGATTCCATTTAATTTTGTTACATCTAAATGTCTTAAATCTTAGGGTTTTTTTTTTTCCATTGCAAAATTAAAAAAAAATAACCATGAATACCATAGTTCCTAAAGTTCCACTTAGTTTAAAATTTTTACAGTCTAAGTTTAGCTTCTATAAACAGCCAGGAAGTTCTTTATAACTTACCAGTTATCTATAACGCAGGGAACTGCCACTGATGTGGCATTGAATCCACATTAAGATCTATTGCTTTCAAGAGTTTTAGTTAGAACTGCTGTCTCCTTTCTATAAAGGGCAGAGCAAGTCTAAGAAAGAGGAAACGCGACGTCTCAGCCTGTGCATGCCTGCCAATCAGAAAGACCATTTGGGGATTTGATGCAAAGTTATTTCTGGTTGATGACTCCACATGCCAGAATTCTCACTGATATTTTTAAATCCCTGCAATGAAGTCTCAGTGGGAGAAACCACAAGATGGATTGCACATGCTTATAGATCTGTCTCTGACAAACTTCTGGGTTCTCATTCATCTTTATAATTCCAGCACGCCGTGTCCCAGAAAATCTTTGGGGAATAAAATTAAGAAGGAAACCAAAGATTTCACCCAACAGTAAAGACCAAGGGTTAAATATATTGTTTTTCTAATTAGAAGCAGGAAAAAATGTTTCTAAATTTGCTACAACAGTTATTTTCCCTTCAATTCCTTTAGGTTTCTGTTGATGAACTATTTTCTCAAGAATTTCTTTTGTGCCTGCCTTTTCATTTACTGAATACTAATTGTTTTTCACAGTTATATATAAAAATACAGTGGGCTCAACTCGCCAGTCTGTATCAAGGCTCAGGAAAATATTGTTCTCAAGGCACTCTCTATTCTGAGGAAATTCGCTTTTATAAAGTGCTCTCATAACAGTCGTTGTTATTTAAGCGATATTAGGAACCACTTACATATGTTAGCCAAATCAGGCCAATTATTCACATCCTATAAATTATCAGGAGGAGCAACTGAAAAACCACAGCCACATTTTTACCCAATCCAGGACCAGGGTTTCATTCTTGCTGCTGGAGTCCCTTGATTGACACTAAGGCAAGATGTGCTTGTATCACAGCCTTTGTGTGACCCTTTCTGTCTCAGGCCATGCTCACCTGGGGGAAAACAACTGGGTGATCTTCCTCTCTGGCCATTCTGCCTCCCAGATGGAGTTTCTTATCAGGTTGTTCAGATGCTACCAGGATGCTAGTAATCACCAAGGTCAATGTATGTTAAAAGAACAGGCACACACACACACAGATACACACACACACACACACACACACACACACACACACACCCCTGTGCTGCATCCTCTTCAAGTAGTTCTGTCCCAGGCTAGAGACTTGGATCCATTGCTCACTCACTAGCCATCACTCATGAGGTGTTGAGAGTCTTGTTCTCCAGGATATGGTTAGTAGTAAGACAGGGGCCTCTGGGCCTAGACGTTGGCCAAGCCTCAAGAGTAGCCGGTACTCCAGATGCATCTTCCAAATCCTGTGTTGTACAGGCACGTGTTTGGCCACTAACGTGACTCTAATAATAAAATAGCATGTTGCCCTCACATTGTCATTGTCCCTAGTGCTTTTATCTTCTCTGGAAACTAACAAACAAAAGGGGTAAAAGGCCTTGAAATGGCAAAAAAAAAAAGGAAGGGAAGAAAAAAATATCGCCGCCAATAAACAAATATTGTCTTTGATGAAATTATTAAAATGATAATAGGGAAAAATCTGAGGCAGCACGAATGAGAAGGGGTGATGCAGCCCTAAAACATTTCACTCATTAAGTATAGCAAAGTCTGAGCACATGAAGGCACTTAGAGAAACTCTTCACAATCCATCATCTTCAGAAAAAGCAGCATTATCCGCAGTCTCTTAGATATCTGAGGTTCATGCCTTTCACCTTCCTCATGTTGCACAATTGTGTTTTTTTTTTTTGTCTTTCACCAATAGACTTGACATATTTGCCTATGAATTATTGGTTTTTAATTTTAAAAGTTTTCAGATGCATTTTAAACTTTTGTGTTTTATAATTTAATACTTATTAATATAATAGGTTTATTTTGCAACTTTTCTAGTTTCAGGAGTTGAATATTTATTTCATTTAGTTTCATTGTTTCTTATTTAATGAAAAATATAATTAAGTAAATGAATTTTGTTCTTTTTAAAGTCTTAACCATGCCTGGGAGTGATTAAATAACTACAATGAGATTATTATGATACGTAAAATCTTATTGTAGTTAATTTTAATAACTTGTCCTTGGAGCTTTAATTAATCTTTGGATCCAAAGATTATTTAGTAGAAGTTTTTGTTTTTATTTCCAAGTGATTAGATTCATATTCTTTATTATTTTGTAATAACTTTCTGGTTTTATTACATTGTGAATAGAGAATCTATGATAATAACCATGAACTTTTATTTGTAAATGTATTGGAACAATGTTAAGAAATGTTTGTTTTATAGAGGACAGCTTTTGATATCATCTGTTTGAGAACATATATCACTTGTATTATTCTAATATTATATGTATTATTTTGTTCTAATTGAGCTATAAAAATATAACAATATATGTCAGTCACCTACTGAAGCTAGTATTTTCTCTTATCTTACTGGTGGTTTTTCTAAGATTTTCTTGTGTACTTTGGAATTTGTGAATTCAGAACTAAGATCCATGACAACAGTACCTTTATTGTGAATTATCTCTTTCATTAAACAATTTCTTTTTCAAAGTTAATGCTTTCTGCATTTCTTAAGATTACTATTTCTGCTGTTTATATAAAATGGCTAATATAGGCATTTACCCACCATTTGCCTATCTTTTTATTATTGTTATTATTATTATTCTTATTTTGATCTCAGTGTGATTATAACAAAAGTTCTAAACTGATTTTTATTTTTTACCAATCTCAGTGTTGGCTTTCATTAAGAATTTAGACTAATTTCATTTCTTTTGATAATTTATATATTTTATAAAGTACTTATAAGCTGTTAATGATAAAATATATAGGACATGTTATCCTATTTAATAAAGAGGGAATATGCTAATTGACCCTTAGGCCATCGCAAAGATGGTGGTGCTCACAGCCAATAAGGAGAGAATATGCTAATTGATTGCCCCACCCTCAAAGATGGCGGTGTCCACAGCCACAAGATGGCGGTGCCCAGTCCCCTCAGCCCCCCAGCCACCCAGGGCCAGCCCAAGGCACAAGCAAGCCTCAGATGGTGGCTTCCCAGCTGCCCAGGGCCACCCAAGGTTCAGGTAACCAGGGCCGGCCTAAGGCTTGCGCTGCCGGCAGTGGCAGCAGCAGAGGTGTGATGAGGCGTTGCCTTCCCCTGATCGCCAGGTCGCCTCCCACCCTTGAGAGCTCCCAGACTGTGAGAGGGACAGGCCGGGCTGAGGGACACCCTCCCCGCCTCAGTGCATGAATTTTCATGCATCAGGCCTCTAGTAAATTATAAATGTAAAACTCAATGATATATTTCAAAGTGAATATGTCCATGTAACTACTAGCAGATTAAGATACAGAGAGCATCATAGAACCCTCTCATGCCCCATCTCAGCCACCATTGAATGTCACCATTCAGCTTGCTATAACCATAGATTAGTGTCTCCTGTAATGTAATACCAGAGGCTGGGTGGCCTACAAAACAACAGACGTTTATTTCTCACAGTTCTCCATCCTGGGGAATCTGAGACAATGAGGCTACAGATTCTGTGTCTGGTGTGGGTCTGCTTCCTGGGTCATAGCCGTCTTTGCTGTGCCCTCACATGGCAGAAGAGGGTGAGTGAGCTCTCTGGGGCCTCTTATTAAAGCACAGTCTGATTCATGAGAGCTCCACCCTCATGACCTAATCACTTCCCAAAGGGCCCAGCTTCAGATAGCATCACATTAGCTTTCAACAGATGATTTGGGGGGTGTGGGGGCGCAAACTTTCTGTCTTTTTGAAGTTTATGTAAAAGAAATCCTATCTAAATTTTGCACATAATCTTTGTATCTGACTTCATTTATTCATTTTCATTTTGTAAACATCTTCCATGATATTTCCTGAAGTAAGTTTGTAGTTTCATCGCTGTATAGAGTTTAGTTTTCTGACTATCAAAAAATGTATTTATTCATTCTATAGCCAATGGACAGTTGTTTTTTTCTTATTTGGGCTCAATATAAGTAACACTTGTATAGACATTATTTTACAATTCTTTTAATATAGAATACATAAGTTGAATGGGTGGGTCATATAATGAATATAATATTTATATTTATAAATTTATATATGTGTATATATATTTTTTTATTGAATTCTTGACCCTGAATATTTGCCCAGAATGGGTTTACCATATTCTGCTCTAGGAATAAGTGGAAACACATCACTTTAGTCACTTTATTCCAGTCAGGCACTGACTGTGACTGGGCTGATAGTCTCAGTCTATCTTTGGTTCACACTCCTGGGATGCACCTCTCCTCAGTTCCCAACTGAGAGACTAGGGTGTTTACAAGGGTCTCTATCCTTGGCAGGCCCTGGATTCCAATCTTGTCTCTTCAGTACAGTGAAACTGCCCCAAACATCGTTCTGCATTTCAGCGACTTTCTGTTTAGCCTCTTAACTTCTACCCTGCACAGCTTGGAATTTGGCAAAGGCCTCACTAAGGAGAGGCACCAGTGCTGGGCTGGGTGCAGAGACCTCCTTTTCCTCTGGAATCTTGGCCTCTCAAATCCTACCTTCCTTTTTGGCCCCAACTCTTCCAATTATCATCTTTCTAGAACAAGGGTAATCGTTAGCCTCTTGCCTGAGGGCCTTTGAACAGTTTGGCATTCTCTTTTCCCAAAATTAGAAAGCCTGAAAAGAGAAGTAGCTTACAGCATGCCGCCTCATTCTCTCTGCTTTTCTCCTGTCTTGCATCCTCCTGTGCTGATAGAGTTACAGCTCTCATGCATAGAGAAGGATCTTTTGAAATCCAAATTGACCAGGTGTTCTTGACAGAAACAGCAAACTAAAGTTGGAAGTTCAAGTCTGACCTCTGTTTTGCTTTCTGTTTCTCTGCTTTTATAGAAGTTTACTGTCCTTTTAAGTATTGTTTAAGTTTCTGTTCTTTATTTCTTCTTCTAACCTGGACATCGCATAGCACAGTTGGATTATCATGGTAGTTTCTTTTATGTGTCAGACAGGCATACGTAAGCTCTGATTTCCGTATTTATCAATAAACATCACCAAACCTCTATCCATTTTTAGTCTCTCAGAAATCTCTTGGTATCCTCACACTGTTTTTAAGATTATTTATGCAAATAGATTTTTTTCTTTATAAGGTAATGTTTGGTCTCTCCTGCTGGAATGCTGAAAGAATATTTTCTTTCCAAGTTTGGCATAGATTTGGCTTTCTATTGTTGTGCTTACTTGTTTCTTCTAGTTTTCCCAGCTTACTTGACTAACCATGTACTGGACAATGTCTGTATTAATCTGATTGTCAATTTAAAACATTGTCATCACATTTGTAAGGGCCTTTATTCTAATACTGTTCATTTTTTTAATTTAAATAAGTCATCGGGGTCACAGGCCAATTCCCTCACAATTATAGTCAGAGAAGAAAAATGAAGATATTAAAATTATAATGTAAAAGAAGTATAGCACTTATTCACTGCTTTCAAGGAACCCACAACCATGTAGGCAAACTAATAGCCATTGGTTGCCCAGCCAGTACCATTTAGCCCTTCTTCCTTGTAGACCGAACCCCAGTCATTAAGATATAAGTGAAACCTGCTGGATGTTCTGAGGAGATATTTGCCTTTAAGAATTAATCTAAACAAGTACATGTGGTGTGGTGCCCCCACGCCTTTTTTTTCCTGACATGAACATGAGTTTTGAAGTTGCGGCTGCCATCTTTGTGAGTCAATAGCCAGCTTTAATGTATCAGCAGTGAGAAAAATGTCAAGGAAATCACAGCAGTGCCCATCCTAAAATCATTGTGCATCTAAACAAATGCCCCCAGCCCCTTACCTACAGACTTCTGGTTATGTCAGGTAACAAGCATCAACTTGCATAAGCCACTGTAAGCCAAGTTTTCAGGATATGGATCTAAGTGATACATTGCAGAAAATTAGACAACCACATGGTGAGGAGCCAGATATGTGGTACAAACAAAATGGTTTTGTTTTCTTAGCTTCTTCCCAGGCAGGCAGCCTTGCTGCTGCTCTATGAGAAAAGCCCTATTGGCCCTGGGCTCCCACACACTGCGTGGCCAACACAGGCAGTGGGTTGCACCTTCTTTTAAAATCTTTTCACTTTCC
>NW_006293779.1:8776734-8786855 GCF_000327345.1 Myotis davidii | reverse complement strand
CTGTTAGCCATTTTTATGTTCACAATGTGGGTGTAGGTTCAGGTGCTGTTGAACTGAACAAGTATTGTCATATGCTGCTGGCTCATCTTGTTTGTGCAGTCTATAGTAACCACTGGGTCTCCTTCTTCAGCTTCTTTATCTTCTGGGTCAAGTGCATGCTTAGATCCATGAATAAGAGCACCGTCTTCTAGAAGTAACCCGCCTCTTCCGAACAAAGCTTAGAGGCAGTGATCAATTGATAAAGGTTCCCACTCATCATCATGGAGTCTGGGTCATCTCATGGTTCCTGTTTGGCCTTTCTCTATAGAAATTCATAGCCATCTTTACTTCCTAACTCCCTGCCATGTCCAAGCACCTTATGCAAAAGGAACAATCATACACAGACCATTTAACTAGCTCTGATAGTCGTGTAGCTGACTCCCTTTAATCACCCCCTTAGTCTAGATTACTCAAAGGGATTCTGGTTCTCTAATTAAACCCTGACTGATAAATTGCCCATTTGAAGTTGAAAAAAAGAGAATGTTATGCTTTCAATGTTTGTTGAATTAAAGAATGAATGTGATAAATGAAGTTATTCTTGGTACGCTACACTCATTTATTTACTTTTCCACTTAAAATACATCCTCTTATCTATCCATCCATTTATTCTATATACGCATTTATCCATTTATATGGCTAAGTATCATTTTTAAAGATCCATGAAAACAACTATGAATAATGTACAGAACTCTTTTACACATGCACCTGCACTCAAGTGGAAGATGGAAGCAGACCTGGGTCAATAACATTTTGCAACTGACTTCCAACATGGGGGAATAAAGACTAGCTTTTCCAGCTGAAAGTATTGGAGAATTTTAGTTTGATGAAAAGTAATTACCTGGGCAATGAAGCAGCATGGAGCACTGTAAATGGCTGCATTAGAACACCGACTGGGAGTCAGCTGATTTCTTGGGTGAATTTTGCTGTGAAATCTCAGCAGAACTATAACAAAATTTAGGGCAAT
Organism: Myotis davidii; assembly: GCF_000327345.1. NCBI lineage: Eukaryota > Metazoa > Chordata > Mammalia > Chiroptera > Vespertilionidae > Myotis > Myotis davidii. The sequence goes on along the minus strand of NW_006293779.1, from coordinate 8,785,852 downwards.
TTTCTTCCATTTCTCCAGCCAATGTCCTTCCCAGAAATATTTTGCTTAACTATTTTGATCTGTCTCTTGTCAAGCTAGATATGTGCTTGACCAGATTGATCCATCCACATCCTGGTTGAGTTCTTCATTAAACCATCATCACAAAGTGTTTCTAATGATCACTGGCCTTAGTTCTGCTTACCAATGTGCTGTCACTCACACAGAAGCTCCAGAAGGGCTTAGGTCACAACACAGGAGAGATGAGAGTCAGTTTTTTGGAGGTTTTCTCCTGGCCTCACTCACCAAGTCCCACTCATTCTTCTTTCCGTCTTTGAGCTGCCTTTTCTTGCCAAGCATCGTGGGAAAGGGCTGCTACCTGTGAACAGCCTTTTCCTACAGTCTCTTCGGAGATCTCTCATGCTTCCCATGGCTCATGATATCTTTCTCTGACTCTCAGACACACACCTTTGAGTGAAACTGCCAGAAGCGAATGTCATCCTTTTCCTTTTATCAACAGTCTCTCAGAGCTTGCACAAGTGACTTGTTTCTCAGCTGCTGAGCAGCAGGGAAAGCACAGGAGGATTTTACATGGAAAAGGCATTTCAACACAGAGAGACTCCACCACTCTGCAACCCCAGTCCTGGGGTGCAGCCCCAGAAGCTTGTGCTGAGCATGGAGATGAAGGAGTGGCAAGTTGAGCTGCTGCTCTCTGCTCTGAGCGACTGTTCTTATTTCCTGGTTAAAGAAAAGGAGGGGGGAGGAGGATGACTTACTGAATTATGTATTCATCAAATACAGACTGAGTCTTATGTTTAGGACATGTGCAAAAGCCTAGATCCCTAACACCATGATGCTTACTAGAAGGAAAGACAGAAATCAATTAAAAACACACTTAAATGAAACAAGTGCCAATTTTAATTAATTCTAAACAAGTGTGAAGAGAGTGACTGGGAGGAGGAAGAAGGAAGGTGACCCTATTTTCGTTCAAGTTGCCACAGTCAGCTTCTGAGGGAGGTGACATTTAGCTGAAACATGAAAAATGAGCAGTTGTGTGAAGACCCTTATTCTTAGCTGCTCATGGCCAGGGAATTGTAACTAAGTGTGCATTCTGTTTTTCCAGAGACTAAAATCCTTATTGTTAATGATGTGCATGCTGAGGACCTACTGTGCACAAGTCAGTGAGCTGGGCTCATTGACAAGTGCTCCAACGATATAAAATTCAGATCCTGACATTAAGAAGTGACCTTGATTAGTCCATAAAGAAGGAAAGCAACACAGGATATCTGATTCATGATGGCTAAAGAATAAAACAAAGACTTTCCTAATCCCTTGGAAATGTGTTAAAATATACAATATTAGCATGGATTTATGGTTCCCCAATTTGTAACCCTTTCAGCTTAACAAATGTGTACTAAATGACTACTCTGCCCCCACTATGATAGGCCCTTGAAACAAGAGCATCTTTAAGAGGATGCTTCTGCTTCTGAGGTATAGTTGCACTTTACTATTAATAACAATCTATTCAACAAAAGTTCAGTATTGCACAGCTTGCGTCTTTTCTTGGAAATGTAGAGATTTCCACATTGATTTTCGTTGTGTTGTCTCTGCATGGCCTCCTCATCTTCCCCGTCCCCACTACTTTTCACCTCAGAGTATGATTCTTGTTCACAGTCCCGTGTGTTACAAAGCAGTGTGCATGTTGTGACATTCACCTGCCTGAACACAATAGGCACCGTCAACAGAACGTGCTGAATAAATCGAAAGTTGGTGAGGAGGGAAATAAGGTGTTTTTTTAGATGCTGTTGAATGAGCAGAAAGAAAGAAGGCAAATCAGTGAAAAGTGTCACGGCCTGAACCAAGTTTCGTGATCACACCGTGTCTTGGGCACTCTGTACTCACACCTCCACCTCTCCCCGTAAGGGGCACACACAGGTGCACACCCACCAGCATGGTGTGCATCCCCCGCCCCTGCAGGCAGCAGGCCCATCTCTGGAGGCTTTATGAGCATGCATGGGAGATGGTTTGCTTTACCATAAAGGGGTTTAGCAGGTAGACAAACCTGATTTGAGATCCAAGCTTTGTCAACCCATTGGGTATTTTTCAGAGAATAGTTTTCCTTCACACATCTCTGTGACCAATGTGGACAGTGATGCCTACTTAGTAGAAGTTATTTGAGGATGAGTCCCTGGCCCACAGTTATTATTCATTGAACAGTTACCCTTGTGTTAGGTGAATATAGAAAGACATATGGCTCTTAGAAGATGTTAGACTGAGTTAATTGTGAAAGTCATTTATAACAAGCATTTAAAAAAATGACACTAAATTTAACAAAAATGCTATTAAAATATCTTACATAAATGCATATTTATGCATATTTATGTAAAATAAATTTTATGTATAGAATTACCTGTAGAAAGGTAAAGACAAATAGAATTTTGAGTAAGAACCCAAAAAATGCCAATGAAAATTAATGTGAGTTAATATAACATCTACTAGTATCAAATGTATAGAAATTTAAAAATCTGATAAAACTAAATTTTGGAAATATGTGCAAATAGGCAACTTAATGTGCTTAGTTGATGTGAGAACAAATTGATGCAGTCATTTGGAGAGTAATTTGGCAGTGTCTAGTAAAGATTTAAAATGTGCGTTTGTGATTCCTCAACAGTCCCAACTCCTCTATAGTGTGTTCTCCAGAGAGACTCACACTTGCATAATATGTTTGTTCTAATAGTACTCATTCCAAAAATATTGGTCCTAGTAAAAAAAAAAAAGGAAGAGCCTCATTGTTTCACAATAAAATAAATGAATAAACTCGCTTGTTCATATATTAGAGTACTCTATTAAAATGCATGACCTATATTTGTGTAAACCAGCAGAAACATGATGTGGGGGTGGTAAAACATGGATACAGTAACAGCATAAAACATGAATGATACACATCTCAACCAGGAGGGACTAATTATCTCTAGGGAAGGAGGAAGGAAAAGGAAGCCATAGGGAAGGAGGTATTTTGCTGAATCTGTAAAGTTGTTGTTTTTTTTTAAAGAGAGCTGAAGGCATTTGGAAAAAGGTGAATGTCTTTTTCATTATAGTATGTAATACACAAATGACTATGATATAATTTCCTGTGATTTTCTGTGTTCTTGACATAATTCATTATTTACAATGAAAAGAATACCATAAGTGAAAGAACATGTAGATAAGTGGGGAAAAGTAGCACCCTTGGCGTTATGTAAATTTTATATTTAGCACCTATTTCACAATAGTATAATTAAAAATAAAACTGTCTAGTGGTACTTCCTTTGCCACATCACTGTGCATATAAGATGAACTGTCTTTGTATAAATGACTTAAGAACGTTTATTGTAGATGCTATCAGCAAAACAGCGCATTGCTCCTGGAATTTCGAATTTGGCAGCACACAGAATTTCTGAGTGCGATCGGGATTCTTTCCTAACGTGATAGTAACAGGCACCTGAGGGTGAATCTCTTTTAATATCACTTATGTATGTATTTGTGGCTCAGTCCCCAAAACGTACATTTAAAAATGTTCTGAAGGAAAGGGCACTGTTGAACTAACCAAACTTTTCCAAAGGGAGTTATCTGGAAGGAGTGGGAGGAATGCAGGTTCTAAGGTTTGTGTGGGACACACAGACCCAACTCTCATTTTTGTTCATTATCCTGGCATCTCCCTGCCCAGAATAGGTTCTTAATGCACAAGTAGGAAAGGCACGTGGGTTCTGTATTAGGACAACCATGGTGCCTAGTGTGGCTGGGGTGTCCTTCCTCTGGACTTCAGAGCACCCCGAAAATAGCTCTGTCATTGTCCTGATCACAAACACTGTGACTGTGCCTTATGTACCTGATTCTCCCATTGATTGTATACCGCATTGATTTTTTAAAAATATATATTTTTTTACTGATTTCAGAGAGGAGGGGAGAGATAGAAACATCAATGATGAGAAAGAATCATTGATTGGCTACTTGTGGCACACTCCCCTCCCCCCAATCTGGGATCGAATACCTTGACCTCTTGGTTCATAGGTAGCAGCTCAAACACTGAGCCATGCCAGCTGGACCTGCATTGATTTTTAAAACAACACACTCCTATTTAAAACAGATATTTATCTAGGATTCACAATGTTTAGGTAGAGAAAAATAAGACACAACCTTTACTCACCAGCAGCTTACAGTTTAGTTACAGTCATTCTCAATCCTAGCTTTGAACTGAAAACGTCGGGGAGAGGGAGTATATATATGTATATAGAGTAGTCCCTGTGGATGTCTGAACCCTATATATACTATGTTTTTCCTATACATACATACTTATGATATTCTTTAATTTATAAATTAGTCACAATATTAATCACAATAAGAGATTAACAACAATGACTACTAATAAAATAGAATAATTATAACAATGTAGTGTAATAAAAGTTATGAGACTGTGGTCTCTCTCAAAATATCTTATTGTACTGTACTCACCTTTTCACTTAAAAGAAAGCACTTCACAGCTTCTCTTTGGCAAATCCCAATTGCCAGTATCTCTACTCTTGCACTTTGGGGCCATTCTTAAGTAAAATAAGGATTACTTGAATATAACCACTATGATACCTTATCAGTCAGTCTGATAACCTAAGTGGCTACACAATGACTAACAGGCAGATACTGTATACAGTGTGACTTATAGGCCATTTTGAAATCTTAAAATAAAAGCTGTACTAAGGATATAAAATCATTTGTCCCTGAAATTAAAAACACAGACACACACATTATTGTGGCAGAGCCCCCTTAACTGTAGTGACAGTTTAATATGGAAGGTGTGTCCTTAAGGTATTTTACAATGAATTAACATTGAACCTGAAGTCTCTACAATTTCTTTTTAAGTGTTAAGAACTGACCCTCATTTTGACTAGATACTTCATTAATATTCATTTGTATATAATTACCTTAATTTCAGTGATAATGACTTCAGCTACCAACTGTTTGATTGATGGAACTTGCATTTTCTCTGGAAAGGAGCTAAGATATAAAAATCACACCATTCATGCCTGCCTGATATTTTTAGACGCCTTTAATTACTAACCCGCTAAATAAGCATGCAAGCCACGCTGTGATTGATAGAATCTCTTGGTTGAAGTGATTTTTTTCCCTCAGAATTGGGAAGATGCTTGAATCAATCGAGCACTAAAAATAACCACTGAAAGCCGAACCTTCCAGAATCAGGATGCTCTTGAATAAAGCATCGAACAAGAAGCAGGGATTAAACTGCAATCTTTAAGAGATTCTGACAGAAGAAAGAACCAACAGAAACTTCTCGTGGAGTGGAGCGGTCTGGAAAAAATTTTTAAAAAGCCTGTAACTTTCCAAATCTTCACTCTCTGAAAACATGCTCAGAAGCATCATACCAGAAGCTAAACCAAACATGAACTGAATGTCGTGGGGGGCAAGGAAAAGAGCAAGACAGAATACAAAATGTGCAAGATCCCTATGACCGGAAAGCTGAGGAAAAGAACACGACCAAGGTTAGAACTGTGTCGGTCCTGGGTGGATGATGGCATGTCCATATCAGAACCCAATACCGATGGGTAGCGTTTTGTGGAAGAGTCTCATCCAGAGACCTGGGCATGTATCTCCTGGGTGGGAGTAAATATGTGTTCATACTGAGCACATTACACTAATGTGAAAAGCTAACTGCAACAACAACCATGACAACTACAACAGCGTCACATGATAAATCAGGAGAAGGCTGCTCTAGCCAAGGATGTGTTTGGCTTGAAATTATTCCCAGGCACTTCCTTTGTTAATAATAAACAACATTATCTGAAGGAAACCTGGTAATCAGAATGTTGCCACCCGCTGGAAGTGTTTATACTGTATCGAAAATCAAGCATCTGATAGACTGAGAGGTAGGCTTTTGGTATGTCCTCAATTCCCTTAAGTTCTCTCTTCGCTCTCTGACCCTAGTTTATCACTGGCAGAGTTCTCCCTCCCTCCCTCCCTCCCTTCCTCTCTCTCTCTCTAAAGTCCTAGACTCCTGTGTCATATTCAAATCCAAAATCATTTGCTGGTTGGACATCATCCCATGCACCAAAAAGTTGCTGGTTTGATTCCTGGTCCAGGCACATGCCTAGTTTGTGGGCTTGATCCATGACAGGGGCCATGCGGGAGGCAGCCAATTAATGTTTCTCTCTCACATCAGTGTTTCTCTCTCTGTCTCCTTCTCCCTTTCTCTCTCTCTAAAAATCAATAAAATATTTTTAAAGACTATTTGAACTTTTAAAAACAATATTTCATAACACCTTATGAATCTGTAATGGATGAATTTAGGAGAAATTAAAGGCGAGACAAAGAAAAAAATTGGGGATACATTTTTTTTCTTAATACTTCACCAACTAGGAAGAAGATAGCTCTGCCTGATTTATTAATCCCCATGCAATATTTATCATCTGTTTATTTCTGTTAGACTGTGAGCATTCATTAGCTTTTGGGGGGGGAGGACCTTTCTAAAGACTGGTACTAAAGATAATGACTAAGTAGTAAAGGCTTCATTGCTTCTCCCATTGAGTGGGGTATATTTCCAGTCTTCTCATAGCTGATTCTATAAAAGTGGGGCTTTCTGGGTGTCTTCCTCCTTCTCACCATAGAGAAATTATAAAATATGGAATTCAGGAAGGCAGGTGGAAGATAAAGAAGATAATAAAGCAAAGCAAAAAAAAAAAAACCCACCAAAAAAAAATAAAACCATATTTATAATGATCTTCATGCATCATTTTCAAGGCTTGTTTCCAAGGCAGCTGACCCAGGGAAATGAGCACAGGACCTGCTCATTTGCACGCAGGGAAAGGATCCTCCCAGGGTCCTCTCGGCAGTGGCTCTGCTTATCAGACACTGCCACCGACTCTTCAATGTGTCCCTCTCTCCTTCCCGGGTAGTGGAAACAACACTCCTGCCTTCTCCTTCCTTTGTAGCATCTACTAAAGGAAAAGGGAGAAGAAAACAACAACGGGATGTTGCATTGTAGAGCGTCCGAAGGCCATGTGGGAAGAAGGGAGCTGCAGTTATGTTAACACATGGAGAAAAGAGGGTGCTCCTATGGCGAAAAGAAGGTGCTAATGCACTCCGTTTCTTTTACTTCTTCCTTCTGTTCCCAATGGCCTCGCTGGGCTGTGAGCTCCTGATGACACAATGGGTGTGTTCTCTCTGGGACCAGAGCTGGATTATTCCATATTTCTTAAGTGACAAGTGAAAATGGAAAATTAAACCTGACAGCCAGAGTTTATTGTCTACATTAGCTCAGAGCCGTCTAAGTCTGGGATCTTCTAGCCCTGCTGGGCTAAAGAGGGGGGCTGTTGGTAACCATTCATCCCAGGGTGGTCTCCCCACCTTGATTCTCTTGTTTACACAGGACAGTCGCTCCCATCTGCCACATCCAAAAGGCACCGATCAGTCCTAGCTCATGGCTACAGAGACTCTCAAACTAGGCCAGACAGAACACATAAACCTGTCTTTGCTCTGAAGGTGACCGCTACACTGAAAGTAAGTGCTGTTGATGTCAGAAGAAGAAAGTGGGTGATGTGAATGGTGCTCAGTAAATACTTGTGGAATGGATGAATGTAGGCCTTAAGCCTCTGTATACGTAAAAGGATGAGGTTTGCTAAGCAGAGAACCCTGGACAAGACTACAGGAGAGGAAGTAAGAAAAGATTTCCCCTTTGCCAGAGGCTATGCTAAACTAAACACACGCACACATCACTTTATTTAATACTAGAGGCCCAGTGCATGAAATTTGTGCAAGGGGCTCGGCCCTCGCAGCATTCCCAGCTGCCGCCTCGGACCCGGCTGCCTTGCGGCCCTGTCCCCTGCCCACTGGTCATCCCGGGAGGTCTTTCCGGAAGGTCATCTGCCATCTGCTCTAATTAGCATATTAGCTTTTTATTATACGGGATTCAGGACAAGCTAATTAAGATTTGCTGTATTATGTAAAAATTCAACTCATTTCCCAAGGAAAGACACAATTCCTAAGAAATTTAGGAAACTTTAGGTAGTCCTGTTACCTTGGGAGAAAGGCCAAGTCCATGTTCCGCTGATGCCAGGCCCTGACCTTTCTGTTCCAATATCGTCCCGGCACGGACTGCGCAAGCCCATCCACAGCCTTCCATCACTCATTCCAAAGGGCTTGCTCCCATCTGGGTGTGTTGAAGCTCCCCAGGGTGCAGCTGAAACATCAGCTGTTTTGGAAGTCTTTCCCGATGGTTCATTCATTCGCAGGTGCAGTCCTCCTCTTGTAAATCGCATGGCACCTAGGGATACCTGTCATATCTCACTAACCGTATTCTGCCTGCATCATTCCTTCAGTGACAGCCTTATATTCCGCAGTAGACTGCACCGTCCCCGAGGATCTGTGTTCTATTCCTCCTTGCCTCCACTTTTCTATGATATCTACCACTATGCTGTGCAAAATGAATTTTGAAGAGACTCAAGACAGGGAATCTGGCAATTTTCTTACTGCCTGCATTATTTGCTAATGAGATGTGTGGATGTGAATGTTTACAACCTGTTAACCCTGCTTTAAGTATCGGAGATAAAATTATCCCACCTCGTGTATGTCCATAACTTAATGACACTCCTGGGGAGTATGGAAGCAATCACATTAGGGAGCCTTTACCGTTATAAAGCTCATGCATCTCCTCTGTCTGATAGTTCCATGTGGCAACAAATAGGGAAACCAGGAAAAAGGTGTTTTCAAACACAGTTTTGAATGAACAAATAGTTGTTGCAAGTGCTTCGTGAATGCACAGATGATATATAACCATATTAAATACATTATCATCCTCTCCCATTTAAAGTCTACTACTCTGTTTATTCATATCATAGTACTTAGTTACAGTTATCTGGGTAGAAAGAAGAGAAATGAGGACTTACTTTTCAAGGGTAAGAGAAGGTTATCTTGATTGAAGTGTTTAGGTCTCCCCCTCACCTCCCTATCCCAGTTATCAAATATAATAAATTACCTTCCTGCCCCCAGGAGAATTATTAACATGGATGTAATATTCTCGCCCCCTCTATCTCCCTAACACACTAAAACCTCAAGTAATATTTTATTCTTACGCACTGTGTATTTATTCTTCCCAAAG
>NW_006293779.1:8746529-8776625 GCF_000327345.1 Myotis davidii | reverse complement strand
ACCCATTCTTCTGTGCTCTGATCATATAATTCTTTTCACTGTTATGAAATCATTTAGTTTTCTCCAAATTTCCTTCACCCTTCATTTGTCTCTCTTTATGATTATATTAATTTCCACTTTAAGTTGTAGGTGTGTGAGTTAGCTTCCTTTGGAAACAGCAAAAGTAAGATCTCTTCAGCTTTGTATCCTTCATAGTTTCTTTAAATTTGTTAGGAGGAATGGAGGAAAAAGTGAAATGAAAAAGGAATATGAGAACAGAAAAGAAAGGGAAGGGAAAAAAAGACCAAAAGAAGCCTCTCTTAGCATTATTTTCACTGGGATTATTAGCCCAGGAAACAAGATGTGGTAAAAGATAAATATCTTAAGTCAGGGAAGCTGGATTCAGATTCCAGTGCTGTAGTTACTAGCTATGTGCTCGTAGATACTTGACTTAACTTCTTTGAAACCTAGTTTCTTTCAAAGAGGAATGGGTTTAATAAAACCTAAGTTGTGGGGTTGCTTAAAGATTACAAGATTCTGGTGCACATAGATCACGCAGGACATACCAGGTATAGTTAGCAGGCAGTGAATGGTAGCTATATTGCATTAACCCTTTCTCAATGGACCTTCTTCCTATCTCACCAATTAATTGTGTTCAGTTATTCTTTCTCTAAAGCACACCCCCTTCATAGAATGGCTTTTATCAGCTCCCATTACTAATAAACTAAGGTTGCACATGTTTATATTAATATATATACCTATATATATTAATGTACCTAGTATAATGGAGGGTAAGAGAAGGTTATCTTGATTGAAGTGTTTAAGTCTCCCCCCTCCCCATCTCCAAATCCCAGTTATCAAATATAATAAATTACCTTCCTGCCACCAGGAGAATTATTAACCCTGCTTTAAATATCAAAGATAAAATTATCACACCTTTCAGATTGGCTCCAAACCATTTTTGGATACATTATATCTATCTATCTATCTATCTATCTATCTATCTATCTATCTATCATCTATCTATCTCCTGCAGTAAGCATCACAATACTGAGAAATTACTTCAAATGTCACATTTTGTGCATGTAATCATTAGACTCAGATACAGTCTTTTTTGTGTGAAAGTATGCAAGTTGGCTCTTCATGTTGAGTTCATGCTAAAAGATTAGGATGACCCTTTTGTAAGAGTGTGCTGCTGTGTTCTTCCAAAAAGCAAAGAAAAATTCATTGTCTCTCTGCCCCTGTCTTTAAAGCTTCTTGCAGAGCTCTATAGAAGGTGTGTGATGTGTTTGGCTCTTAGTTATTTTCCCAGCGAATAGCCTCACTCCTGGGTAGCATGGTGACTGGAGCAGTTTCAGCCATCACATCCGGTCCTAAGAACATCCAGCTTGTGAAGAGGTGAGCGTGTCTCATTCTTTGTCTTCAAAGAGGGCCTCATGGGCTCCCCTTCATATCTCACTGTCCAGAGCAGGGTCACATGCCTGCTCTCAGGCAATCCCTGGCAAGGGGAATGAGGTGGCCATGCACCTGATGCATATGCTATGCAAAGTGAAGGTAGATATGTGAAGTAAAGAGTTTTATATTACAAAGGATCAGATGGGCATAAGAATATGGGGCAGGTAACCAATAGTGAGGACTAAGGCAGCTTTAAAGTTTCTACAACTTTAAGATGGGAGCCATTGTTCTTCAATGATGCAATGGGAAAATTGATATGGAGATAGTTCATTGATTTTAGTACATAAGCAAAACAAGAGTTGGTTTAAGTTTTTAGGACAAAAATCAAGATATCTTGCTCTGAACGCCGTTTCTCTCCACTTTGTAAACAAATGCTGGACCAAACATGTTTACCTGACCTAGTAGATAGGTAAGTGAAAGGGATTACTTATAAAATTAATTAAGTAGTATTTCAGTGTTTACCTTAATGGCAATATCAAATTTTACCTTAATGGCAATATCAACACTGGAATCTGGAAGAAGCTCAACCACCCAGATATAGCTGGGAAACTATCCACAGGGAATAAAAGTGCTGAGATGCTAACACATGAGTTGTCATGGGCATGTACTAGACTGTGTCCTGCCACCTTGTTTTCTTGATTCCTGCCAGTTTTCTGAATCTGGTCCACCAGAATTTTATTGGATCTGTGAACTACTCCATAACCTCTGTCACTAAAATGAGCCAAAGTTTGTGTGCTTGCATGCATGAATACTTACTAATAGGCTCTATTAAAAAACCAAAGGCTAGGGGATATTTAGAACTAGAAATTAATGGCTGCCTCCTTCACTCCCTGAAGATTCTGTAGACTCGTGACTATTTGAGCCACATACCTCCTACCTTTCAGATTGGATCCAAACCATTTTTCCTCCTCTTCAGCCTTTCTTATCAAAAGGAAGTTCATAGCTCAATGGCATGTGGGCTAAGATTATAGTCCAAAAAAAATCGGTATCTCAGATCAAAAATTTCTTTGATGACTATTCTTGCTCTGGAAAAAAGAAATAAAGGAAAGATAAAGAGCCACAGTTATTTTGTGGTTCTGACAATTGTTTTCAGAAGTCTATTCTTGGCAGAAGAGACCTTTATCCTCAGATCAACAAACCTGTCTGCTGCAGGAAGCCTGTGGGTTTTGCAGAGGGCATTAATGCTTTGGTCCCTACTGACATTTATGTATTCTGTTTGTAAACAAAGCAATGTCTTTACAAATCCTGCCCTTTATAATTTTACCAAGTCCTTTTGCTTACAATGGTTAAGTATATACCTCTTCAAAAAGCAAACAAAACAATATATATCTTGTATAGTGGAAGCCAAAAAGAAATATCTTTAGCATGTGAAAAAACATTCAATAAAAATTTAGGGAGTACCATCTCGATGTAAATTTCCTATGCCAGATGCTCTTCATAAACAGGCTGGTGGTAGGTATAGCAGGTAGGTCTGATTTGTAGTATTTTCTGATTTCCATGGTGTAAACTATACTCCCACCACCATGGCTAATCTCAAGGTACCAACATGAACTTACCTGAACATAGAATTGGGGGCAGATAATCACAATCGTGAGTATATCACTTAGGTTTCAGAGTTTGAGAGGGCAAGGAAAATCACATTTATACCAATGAGGCGTATTTTAAAAAGGGAATGATTCTTCTGGGCAGGTGAGCATGGGCAAAGCATTATTCATGAGCGGTCCAGGGTGAACAACATGATGGCACTAGGAGAGGGTGGTGAATATTCAGGAAATGGCAGGAACAGGGAATGAAAGGGAAGAGAGAGGAATAAGGCAGGGAAGTGGCAAAGGGCATATGCTGGGAAAAGGAGCTTGATACGTAGGGCAGGAAGTAACACATCTACACCATCAAGGAAAAAAGTGCTGAGTCGATGTCTTCCGGGTGGAGCCCCACATGCATTAGAGTGTGCATAGACATCACCCATGAAAAGCAAAGACACCGATCACATTTCTCGGGGAGCACACTAAGTAAGCCAGCAGCACAGGCCCTAGAAATGATCCTTTCCAGACGTCATCCCACCAGTGTTTGCCTGGAGATGCCTCTGTGTCTCCAGGCTTGCTTTAGGGTACATATATTTTATATCTAAGGCAGGTGGCAGCAGTTGGGGACAAGGGCCACAACATTATCTTCAAGTGTGCACTCAGGCTGTGGCTCTTGCCAGACGGGTGTCACTGGAGAAAAATAACTCTGAATTATCTATGTCCCTGAGCCATTTTGGACCCAGCCAGAAAGCCAGTTTCACAGCGATGCCAGGCGGTAACTGAGTGGGTCCAGAATCCCCAGGCAGCAGACATTCATCAGCGAAGTGCAGTCTGAGACACAGAATCCTCTACAGGGGAGACACTGTGCTCTGAGTATCAGCTGTCCCTTCTGTCTCAGGGACTCCTCTTCGCTGGGGTAGAGCAGGATGATGATGATGAGCGTCTCTCTGTGGAGCACAAGGCACGTAAGGAAAGGATGGAGCCAGACTCTCCTCGTTTTCTCTGCTTCACTGAACTGAAGACGTAAAACACCTTTAGGACACTTTGTGAGTTTACTACCTCTTTTCTCTTCTTTCCCACTCCCAGGCAGCACTGATGTTGGGCTGCTTCCTTACATTTTACAATCATAAAGTTGGAGGCTGTCTTTGAATCAGTATTTCTTTGCTGCTTTCCTGGAAGGTCTCTCACTCCATCTGCCATATCTTCAGGAGATCTCACGAGGAATCAAGGCCCAAAGAAAGAGCCTTTGCCCAGGTTCAGAAAGTAGTCAGGGTTCATGTGTCATCTTCAACTCCTTCACCCCTAAAGGATTCACCATATACTACATAGAGGGATTCTACCTGAAGGCATGGAAGTGACTACTTAAGAAAGGGCCCAGGTAAAAGCAGAATGGCAGCCCAGAACAGAAGCGGGTGTCCATAAAACTGAGTTGCCTCCCTTTTCAGTTATCGTGCTTGTTTTAAACGTGATTGAACACACAAACAGTACGGCACATCTATTTTACATCCACTTGTTATTGATAGCTGTACTGGGCCCAGCACACCAAGGCCCTGTCTCATTTTTGTTCCCCTATGAAGGAGGGTCTCGGTATCCTATGCACATCTCAGCTTTTTCAGTGGTTACAGATTTTGGGGGGTGGCAGAACCATGTTGCCCTGCAGCAGGTTCTTGGACCTGGGAGATGACCATGACTGATAAACCCCCTTCTATTCCCATCCTGTCTTTGAAGGAAAGAACACATGACCTCCTGTAATAGCTACTGTTTCCTCAACTGTATTCACTCATCCTTGGATACAGGTTCTTCCTACATGAAGGCTCTGGATTCACTCCATACCCCTCCACCCCCCCCACCCCGGAGATTTAATTGCAGGCAAGAAAGACATCTCTGTCTTGTACTCCTGGACTGAATCACATGTAGCTGCTTCCCTAAGACCACTGGCTGCTTCTATCATGACACCACATTGCTCTGAAAGTCTTTACTATATGCATCTGTCTCTTTCGTGTGGGCAGGCAGTGTGGCCCATTCACTCCTGTACAGAGTAAGGCAGACCTTAGGAGATCTAATAAGTGGTTGGATTTCATGGCTATAAACTAGATAGGAAAAATTACTGTTGCTTTAGGGCTCTTACGTGTGCTATTCTTCATACTAGTCCTTCAGTCTTGGGTCTAGAAGGGCAATAGTGAATTAAAGACCCAACTCCCACTACCAAGGCGCAGCTGGTGACACTCCCAATCCAGGTCAATATCTATTTTCTGCTCCATGATCTCCATCTCCTGGATAACCTCCTTTCCTCTCTTTCTCTTGAGAGATTTTCTCTGGTAATGAGCCCAACATGGAGATCCATAGAAACTTTTGACACTCGCCCTAATGTAGCTGGTCCCATCGTTGTTAGCCCAGCTTAAATGCAGTGCAGGGAAAGCTGGATTTTGAGACCACATATAGGAAGAAACATGGGGCATTTATTTGTCTGCTATTTGTCATTTCTAGTCCAGTCGAGCATCCTGTCTTATTCGAGCTCTACTAAGCCCCACATACCTCATCCTTCTCCTGTGTAAGATAGTTAGGGAATGGTCTTTAGAGCTTTCCCAAGCACTTCAGAGCAGTGTTGTATAAAGGACAGAAATAGTCTTTGGACATGGAAAGCCAAAAAGCTTTTCAATATTGGCTTCATCCTTTCCTTAACCAGCTGAGCATTTGAACAAGTCACAAGTCACTTAACTCTCTTGGCCTTGGGTCTTTCCTTTTCTTTTTCTTTTTCTATTCAAGTAGTTGCATTAGATGATCCTTAGGATACTCTATAGTTCCAGATGCTATAAGGCTTTGATTCTAGCTCTTCTAAAACCATCAATCCAATTAGGTTATTTGAATTTAAATGAGCCCATTCTAATCTCCTGTGAGCAAATGTATTAGTGCTAATAATTGTCTCCTTTTAAGACTGTGAAGCTAATATCTCCTCTAAGTGAAGGATATTAGTATTTTCTTGTCTCAAGAACAGATTTATTAGATGTCCCACCAGCATAGGCCATGATCACCCACACCCCAAATCAGCCACTACTCTGTAAAAGGGAATTGAGCACTGCTAATTTAAAATGCCCAAGTGGAAGAGAAACCGAAACCTTTGTATACCCTTTATAAAGTGCCTGCTTACATGCCAGTGTCTGAAGTTGCTCTTTTCACTGGGCTTCCAATCTCAAGCAGTATTTTTAATTCACAGAGTAAAATCCTACCGAGTTTGAAATCTGTTGCATCAAGTCACCAGAGGGACTTGACATCTCTCTCTTTCAGAGGGGAAGTCAAGCACAGCAGTTCAATTAAACCAGCACTAGGTCCTGCACTCCAGAGACTGAAGTGCTCGAGGGAAAGGCATCAAGAAGAAAGCTCTATGCTCCTGTTCACCCCTCTTGGCTAGAAAAATCATGGTGGTTGTTGACCAGAAAATTGAAAAGGAATGAGATGCAAGATGGCAGCCACTGCCTCCTTTCTATTAACCTCCAGGCTGGAGTACTCTGCAGAAAGAAGGGTGACCAAGATGAATTACCTCTTGCACCTCAGTGCATTATCTCACTCATGGAAGAAGGCTGAGATGTTTGCAATTCCCAACAGGAAATAACCAAAGATCATAGAAGTCATTAGGATGGAAGTTTTTAGATCAGACAAGCAAACCAGGTATCTGGAAGAAGAAGAAAAAGAAACTGCTTCTAGGATTTCAGAATAAATGAGAGATGAAATGGTTGAACTGCTATGATAATTATTGGCTCTCAAATTAATGGTAATAATTACCTTAGCAAATTGCCATGCAACTGTTCATTGAACAAGTTCATAATCTAATCCGACGTTGTTGTTTTATAAGATAGTTTCTCTCTATTTTTAAGTCTTGAGGCTAAAGCTTCTTGCTTTAGACCAATTTGTTCTTTAATCCCTGCAAACCAAAGCTCTTGTTGTGCATAATGAGAGTAAAATGGTTGAAGGAAAGTATTTAATGAATGTCAATCCCGTGTCCCGTGCAAAAGAATGTTGAACATCTCACCCGGACAGACCTATCCCCACACTGTTGTGGGTGCATTTGGTTCATTAAGAATAAAATAATAAGCTGTGATCTCTGGGTCGAATTTGAGACTTCTGTGAGCCAGGAGAAGGTGGCTAACATGAAGCACAGCTACTCCAATTCACTGTGTGCAAAAGATGAGGTGGCATTTTTCTCAGCACAAGCAGTTAGAGGAGTTTTTCCTAATGTAAGTGAGATTTTTGCTGGGCCCTTTCTGATTCTCTATGTTCCTATGGAAATTATTCCTTTGGCTTTTATATGTGACACCACTTTCTCAAAAGGCATCAAAACTTGTTTTTAAAAATTATTATTGATTTTTTATTTGCAGTTATTGTCATTGTCATTTTAATCATATAATCTTTGGTTCTTAATTATTTTACTGTCCTTTATGAGATAGAAACTGATACCTTTTCACATTGAAATGCTGAGGAGCCCTGCTCTTAGCAAGCATCACTGGCTTTGGAAAAGGACCTTTTGATACTGACCTACAATAATCACACCCACTTTGGGCTTCCCAGTGCATCGGTATCCTGACTGTCTCTTTTTGACAACAATTTATATCTTAGAGCCATGTTTCCTGAACCTGCCCAGGTGTTGTTCACAGGTGAGGGGATCCTGAATTAGGGCACTTTATGTCTCAAAGCCACTTCAATTTCTCAAATGTGTCATAAAGAGTAACAGTCATTCTGACAATTGTCATTTTATCCATATTTGCTAGATAACCTTAGACTTGCGGGTCCTTCAGACAGCTGTAAACTTCTTGTACTGTAATTCTACACAAGTTTCTTATCTTTTTAACACAAGGGAACCCTCAACTGAAAATTAATTTAGGGAAATTGAAAGTCTTTTTTCTGTGTTCGCCTGTTTGTAAATGATAAGGGCCATAAACAACAGTTTTAATAATTCGGTCCTTTGCGCAGCAGCGGCAGCGGCTTATGATCCCAGCCACCGCCTCATACCCACATGAGTTGATCCCCATTTCAAGCCAACACTCACTTCCTGTGATGAATTGCAAGGGCTCATCCCAATTTAATACATGGCTTCCTTCATATGGAACATGCGAACCAGACTATCTGCTAGAGACCTGGGCTGTGAGGGTTTCTCTCTGCACAGACTGCAGGAGAGGAAATTACATGGGGAAAGATATTGCACTTATTCTTTTTTTCTTATATTTGTTAAATGACTCAAGGATTGCTAAGAACAACAACAAAAAAAAAACAAACCTCATCTCATGGAGTAGCTATCACTAGACAAAAAAAAAAAAAAAACCAAACAAACAGACCTCATCTCATGGAGTAGATATCACTAGAGGGGATGCCAGACAAAGGGGACAGTGGACAAAGGAATCAAGAACAATGACACCAAAAACGGAGGCTAAGAGAGATTACATAATTTGCTGCCCCAGATCACACTGTTAGTGTCAGAACTAGGAATCCCTTCCATGTGTTTCCAGCTCTCTGTGCCAAGTCCTGACTATACACTGTTTACATGGAGAAGGGGGCTGGCGGGAGACTGAGTGGGACCCTTTGAAGTACAAGCAGGTGGAAGGGCTCATTGCACTTAAGTTTCATGAGCATTCTTCTTATTGGCACTCTGGTTTGGGGACCGTCATTAGTTTCTGTATTCTGCCTTTTGGGGGTACATAGCAGAGGACCTGTTGCCAGGAGGAGAAATGCTCTTTATACGGGCCCCCTTTCCGCAGCTTTCACGTTTTCTCCTCCATCAACTTCTCACTTGCTGGTTGTCCCACATTTTGCAAACTTGCCTTCCTTCCAGGCTGTTCGGGTTGAAAGGAGTTGATCTCTCCACTCAGCAATACATCCCAGGTCTGGAATGGATGGGGAGGGGACTGAGCCTGCCAATGGGATGGAAATCACCTGAACGGCCAGCCCTCCTATCTCCCTATCAACACCAAGGCTGCACAAGGCCCAGGTAGCAAGGCGAGCCTGCCCTGCAGTAACTGTAGCCCCGCTGCTGCTCCTGAGCCCGTGTTTATCGTCAGTGCTCTGTGTTTGCAGCCTGTTTCCTAGGCTTGAAATGCAAAGTGCGTTGTATCTAGAAACTGACAAGTGAAGATTTTTATCCATTTGCTGTGTCGGGTGTGATAGCACAAGCAGTGTGTTTTGTACTTAAAACACAAGCTGGTTTTCTATAAAAATGCATGGGAGTGAAAGCTCGGGCCCAGGGAAGCCAGTTGATGAATGCATCCTGGTAGGCAATTAAGAAAGGGACAAGATAATGCAGGGAAATTATATTTCTCTCGTTTTGCACGAGATTCAGTGTTGCTGTCTCCTAATATATCAGCTACTTCTATCGGCATGCCACATTGAAATTTTCCTTCCTGAAATTTATGGGTGCACATTGGCCATGTATCATTGCTCTTATTTAATTTCATGGCAAACACAGGCACATCTCCACTTCCCTCTAAGCTGCACCTTGCTGCAAGCAACAAATTGAAGAAATATATGCCTTCTCTTGGAGGATGAGGCAGGGAATAAACATTGTTCTGAGAGCGGGGCAGGCTTCTCCAGATCCCTCTCTCTGGAGCACACAGAGTGGACATGCAGCCCACCCAGGTTCCTGAGCTCACGGGGAGTGCCCTGCAACTCTGGCCATTGGAGGGTCGCTCAAAAAACGATTTCTCTAGTTATGGTAACGCATACCAAATTCCAAGGAGACTAGATATGGCCTGGACATTCAGCCACCTTTAAACTGCAGCATGCATTTGCCTCTTTAAAAATACATTGCAGACCCCCTCTTCAGCAGGGCTCTCATGAAACCCAGATTGGAGAGTTGGTCTTAATGCTTCTGTTGTGTCTGCAAACACTCAGCACGTCCTCAACGAGAGGAGGCGCTGACAGCGGGGTACGCAGCCCTGCCCCTCACGTCTCTCTCACCAGTCTCCCACTGTTTCTGACATTCCCGTGATATTTCACAACTTTGGGTTCTGCTTTCAAGGCTCCACGTGACATAATGACTTAGCACACTTGTTGCCGGAGAGTTGGATTGGGATAGGCTACAAAGACAGTAATAAATAAGCCACAATAACAATGTACACTTATTAATAAACACTCTTTGTGCACTGAAGCATTCTGAATACTTTATGTACATGGTCATGTTAAACCCACATAGCACCCTTCATGTCAGATACTCCTCAGGTTTCCATCATAGAGTTGGAAATCTGAGACACAGAGATGAAATTGCCCTATGCAAGGTTATTAATCTATGAAGAAGCTATGAGAGGCCTGTGACCCAGGTCTCTGGCTCACCTCCTTGCTCAGTCATGTGCGTGTACCACCCCTGAAGCAGCCATCCCTTCCAGAGAGCTCACTGGTGTCCCAAATTAGACTTCCTGCATCTGGCAGGCTCAGAAGAAATGAGATAATGAATGACAAGCTCTGATGGGTAAAAGGAAGAGGAAATTGTATGTTAGCAGACCCTTTGCCTTTCCACGATTTGAGCATCTCGTGTCTCAGCTAGACAGTAACATATAGAGGATCTTAATTAGATAAAAGAGTGAGAACAGCAGTGTGTACTGGGAAAGAACATAGGCTGTGCTGGCATTGAGTTGATGTCTTGTGTTTTCAACAGTTTCCAATCAATCGTATCTGAGCATAGGGGAGATTTCACACATGAGCACAGGTGGGACCGGGTCAGGGTAACTGTGTCCCCCAGGACAGGGGGAATGTCATAGTTCTGATCCTTAGTGGTGACATTCACAATAGTTATGAGTGTGTACAGCATAGGGCCTAACCGCAGGACAGATGCTAGCCCTGGTGTTGGAGACAGCATCTGACAGTCCTCTCAGGGGAAGTCTGCAAGGTCCTGGAGGAGGGACTGGGTTGGCAGGGAGGTAGGGAGCATGCACAGTGGTTATTCACACACCAGAGGGAAGATTTTTCATATTTTAGCCACCAACTGGGTACATACTTCCTAGTTTCAGTCCAGCTTGTACAAAATGGAGAGTCTCAAGACCTGATTTCAGAAGGTATGGCTCTACAGAGCAGTGGGCGTAGTTGTAGCTCTTAAATCTAGCCCTTGGGAATCTGAGCTCCTCCTGGTCTCACGACTGTTTACCTAGAAAATTCTCTGACCAGGTTGTGAAGTTCTTTGAGATCAGGGACTGTGTCCTTTCTTTTCTATCTCTCTTTTCCCAGAAGGCTACTTAATGGCTAGTGCTCAATACATAGTGCTCGAAGAATGAATGAATAAAAGAAAACAAGTAAAATACATTTATTATTATTTTTTTGTAAAAAACCTCCTAGTTGATCTTTACATGAGTCTTTTTAACAGAGCAAATATTAGCATTACCTGATGGCAGACCTAAGAACCAGACAAGGGAAATGACTGGCTTACCTTGAGTAAAACGAGAAAATATCTGGGCTAGAACCCAGGGCTCAGAAAGCCAGAACTACAACCAGCCTCCCGGTTCTGTACTCTCTCAGTGATTTTTATAGCCAGATAAGTTGCCTAAAGTTTGTGTTTTCTGCTGCAGTGATACTTCACTGCTCTGCGGTGTTATCTTGAGCCAGGTATAGGTCCTTGGTGTTGGGAAGTGGTAATTATTGCAACACAGGGAAAAAGAAGTGTGCGCTGTGCTTTGGAGGCTCACCCCATGTTATTAATTCAGGTGCTGAAGGTTGTGACACTTGTCATCGGAAAGATAATTTTCCTCAGATTTAATAATCGCAGTTAAGTCTCAGATTTGATTTTAATTTCAGACCTCGATGTCATGAAGTATTAATTATCTCCATTACCTACTGATAATATTCCTGCAAACATGCACATGTTTGATTGGCAGGGATCTTTATTAATTTACAAGGATGAACTCAATTAGAGAAGCTCATTTATCGGCACAATTCCACCTACCTTCCTGCTATTTTTGAATGGAGCGAGCTCCTAGCCAACTCACAATTCCGAGTGTAGAGGGTCAAATCCTGTCAGGAGGGCAGCTGACTCTCACAGAGATTGATTGACACATATTGCATTGTCTGATCTGCCTGAGTTTGCTTTCAAATGAGTGAGATAAACCTTTGGGACTAATTAAGATTCTTATAGTAAAATAATGAGAGAGATTTTCTGTGTCGACTTGACTCCCTGCCTCCCCCCTCCATTTCCATGCCTAGGGTTTTTCTTGGGGCTGGTACAGTCACACCTCATTTAAGGAACTACATATGTTTCCACGGTGTTTTAAAAAATCTTGATGAATGCTAATATTTTATGTTAAGTGAATCAGTTCCTTTTAGCTACCCACCATGTAGCCCAGCATAAAGGGAAGACTACTATCATGAAATGTCATGCCTTCACTCGACAGGGTAGATACCTTGGGATTTGGGAAGTGAACCCTGCTCATGCCCTGTCCTTTGTCACTTACAAGAATAACATAGTTTGACTTGGATACATTTCTCCTGGTGAAATGAATATTTATGAAATTAAGGAAGAGAGAATTAGCTTGAGTGGGATTCTCCAACACAAGGATATAGCAGGGGTAGTTTCCTGGCCCTGCTGCTAAAGCATATCTTTGCCAAATGTCTATAAGCACAGTGCCTTCTGGTTCTGCTTCAGAAGAGAAAACTCTATGCTTAGGCTTGGGGAATAACAACGCAGAATCACAAAACAAAGAAATTCCAACAATGCCTTCTACTTGCATAGTCCCTCCCTAAGGAGTGCAGCTGCATCTCATGTGTACACATAACCAAGCAATATTACTTTAGATAGTGTTCGGGGAAAAAAAATGATAATTCAGGCCTGTTCTATCATCTACAGGGCAAACTGGAGCTTGTGGGGAAATGTCCAGCCAGAGTGAAAACGCTATCAGAGAATCTCAAATCAATTCAGGAGAGAGAACGATTGTTGTTTGTGATACGGGGCGAAGGTAAGCAACATCTTTTTACTTTAAATATTTGCCTTCAAAATTATGTTAGCCTCTGCGGTGATGAAAAGACCCAACTCCTTTTTGTCCTAAGATAACTGTCTAGGCTTTAGGAAAAATAATACATATTATTAGTCGTTTTCAAGCATCTTTAAAGATCTTTCAAAGAAAGTTGCTGGAAACAGGGGCCCTACCTCCTGAATACAGCTCTACTCTTCTCTACTCCTCTTTCTCACTGTCTGCTTGCTCTCCCAGCCAGAAAGCTGCAGGGGTCTGTCAGGCACTGGTCAAGAGCTCTTTTGGACTTGGCAATCAGCACACCAAAGCAGGCATTCTGTGTCTTTTCCTCAAGTCAGGAGTAAGGCATGACCTACCATACAGAGATCTCACCCAGAGTACTTGGTTTTGCTGATTCCTGAAAGGATTAGATGGAGGAGCTAAAGTGGTAGAATTATTTCTTGCCTTCACAGAGAGGGAGGGTAGAAGGAAGAGTGAGAGAGAGACTTTGTCTACATGATTCATCAAGGGAATAGCCTTCCTGTTTCTTCTCTCCTGGCCCATAGAGGTGATGATGAGCAAGGAAACTCATGCTACTGGACTAGCTCTTCCAGAGTGGTTTCCATAGAAACTTAAATGTCTGAAAAGTTAATAGACACTATAAGCAAAAATTGTTCCACGCTTCCATAAAATGCTTAGTAAAACTTTTAAATGCTTAATAATTGAAGAACTTGGTGCAATTATGCGTTAAATATATTTTGTTGTTGATGTTGTGAATATCTAAGAAGGAAGGGCTGTGTATATGTTTTCCTCAACGTTTTCTAGTGTAGATTGATGCAATGCTAAGTGCTCCAAATTATGTAGAATGCAGGTTAAGTTCTTGCCCTTGTAAAACCAGCAATCTCCCCAAAGGAATAAGTTGTACACATAGAAGTCAAATTAATTGGATGATAGCTCTATTTTACACGCTACTATCACCTGTAAGCATGGGCAAATGGAAAACTACGTTTGACTTCATACAAACCCTAATTATACATGATGGTCTTGGCCTGGATTGTTCTTTGAGTTTTTCCTAATCTATCCCTTTCCTCTGAATTGTACCATCTTAGCTACTTCAGAGCACCTATCTATTACCATGATTTGGACATATGCTTCCGAGGGTCTTGGAATAGTCAATCAATACTTGAGTAATGAAATTTGTTTTCACATTTTGAATCTATTTTGCCTTTTAATTTCATATTGACAATATCTCACCTTATCCTCTTGAACAGTGCTGTCTGATGGAAATATAATGTGGGCCGTGTCTATAATTTTAAACTTTATAATAGCCACAGTAAAAAGAAATGGGTGAAATTAATTTTAATAATATGTTATGTTTAACCTAAAATAGCCAGTTATTTATCATTTCAATGTATAATCATTTAAAATTATTAATATGTTGTTTTTCCTTCTATTTTTGTATAAAAATAGAATCCAGTGTGTATTTTACATTTATGGCACATCTCATGCCAGATGAGCTAAGGCTCAGGAACTCCATAGCCACGTGCGGCTAGTGGCTACCTCAGTAGCCAGCATAATTTTAGAACAATACTTTTCAAATTTGACCTCTCAACTAGTAGCACTGAAATCACTTGGGGATGTTTTATAAATACCAATTATTGGTCCCCCGTCGAGGTCCACTACATCCAAAACTCGGCGGGGGTGGGGGTGGGGCCCACCAATCTGCTTTCACAAACCTCTCGGGGAATTCTGATTATTGTGAAAATTTCAAAACAGCTACTTTAAATTACAGGAACAATGATTGTGGGTAGAGGGCTTAGGAAAGAATTCAGGCTGAAGAGTTAGACCATGATGTGTATATATTTTTCACTCAAACAAGTGGGCAATGGAGGTCTTTTATAGTTTACAGAAAAACAAATGGAATTGATAATACTATTGTTTCATTTTAATGCTCTTCCACCCATAATTTTGTAAACATTGGTGCCTACAATATGGTCTCTGTTATGAACAAGACTCAGCCCAGCTCAACAGCAAGGACCCCTCTGGGCATTTGTGCAGTGAATGAAATGAAGCCGGGCAGGGTCAGGATGTGGAAGCTGGGCATGTCAGGCCAAAGCTCTGGACTTTGTCCTGCAGAGAGACTCTAGTTGTACTTCTGCTCTACTCAGTGGTTTCTTGCTCTCTGCCTGACACTAGCTTCCTCAAAGGGGCAACTTCTCTCCTGGGAAATGCAAATAGGTTTGTTTTCTTTGGAATAATTGCTTATTTTGAATAATATATGCTGTGCATAAGTAATGAGTGGAGAAACAGTGTGCAAACATATCTTTCTTCAATTGCCTCCTATTTAGGCAGGAGGAGAGCCATGCTGGGATAGACAAGCCCACCTCCCCAGCAGCAGTCCCTTTAGTCCCTGCATCACCACATTAGCATTGCGGCCACACAGTCTCTCTGCTGGGCTTGGGAACAGCAACTTCAACCTGCTGCCTTGTTTACTAAATGGAATCAGCAGATAATTTCACGGTGGTACAGACAGCATGAAAATCCCGCTCAAGATTCATAAATCCTGCTTTAAATTTGGCCAGCTTATACACAGGCTGCCCTCTCAGCCCTGTCCAATTGGAAGCAGCAGAGTCACCCCAGGAATGGGAGATGGAGTTTGGAGGGGGGGGAGAAATGCATGTCTAGTCTCATTACCCAAGTCCCCAGAGAGGATGTAGAGGGGCTTTGGGCCAAATGAGTGGGGAGAGAAGCATTAATCATAATCCGTAGTCACAAAGTGGAGGAAATGAAAAATTTCTCCAATCTGAGGACCAAGATCACTGAGTTCTCACTGCATAAACCTTTAGTGAAGCAGGTGCCTGGGACCAAGAGGCGCCTAAGTTCATTCCCTCCTCCACATCTATTTATCCTTAGCTGTTCTTGATTAAAGTACTCATAGTTCATGCCTCAGAGGTTTAGCTAAAAGTACTGAAATTGGGAAGGAAAGAGAATTGAGGGGTTGGTCAGGAGAATCAATTGGAAGGAGACATTCATGGGAAAGAAGAAATCTAATGCTGATTGAACTCCTGAAGGGTGGGCCACTCACTTAAGTCCATTTCAGATCTTTAAATCTCCAGTTAAAATATAGAAAATCTTTCATGCATTCTTAAACATTAATAATACCAATGAAAGCCTGTTAGCTTTCATGCAACACACACACACACACACAGAGAATTATATTAGTTATTTCTTTAGTGGACACACTAAGAATCAGGGCTTCAATACATGAATTGAAGGGTGGTGGCTCAGAAAGTCCATCACAGAGTATATCTAAGTGTTGGGGAAGGTGTGAGAGCTACCGGTAGACTTTAAGGCAGAGTTATTACATGGAGAAAAGATCACAAATATTTATCTAGTGCCAGAGTTTCACGAATCTGATTGACGGGAGTTTAAGGACCTGAGATCTGCCGGCTACAGGAAGTGATTTCCAGCGGGAAATGCCTGTTCCTGACACAAAGTAGAGGCTGAGGCAAATGGGATTTTAGAATTTCCATCCACCCCGCCTTGGGATTGTATGATTACTGATCACACAAACCTTTCTAGAAGACGCAGCATTAGTCCTAGCAAGTCTGCAAAAACTCTAATCATCAGGGACTGGATTCAAGCTAACAGATGAAGATGAAAAAGGGAGCATTATCATTCTGAGAAATCTTGGGTAAATTACAGAATTCAATTTAGAGGGACACATGGGCCAATTGTCATGAGCCTAATGGGTATGGAACACTCATCTTTGTGTTAGAGAGGGCTTCACCTTGCCTCTGTGAGGCAGAGTGAATCATATGTGTCCAAAAGGAGTTGCCCATTTCACAGGCACGTACATTGGTCTTGCCTTCAGCTACCTAGATGAGAACAAGTGGAGTGGGTCTCTATAGAGGACATGTGTTACTGCCCAGGTCTGAGTGCAATAGGCAAGAGAGAGTTGTGGCTAGCATTGAGAAAAGAGAAGCTCCAGGAGGAAAATAAAAGCATTTATTTGGAAGATGCTCACATTCTGCAGAAAGGTTAGTTTAAACATCTGAGTTAATGTACTGTAAACTGTAAGACTATTTCCTAAACAAAGGCAGTGCATAAGTGGCACATTGATTGTCTTGGGTTGGTGCATTGTGTGTTTTGGGTCACAGCTTGTTTGTAACTGAAAGCAAACAGTCGCGATGTGATGGATTTGCCTATGTGTGAAATGGATCTTCAGCAAGGGAATCACAAAACGTTTACACTTCTAGACATGAGCACTCCCAACACAGCACATTCTGCCTTCCCAATTTCATCCAACTGTGATAGAGGGAAGAAAAATTCCATAACATCAATGTGCACTTAATTGTCAGAGGGAAATAAAATTACAAAGTTTAGTAATACCATAAAAATCTGTGCTGTTATGCAAGAACCTAAAATTACATGCTCTCTAAAGGAAAATCATTATACTACAGGGACTCACAAAAGCTTTCCAAACAGAGCTGCATAATCTCACAGTTAAGAGCAGTTACTTCAGGTTGAAAGAGACTGAAAAACAAAACAAAATGAAAAGCAATCATTGTCAGGCTGTAAGAGTGGACAGATCCCAGATGACTTTGGGCCATTCTGCTATTTCCAGCCCATGGAGTTAGAGGTGCAAATGTGAGAATAATCTGGTTTTAAAGTGTAAGTTTAAATTGTGTCCTGTTATTTGAACTCCAATTAGCACATTATTTTACATTCTAATAGGTAGTTCAATCTTCTGTTTAAATAAAGCAATTGGATTCTCTTAAAGTTGACCATAATTTAGGAAAAACAAAACAAAACAAAAAAGAGAGAGAAATACCATGGATAATAATTAGTTTGTATAATTTGGGAGATTTTCCCAAAGCTAGAAGACTTGTGTTTTCTCAGTGAAGGAGGGCGATGGAGGAAAAGACACTGGGTTTTGTAAATTGATCCTTCAATTTAGAATCTGGGCTTTGTTTTGTTTGATATATGGTGACTAAAGCAAGAAGGTGCCAGATGACTTATCTGGGCTTCTGGGTATAGGAGAAAGTAAATGGGGCTTCAAGTCACTGCTGTGGGTTTTTCTTATCCAGGACTTCCCTGTGTGGGCGATTCTGTCCTGTTGGGTTCTTAGGAGATAACCTATAAGAAGCCGCACAGTGAGCTGAGCTGTTTACAGAGGTCCAGGCACCGTTGCTCTGGGGCAGCTGGGGATCCCAAGGTCATTATCTGGAATTCTTTGAGAACATGACCCACGTTGGTCAAAGCTCCTGGCCAATCAGTGCAAGAATACTCCCTCATTCGCCCAGCCCAATGCACTGCCAAATCTTTAGATTTCTTCTTTACCCTCATCCAAGTGGAGAGGGAATGGCTTTGGACTGCAACAACCCGGGTTCTAGGACCGACTCTACTTGGCAGCGGGTGATCTCAGGTGCAATGTTTGAACATATGGAACCTCAGACGTTTTCTCTAGTAAATTGAGGGTCATGATGCCTACTTCCTAGTGTATTAGACTTAAGAAAAAAGTACGTGCTTCCTTCTTTTCTCTTGTCAGCAGATTTACATTTGTGGGCAATCAATGATTACTGTAAGAATGAGACTCAGTTCTGACAACAGTGAGTAGAAAGGAGAGAATATTAAATATCAACAGCCATAATGCTTCAGACCAGGCTAATGTGGGAGCACAGGCAGAGTTGCCAAATTTAGTGTAAGAATATCCCAGCTTATATTTGGATCATACTTACACTTTTTTTAAAAAAAAATGTTCATACCGGAAATTTGAACTTAACTGGATGCCCTATATTTTTATCTAATGACACTAAGCACAAAGTGTCATGACTATGTGACCAAAAGGATGTGTGTTAATGTGAAGGTCACCAGACAAGGTGAAGGCACATGGAGAAACTGCGCATCGTGGTTGTTACTGAGTTGGAAAGGCACTAGGTGGAGGGGTAGTTTTTGGGGTTCTCATAAGAATCCGGTTTAATTCATCATTACGATATGTTAGCATTTACCAAACAAATAATTGGTAATTGCTAACAGATCATTATTATCATATGTGTTTAATCTGAAATTAATTTGAAGTAAGAGATTCCTGTTGTTGATTTATTTCCAGTTACCAGGTACCTATGGGTGATCTTGATCTGGTTGCTTACAGCTTAGGAAGAGAGAACCCAGTATATTCAGGGTTTACTCTCCTCTCGGGAAATAAAACGTGAGAAGAATAAGCCACTCACCTCTAGGGCATCACTAGGCAGCTGGGAGAGTGGGGACCCCCAGAAGACAGGTCCCAAGTTCACCCAGATGCTGTGGGGTAGCCATGAGGTGACACCTGCCTTAACCTCTCTGCTGCAGAGAGTGGGACTTCTGTCTTTTCTCCCAGCTTTTCCTCTGTATTTTCCCAGCTCACCTAGGAAAGAATGACTTTGAGAATTGTGCACTTACTGTATTTCTGTTGGCATGTCTCCTGTCTGAGATTGTGTCCTCATTAGCTACTGACACTAGTGCCAAGGGAAGAAGCCTGGGTTTCTTTTGGCCATTGCATGCCACTGTGGTACAAGTGCACACATCTTTCCTAATGTGTGATAGTCATTACAATTTTATTTTCGCCTACGGATGTAAAACAGTATCTCATTATTTTCATTTGCATTTCTCTGCTTGCCAGTGAGTTTGACAGCTTCTTCTTACACCTATTAGTCATTTTGTCCTCTTCTTTTATTATCTATTAATACCTTTGTTCACATTTCTACTGGAATTCATTACTTTATAGATATTGTCTTACAGGTTTCATTTTTTTAAAAAAATCTTATAGGTTTTATTATTGCAAGTATTACATATGTCCT
This sequence comes from Myotis davidii, assembly GCF_000327345.1. Taxonomy (NCBI): domain Eukaryota; kingdom Metazoa; phylum Chordata; class Mammalia; order Chiroptera; family Vespertilionidae; genus Myotis; species Myotis davidii. The sequence continues at coordinate 8,756,915 of NW_006293779.1, read as the reverse complement.
CCTTTTCCCCCCATTGACCCCTTCTAGCCTGCCCCCGCTCCTACCCCAGGTCTTCACCACACTATTGTCTGTATCCATGTGTTATTCCTACATGCATATAAGTTCTTTGATTGATCTCTTCCCACCCACCCACCTATCCTCTACCTACCTTCATATTTCTCTGTCTTATCTGTGCCATTTGTGTCCTTTAATGAGCATTAGTCCTTATTTTTTGTGTAACATCCATTAATATCTCAACATTGTGTATGCTTTTAATATCTTATAGTTACATTTTCCCCTACTCCCAGGGGAAAATATTTTTCTATTACCTTCTTATATTACCCCCCCTCCACATCTAAATCTTTTTTAGATTAAAATCATTTTTATTTATTTTTCTAGCTCTATTAGAGATATAATTGACATGTCCTATATAATAAAACCCTAATATGCAAATCAACCGAACGGTAGAATGATCAGTTGCTATTATGCACACTGATCGCTAGGGGGCAGACACTCAATGTAGGAGCTGCCCCCTGATGGTCAGTGTGCTCCCACAGGAGGAGCATCACTCAGCCAGAAGCCGGGCTCACGGCTGGTGAGTGCGGTGGTGGTGGCAGGAGCCTCCCTACCTCCGTGGTAGCGCTAAGGATGTTCCACGAGGGCTCCTGGACTATGAGAGACCTGGACCAGGCCTCTAGTCACATTATATAATTGTAAGGTGTTTAATATGATGGTTTGACATACGTATATATTGCAAAATGATTTCCACAATAAGGTTAGTTTATACATCCACCACCTTACATAATTACGTGTGTGTGTGTGTGTGTGTGTGTGTGTGTTAAGAACTTTAAACATCTCACATTTTAATTTATTTGAACTCCACCTTTATAATGATGCAAAATAAGGTACATGATTGTTTCTTTTTGTAAATTAATTTTAATACATCATTTCTTTTTTTAAAAAAATATTTTTATTGATTTTTCACAGAGAGGAAGGGAGAGAGATAGAGAGTCAGAAACATCGATGAGAGAGAAACATCGATCAGCCCCCTCCTGCACATCTCCCAGTGGGGATGTGCCCGCAACCCAGGTACATGCCCTTGACCAGAATCGAACCTGGGACCAGTACATCATTTCTTAAAACAATATGTTTTAAAAAATTTTACTGTTTTTCAAATATATTATCTCTCAACTTCCCATTTTAATCTATTAGTCTCCCTTTCTGAGTCAATATCAAATTGTTTTTTAACTACTATGGCCTGATAGTAAGTCTTATTAACTGTATAGTTAGTGGTCTCTTTTTATTTTAATTTTATATAATTTAAATAGCTATTCATGGGACTTTATTCCCCCATAAACATTTTCAAGTGAGTTTTATACATCCCTCAAAAATTCTACGTAGACTTTTTAATAAAAATGCTTTGTACATGTAGCTTAATTTGCAGGCTTTTCCTATTTTTGGAAAAATTTGGATAAGATAGGAATTAACTCTTCCATAGAAATTGGTAGAGTTAACCTGTAAGACCTGTTGGACTGTGAGTTTTGGGGAGGATGGTCTTTAAATACTATTACATAAATGTTTATTACCTGTTGAAGGTTTTCATTTTTTCCCTAATTCTGTCTTTTTTTATATATATTTCTAGGAATTGAACTGTGTAATTTTGGGTTTATTTTTAACTACTTTTTAAATTGTTTACATCTGTTTTTATCTATTTGTGTCTTTCGTGATGTCCCTCTTTTCAATACATTATTTTAAAGTTATACTCTATTTCTTGTTTTTGAATTATAATACTAGAATTGTGCATTATTTGGAGTATTATTTAAATTTTTGTGTTTCTAAGTATACAATTTCATTGAATCTGTCCTTATATTTTTTTCCTTTTGATTTATTTCCATTTATTTTCTCTTTTTTCCAAATCTTGAGTTTTTTGACATTTTTTTTCTGAAAACTGTAGTTATATTTAGCACTTCAGTTGAGTCCTAAAACTCCCTTTAATTTTCACTATTACATTATCTACACTAATAAAAGGGTAATATGCTAATTAGACTGACTATCTTCCGGATGTCCTTCCGGACAAAGCCATGGTGGTGGGGGCTGAGGCAGAGGTGTTTAGGGATGATTGGGCTGGCAGTGGAGGGCAGTTAGGGGTGACCAGGCTGTCAGAGGAGGGCAGTTAGGGGCCGATCAGGCCGGCATGGGAGCAGTTGGGGCGCAATCAGGCTGGCAGGCAGAGACGGTTAAGGGTGATCAGGCAGGCAGGCAGGCGAGTGGTTAGAAGCCAGCAGTCCTGGATTGCAAGAGGGATGTCTCACTGCCATTTAGGCAGTCAGACATCCCCTGAGGGGTCCCGGATTGGGGAGGGTGCAAGCCGGGCTGAGGGACTACCCTCCCCCCTTGTGAATGAATTTCATGCACCAGGCCTCTAGTATTTTTTATAATATTATGTGAAAATACCAGATTATTTACTAGCATGATATTTTTTCTAAATACATGGAATTTTTAAAGCTATTTTTGTTATTAATTTTTTGTATTTTGTTTATACAATCTTGTATGTATGATATTGCTATCTTTCTTTTTTCTTCTGTTCTTCTATCTCTCTATGTCTATTTCTACATCTCCTTTCTTCACTCCCTCAATTCCTACCTTTATCTATTTATTTACTTCAAGAATTTATTCTAGTTTTATTTTTTAAAAAACACTTAATTACTTTTCTAAAGTGGTATGCATTCAATGTATTCTATTGAATCTTCCAATAGATTAATTGGATTTATATATTTTATTATTCAGATTTTCCATAGTTCTATTTATTTTTCCTTCTGTAATTACCCATTTTTTTATAAATATATTTTATTGATTTTTTACAGAGAGGAAGGGAGAGAGATAGTCAGAAACATCGATGAGAGAGAAACATCGATCAGCCGCCTCCTGCACATCCCCCACTGGGGATGTGCCAGCAACCCAGGTACATGCCCTCGACCAGAATCAAACCTGGGACCTTTCAGTCCGCAGGTCGATGCTCTATCCACTGAGCCAAACCGGTTTCGGCATAATTACCCATTTTTGAGAGAAGTGAGATAAACTTTCCAATAACAATTGATAATCTACCTATTTCTCTCTTAATTTTAACCATTTTGGTTTTGTATATTTTATGTCTTTATTGTCATAGTGATAGCTGTTTATTATTACTTTTTGGGGGTATAATTATACTTTTTAATAATTCCCTTTAATCTCTTGTAAATATAATGATTGCCTTTGATCTCTTTTTTGATCTCAAAATATATTTTGCTAGAAACTAAAATTACTTCCCTAGGTCTCTTTCAGTTAATGTTTGCATGACATATCTTTTATTCAATCTTCTATTTTCATTCTATTTATTTTCAAATATTACAGATAGTATACTGTTGGGACCTTTTTTGTTGTGGTCATTCTCTTTTCATTAACAAGATGAATGTTGTTATATTATTGTAATTACAGTAGAATTTGTTGCTGTTATTTTATTTCATATTTTCCCTTTAATGTTTTCTTTCTCGCCTTTTTTCTTTTTTTTCATAGGTCATGTTAGGCTTTCTTCTGTTGGTTTCGAAATTATATTCTTTGCTTTTATATTAATTATCTTTAAGTAAAGTATCCTCATGATAATCTCCATATTGATTTCTTAAATTTATTATCCATAGCTTTCCTCAACAAATCAGAAAATTTATAACACTTTTTTTTAGATATTGGCACTTCTACATCTAGCCTCTGCATCCCCTGCTTTTTGTTCACATCTTCCATTTCTTTATGCTTTTTTGGTGTCTTTTGAGTTCCCCTATCTGATCTTTCAGCTTGCTCATTCACCCTTCATTTGTATTCATCCGACTTAGACACCTAAAAAAATTAATCTATTTCATGTACTTAATATTTCCAACACTTTTATGATGTCTTGCTCCTGCTTTATATTATTGGTACACTCTCTTCTATCGTTGAGAAATTTATCGTGCTTATTTTATATTTATAGACCATCTGTTCAAAGAATTCAGCTTCATGTGGCATATGCTGCTTGGTTTGTGGTTGTTCTTGTACACTGATGGTACTCTATAGGTGTGTCAAAATTTGCCCTGCCAGTCCTGCATTCCTGAATGGCAGTTCTCTCCTATGTTAATGGCCAGGCTCCAGTTTGAGCCTCACTGGCAGGCTGGGACACAGTAATCCCAAGGTGAAAACCCTAAGCACCTTGGTGGACACACCATTAGCTGGCACAATAAGTCATGTCCTTGTGTAATCTCCCCTTTCGTGCCAGCAGAGCCTGTGACTTGTTTCTAAGCAATCGATCATGGCAAAGGCGATGGCCTGTCCCCATGATTGTTTTGTTACATATGACCTCTCTCCAAGGCTGGAGGGGCAGTCTCCTCCTGGCCTAGAAGAAGCAAGCAGACATGTTGTAAATAGCCTATGGAAAGAGGCACATGACAAAGAATGAAGGTGGCTTCTAGGACTAGAGATCAGCTCTTGCTGACAGCCAGCAAGAAAATGGAAATCTCATTCCTATAGCTTTAGGAGATGAATTCTGTCATCCCCAGAGGGAGCTGGGATGTGTACTAGTACTTTTTTCCAGCTGAGCCTTTGGTGGGATTGCAGCTCCAGTTACTCTGCACTGCTGCCCAATGGGACCAGAAGCGGAGGACCCAGTCCAGTGTGTGTACACTTCTGACCGACCTACAGAAACTTGGGAACCATGAATGTGGGCTGTCTTAAGCCTCTGGTTTGTGGCGGTTGCTTATGCAGCAATAGAAAACCTGTATTTCACCGATCCCAGTTGAGTTCTCCTAGTGGCTCCCATACCACCAGCAACACTTCCGAGCAGCTTTGCCTGGAAGTGCTTAGAGGAAGAAGCACTAGGTGGAGACAGTCGCATTAGATTGCGATTCCTTAGCTAGGAAGGTTTGAGAACAATGGCGGGAGTAGTTCTCAAGTGATTAAGAAACTTGCATCTGTTTTTATCATCACCTCTTTTAAGTTTTCATCATATTCTTCATTTTTAGGCAATAATAAGCTTTACTAAGGTATTTGATTTCCCTTATTTCCCAAATTTCACATAGCTTTGTTTAGGATTTTTTTTTCTTTTATTGTTTTTTTCAAAAGAGGGTTACATTATTTAGGGTATCATTTACACTCTAAATATTTATAATAAAACATTGTTAGTTATAAAGTTGAAGTTCTTTTTTTTCAACACTTTGAAAATGTTAGCCTTCTATCTTGCTTCTAATGTTGATACGGGGAAAAATTGGTATCAATCTGAAACATTTTTATTTTTTATATATTTTTATTGATTTCAGAGAGGAAGGGAGAGGGAGAGATAGAAACATCAATGATGAGAATCATTGATTGGCTGCCTCCTGCACGCCCCCTACTGGGGGTCGAGCCCACAGCCTGGGCATATGCCCTGACTGAGAATGGAACCAGGACTTCCTGGTTCATAGATTGACTGTCAACCACTGAGCCATGCTGGCTGGGCTAAAATATTTTTCTTTAAAATAACTTTGTTCTCTGGAAGCATTTGGGATATAAATGTTTTCAATGTTTTCTTAAACGATGCACATATGGGTGTATTTTTCTTATCTATATTATTTTGCACATTTTAAGGTCCTTTAATCTTAGGTGTTCATATATTTAAATCCTGGGAAATGCTAATGGATTATTACTTTATCTATTTCCCCTTCTTTATTTATGTGTCTTCTTTCTCCTTTCTTTCTTTCTTTCTTTCTTTCTTTCTTTCTTTCTTTCTTTCTTCCTGGAACTGCTATAAATAGTTGATGACAGTTGTGTTTTTATCATCTGTGTTTATTCTCTTTTATATTTTCCATTATTTATACCTTTCTGATGCTTCTTAAATAATATTCTGGATCTGACCTTTCTATTCACTAGTTTAACTTGTGGCTCCATCAAATCTACAAATTATCCACCTTGTGATTTTCAATCATATTTATATTTTTATATACAGTACATCTATTTGCTTCTTCTTGATAGCTGATACATGTTGCTTAATGTCATTGATATTTTCTATCCTAGTTCTTTAAGGATATTTATTATGTTTGTTTCATTAATGTTGATCTCTATATTTAGTAGTTTCTGAATTATGGACTATACATTTTTCTGTATGTTGCCATTCTGTTGTAAAGATTGAGATTAGATGACTTTTTTATTTTCCTCCTTCAGATCATTTACCTTCACCAGCCAAGTTTGCCATGTGTAAGGGCTTCCACTCCTGTTGGTAAATATAGTGTTGGAAAGCCTTGACATACCCATTTGCTGTGTCACTACCAATCCTCCTTCTTCTTTGGACAATTCTGGTACTTCTCTAAGAATTTCTTCCTCTTGGCTGTTCACTTAAGGTTTAGGAGAGAAATTGGAAATGTCCAGCTGCTGACTTTTTAGAGAGATTTTTTATCGTCATTCATTTCTCACTCAGCCATTCCTCCCTCAGCCAGGCTTCTGTTTTGCCTTCTTATTTGGGAACAGAAAGTGCTTAGCATAGTTACTGAAATCCAAGTGCCTGGTTTGGAATCCCGGCTTTGCCACATACCAACTGAGGGGAGTTGGGGAAGTTTCTCAGCCACTTTGCACTTCCGTATCCTAGTGTGTAAAATTAGACGTAGTGGTCACTGGCTGTTGGGATTGCTATGAGAGTTAAATGAGATAATGCAGATAAGGCAATTACAACAGTGCCTGCTACAAACTAGAGCCTAATAAACACGTGCTATTATCATTACAGAGCCTAGCACTTGTACAAGTTCAGTTAATGTCATCTACTTTCACTTATTGGTTACACTCATTCACAGAGCCCTCCCTGACTCTGTGCACAGGTTACTGTCAAGATGCACCCACACTTCAGATCTGCAGGGTTCCATGTGCTTCTTGTTATTAGCTATGCCTCAAACCATCCATACTAGTGACTTGGAAAATGTTCCGTTGGGATTTTCTAGGCAAGAGTGTGAGATCAAAAATTAGTGGAATGGAAAAAAATATTTAAATTCTGTGGTGTCTTATAACTATTATTTCCATGCTGTAAGTCCCTGTGTCATAGACAATACTTGAACCAATGTCGCTTTTGTGTACACAGCCCTTTGTGGGTTCTAGTGGGGTTTTACGTTCAATATCACATTGAATCTTGCATGATTCCCCAAAAGGCAAGACAGGCTTGTTGAACCTATTTTTAAAAAGAAACAAATTGTCAGACTGGGGGAGAAAATGAACTGAATTCAGACAGTGCGAGGTTGGCCCAGACGTTCTGACTTCTATCTCCCCTGCTTCACCTTCTGTAGAGGGACCAAGAGAAATATCCAGAAACCCAGGGCTTCCCTAGGGTATGTGTGTCTGTGTGGACCAATGTGAGGGGACATTTGGATGTTCATTCCAGCACACTTTGAGTTTGTTCTCAGGATGTTCTCTGCCTTTTCTCTAAGAGGAGTACCAATGCTGAGTTATTGACCCTTAGCTGGTGTGTTTGGTGCTGGGGAATAAAGATTATGATACCATTACAGAGGACACCAGGTTTGAGAGTCTTTTCCTGCAGTTTAAACTCTGACAAAGGCATCAAAAGACGTACCTTCTGCTGTCAGTTACTCAAAATATGCTTTCTAATATTTTCAAGTAGTTTTTGGAATCAGATGCCTACATTTGTGCTGAATTAGTCAGGTAATGGCTTTGGTTTCTCAAACTAACCTGTTCTGTTACCATCACATAAGTTAACCCTGTGTATATGTTTTATGCACAATTGACAATAGAGTGAGCTGTCTGTTTACTGGAGGAATGTCATGTGGATATATGCTGAGCCAACATATCGTTAACTATCAATATGTATGTATTGAGCACTAATACTGTGCCCAGTCTTATGTGAGACATTGTAGAGGAGATTGAAAATGACTAAGACACATGGACCGTTAGTGAATATTATATATAAAATCTGTGTGCCTAAATGTGTGTGGATGTGCAAGTGGAAGTCACAGAAGTCATAGCTCTTAACCCTCATGACCTGGACAACAATTTGTCAGATGTAGACATCAACACATTCGCAGAATGAAGAAGGCAAAATCAGCGTAGGTTAGGTAATTTTATCCATCTTAGACTTTTTGCAAGAGATAGGATCTGAGATGTTCAGTAAATGCATGGGGGGTGGGTGGGAGGGCAGGCATCCTCAGTGAGGTACAGAAATAAAAATAAGAATATAAGTTAGAAGTAAGGTGATAAATGTGGGCATAATATCATCCATTATTAGAACATAGACATTATATATGGCTCCATTAAATTTACAATAGTAACATAGTAACTTTCTAGAATTTTCAAGTTTTATCTCCTCCACTTTGAATTTTAAATAAATGATAAGCCGTTTCTTTTCATGCTGACACAATATGGTCATTTCTTTTTTCTTTTTTTTTAAATTACAAGGTATGTTTTATGGCTCAGAATGTGGTCTGCTTTCCTTTTTTTACAAAATGCCGATATCAGGTTCTTTCATCTTTGTTGTAAATGATTTCATAATTAATGTAGTTAGCATATGCATAGCCCATAGACACAGACAACAGTGTGGAGAAAGCCAGGGGGTAAAGGAACATGGCAAAGTGTGTGTGTGTGAGGGTGGGGGGAAGGCGGGGGGAGAATGAGGGACATCTGTAGTAGTATCAATAAAAAATTTAAAATACACAATAAAAAATTAAAATTAAAAATTAAAAATGAAGCACCCAAGCCTTCATTGCTGAGTGAATGATAAAAAATTATTATCTATACACAATGGAATATTATTTAATCTTTTATTTAAAAGGAAGTAAATTCTGACAGGTACTACAATATGGATGAAAATTGATGATATGCTAAGCAAAAAAAAAAAAATTCATGAAAGAACAAATATCGTACAGTTCTACTTATATGAGGCTCCTAAAAAGTACTCAAATTCCTAAAGACAGAAAGTAGAATAGTGGTTGCCAGTGGCTGGGGGAGGTGAATGGGGAGTTTTTAGTAGGGGCAGTAGGAAGAAACTTTCCAAGGTGATAGATTTGCTTTGTGTCCTGGTTGTGGTGGAAGTCAGATGAATTTCCACCTGTGTTAAAATTCATAGCATTGTACACACACACACACACACACAGCAGAATCCCAGTCCCAGGCTAGTTGACTCCATATAAATGGCAAAAGGCTGTCCATTGTCACCAGCTGGTGGCCCAGCCCAAAAACCATTTCCTCTTCAGGGGGCTCAGCCTAGAGACCCAAGAAAGTATAACAGTGTATATATAATAAGTTAATGTTTAACGTGCATTGAGGACTGAGGTCAAATTGCTCATTTTGGAAATTGTTGGCATGAAGCGATACATAGCAGCCAGCATTCCTACAGTCCAATATCTAATCCAGGCCACTCCAAGTTTGTCATTATACAGCAGGTTGCCACTTGTTTAGGGACATTGTAGCTCTGTAACCTCTGGAGATGTAGAAAGTGGAAGACGGGCTTACCTTTTCTTTATAAGGAAACCGAGTGTTTCATTTGGGACAATAGGTGGGCAATGTGAGTCAGAGATGTTGTAGCTAAAATAATTTGAGTTTACTTCATTTTGAAATGCAGACCAGAATGTGTTTATCCTCTCGGTCAAACAAAGACCTGCTTCAGTTCTACCAGGGGCTTCTCTGAGCTTCATGTGCTCTGGGAAAGGAGAGTGCTAGGAGGTGATGACAGAAGATCAGAGAGGCTCCAGTCATCATCAGAGATTCAAGCACATGGCAGAAAGTATAAGTCTGAGGAGAAACAACGGCCTGTTGGGGTTCCCGGGCATAATAATGTGGGCATGTCCATCTCCTTGAAAGCTCAGGAGAGTCATGAACAGGTAGCCTGGAGAAATGATGAAGAATGAGACCATCGTGGCTGTACGGGGCTGTTCCTATTGTATTTAATCATCATTAGACTAACATTGAGAAGATCAGAGTTGGTTTTATCTGGCTTCTTTTAGACTCTCTCAAATACATCCTCAAAGCCCCATATCCACTTCTTTGATCTTGTCTCACTGAAAAGATACTTTCTCTTAGGAATGAGTGTTGGGTTGGGGCACCCGTGACCTGTTTCTGAGCTGGATGGTCTTAGGCTGAGGTGTGCGCATTAAACCAGGTGAAGCTATAAAAGTGCTGAGGGTCTTAGCAGTTATTCAGGGAAGGGGAAGCCCTCGGTGGCTCGGGGCTGGCTCAGAGATCTCCATGAGCGTTTCAGCCAGAGCCCTCTGACTTACTCATATTAATATGTTGGCTGTTGCAGGATTATTTCAACTGACGAAGGGAATCTGGGACAAAACACAGAGAGAAAGTCATTGCTGCTGTGAAAGCATTTGTTGCTGTCAGACCTTGTCAGCTCAATCACACGCTGTGGCTAACATCTCATTTTTTTTCTTTTAATTG
>NW_006293779.1:8740627-8744779 GCF_000327345.1 Myotis davidii | reverse complement strand
TTCAGTTCATTTAATTTTAATACACAAACTCAGAAAGTAGTAATAATTTTTAACTTAATTTGTACCAACTTCTTTTTAATTTTTTGAAGTTAGTTCAACATTAGTGTTACTGTTTATAAAATCCTGACTAACCCCTGGCCGGTGTGGCTCAGTGTTTGAGCATTGACCTATGAATCAGGAGGTCATGCTTCAATTCCTTGTTGGGTTGGGGCAAATTCTAGCTCTATCTCCAGTGGGGGCATGCAGGCTTGATCCCCAATGAGGTCCTGAAGGAGGCAGCCGATCAATGATTCCTCTCATCATTGATGTTTCTATCTCTCCCTCACTCTCCCATCCTCTCTGAAATCAATAAAGAATTTATTAACATAAAAATCCTGACTGAGACAGGTCAAGTTGCTCTTTTCTACATTTAGAATTTGGTTCTAGACTTTTCCATATTTGGTAGTTGGAATGAGCTAAGACTGATATTTCAGAATCCATGCAATGTCTGTGTTGGTCAGACATTCCTTTTTTTTTCTAATGCCTGTATTGAGTCAATAGCATTTATGCAAGCATCGTATTTTATAAGATAAAGAGCATTAATCAAGCAATAATTGATGGTAGTTTTTTCTCTTACATCTAATTGAAACATATACTTGATGTGCTAAGACTCCCACTGAAATACCTGTGGTATATTTGATAAAATCTGTTCCAATAAGATATCAAATCAGGTCAAGTATCTTCCATTGCCCCCACTTTAATATTAAAAATAAAGTCTGACACCTCAGAAGAGCACAATTCCAAACCCAGATGATGTTTATGCTTCTGTAATGAGAAATTAATCTTACCATAAAGCACTCATTTGCAACTGTTACTCCTAGGAGAAAAGTGAATGAATGGATATATTAGTTCCATTATTTGCTACACAAAAATAGCCAAACACTTTAGATTCCACTTGTGAAGCACCAATAATGTCAAAAGTGCAAGAAAAGTGAATAAGGCATTTTCTCCTTTTACCCCAAATTGGGAGTTCCTGTTGGCATTGAGTTGGCACCAATGACCATCGGATGATGACTTGGACTCATTATTACACCTTTCCTGAAAATTATAGCTCTTCTGGTCCTGCCTCTTCTTCTTCTTTTCTCTCTGGCCTATCATCTGGAATGACATCAGTACAGCCAACTTAAATGAGCTATTTCTGTGACTCATAGGCACTCAGAAATGCCCCAGTCCCCCTTTTCTTTCATTTTGAATCTAATTGCAAAAAAAGCAGGGCTAGAAGTTTAGGATTCCAGTATTTTAGGGTCTATAATTTCTTGCAGTCCAAGAGTAATCATTTTATTATCATCACCCACCTAGTTCTAAGAAAAGGAGATAGGAAAAACTCACACATTCACCTGCACACTGTAATCACATATGTATTGCATTGGGTATCCAACTCTATAAAGAAATGTCATAATATTTCAGTCAACTGATGTCATAAACATCAAATCTAATTTATAAATACCTTCTTGTCTCTGAACCCATCCAATGTGGTCATTTTACGTTCATGCCTCATAAAATATCCCTACTGTTAGAAAGAGGCACATATTCTATGTTTTATAACTTTATATCTTCCTCTCAAATGTTTTCTTCAGCTAAGGAACTTAATTGCTATAAGGAGAGTTGGAAGATGCTTTACTTTCTTTTTTTACTTCACTGCTAACCAGACATTGACAGGGTGACTCATCAGCTGAATCCATTAATTTCAGCTGAATATAAAGATGCAGATAGAATTGAATGGAAACAGGTCATTACTTTCCAAGAGTTAACATAAAGACTATTCAGCACATGGTGACGGCTTTTATATTTAGATTTGGCTAAGGAAGTATAGGTCACATTCTGTGTGTGTGTGTGTGTGTGTGTGTGTGTGTGTGTGTGTGTGTGTTGTTGTTGTTGTTGTTTTAGGATTAATAAATGAATGAACAATTCTCTTGTTCTTAATTTTTAATGATTTAAGAACAATAAAAAACTTAAAATCTTAAAAGCATATGCAAATATTTTCAAAGCTTTATAGTATAAAAGGGACAATAACAGTGAAATTAGTTTTAGTGCACACACATACACACACACATGCAGCAAACCCGTTTATTTTCCTATGACATTTTTATTGATTCCCTAGCAAACTCACACTAAAATTCTGCAGGGTTCCTTTAAGAGTGTTAATTCTATCTTAGCCAAGACTGTTTCCTCTTTCCATGAGGAACAAGGGGTTCTACTCAGTTTAGTGTTAACAACACGAGGTTGGGTTTAATACAATTTGGTTGAAAGTTTGAATGGTTCTTGGGAAATTCATTTAATCTCTCTGAAACTCATATTACATATGTACAAATGAAGAGAATAATAACCACATATTCAGTGCTGTGAGGATTATATTAGATAATGTGCAAAAGCTGCAGCCTGGACTTGAAATAAACAAAGATGCCTGCCCCTTTGTTTATTTCACTATCACTGATGGAGAAGACAGTGAAGCCAAAAGACCCAGGCTTCAAATGAACAATATTGAGTCTCTGAAAAGCAAGATATTTCATCTTATAGTAGTGGTAGAAGTCACTGAAGGGAGAGTTATAAAGATAATTGACTACTCTATGGAGGCACTTAAATGGCTGACAGTAGGGGATTATGAGTTAAGTAAGACATCGGCAAAGGAAAGAAACAGGGGTCTGCATTTTCTGTACTCAAGGTGATGGAGCACTCAAAGACCCATTGTGATTAACTCCAAGTCTTGTGCATTCAGAGGAAACTAGTCCTACTCTCCACCCTTCTGTTTTTCCACATTCAGTCCCCTTGGTTCTCAGGAAATGTTTTTGAAAGTGAGTGAACCAAGCATGGTTAGGGGTCAGTGGTGCATGGGTGCTCATAGGGCAATTCTGACTGGTAGCCTATTTCTTGCTAACTCCACCCAATAGCATGTTTAGCAACATTTGAGTTCAGGCTAATGGAAGAAATCGTAGGGAGTGGACAGCAGTACCAGGGAGTCAGTCCTCACAATCAGCTTAAATATACATAAGATATACATTAAACCCTATCTTTGCTCTATGCAACTCCAAAGCCAATGAAGTATTCTAATATTAGAAACCATCCACTGACTTCTCCTACATATATACCGCTGCCAGGATCCTATAAATCACATCTTGGCTGAACACAGACCCTGTATTCAGTGTATCATTCTAGGATCTGTGAGAGGCAGTGAAAATAGAGAAACCTTGATAGTTCATAAATATATCTGTAAGAATAGATATCACCACATAATTCAGTCTTCATTATGTTCAATGACTAGCACAATGTTATATAGATTACAGATGTTCAGTAATATTTGCAATTTAATGGAATAGCCAATATATACATACATATACATATACATATACATATACATATATATATATCCTATCTAATAAAAGAGAAACATGGTAATTGGCCGTACCTTCACTACACTTCCCATTGGCTAACCGTCCTATTGGCTAATCAGGGCGATATGCAAATTAACTGCCAGCTAAGATGGCGGCCGTTAGGCAGGTGGCTTGAAACTAACATGAGGCTTGCTTGCTTCAGTGACGGAGGAAACCAAGGTTCCCCGCCTGCCTTGCCAGCCTCTGAGCTTGCAGTTTGAAACATTGTAACAAATATAGAAGCTAAACAAAACCCCAGAAACCTGCTTTCAGCGAGCTGGGATCTCAGAGTTGGGGTTGATACAGTTTTTCAATTATAGAACACAAAAAACCAGATACCTGCTTTCAGCAGCAGAGGCCTCAGAGCTGGAGTCAGAGCTAAAGCTGGCCCAGAATAAAAAAGAAAAAGAAAAAAAAGGAGTGGTTGGCACTTTCAGTCATCCGCCAGCTTGCAAACAGCCCTGAGCCCCTCACCCAGACTGGCCAGGCACCCCAGTGGGGACCCCCACCCTGAAGGTTGTGTGATCAGCTGCAAACAGCCATCATCCCCTCATCCAGGCTGGCCAGGCACCCCAGTGGGAACCCACACCCTGATCCAGGACACCCTTCAGGGCAAACCAGCCGGCCCCCACCCATGCACCAGGCCTCTATCCTATATAGTAAAAGGGTAATATGCCTCCCAGCACTGGGATCAGCAGAGCCGCGAGGCCTCCCAGCACCAGGATCAGCGGAACTGAGAGGCCCA
>NW_006293779.1:8732323-8740447 GCF_000327345.1 Myotis davidii | reverse complement strand
ATATATATTACTGCCATATGTGTGCTTTATTGTTTTTTTCCCCAAATACTTTTTACTTAGAAGATGTTTAAGTCAAAGCATTATGTTGATTCTGTATCCTTAGTTCCTCAGAGTTGAATGCATATTGTATATTCAATAAATATCCCTACGGGAATATTCCCCCTGGAAATTTCTATTGCTAGTTCTGATTCACCTGGAGGTACAAACGAGGGTGGTTCTTAGTTTTCATGAGAATTTGGTTCTAAAAACCTTGGACTTTATCACTACCCATAGCCAAATTTATTTTCTGAATTTAAGGGGAAATATTGCAAATCATGACTGTTGAAATGGACATGGCTTTGAGCTTTTTTCACTGACCAGGACTCCAGCTCTTTGAGGCCAAAGGGAGTCTTACGATCATAGAAAGAATGTGTGGTAAGAGAGCAAGAGAAAGATAAGATTTGGGGGAAGATCATGTGAAGAGAAGAGCAATACAGTGGGGCTGGATGGGAGAACAGGCAACCAATAAAAAAACAAACAAACAAACAAAAATCAAGAACTCCAGTTAACAAATGCTAGTGAGTTTCTAAATGATTTTTTTCTCAGAATGAATAACATATTGTATATTTTGCCTCCCACATACAGATGCTATGAATAGTTTAATTATTGAGAAGTTGATGTAGTGATATTAATGACAATTGAATAAAAAATACCTGTCATTTCACCATCCCAGTAAAGCAATTAATTTCATTTTTTGTGTGTATCACACATAGTCTATGTGAAAGACACATTTTATTGTCTACTTGTATTAAAATAGTGACATGAACATTCCCATGTTACAACTTAATATTGCTTCAATGTTTATATCATCAACGAGTATATCATTTACCCATCAAGTAAATGTAAGTTTGGAATTAGACAGTTTGGCCATTTCTTCTTTTTTAAAATTTACTGTTGTAACTAACCCTGCAGTACAATGTTGATTTATATAATACTTGGCTTCTGTAAAATGAGCTCTTTAGGATACATTCTTCATGAAAAAAGTTAGGTTAGATCAGTGGCCAGCAAACTGCGGCACGTGAGCCACATGCGGCTCTTTGGCCCCTTGAGTGTGGCCACGAAGTTTCAATGGCATCGTATGTGCACACCCGCACGTGGTATTTTGTGGAAGAGCCACACTCAAGGAGCCACAGTTTGCCGACCACTGGGTTCGAGGAAATGAATAGCTTTATTATTTTTGGTGCAGACTAGGTACTTATGTTTAATTTTTCATTCAGTGTATTTAAGTCTTTTTTCCTCTTCTACTTAGTCTTGGATAAACACTCCCGTGGTACTCACATCTTTTGTGGGACATAAAGAGATGACAATTCAAAGGCAAATGTGTTGTTATCACAAAGAATTTCTGAGACTAAAGCGGAAACCAAGAAGAGTCCAAAAACAAAGAATACGAAGGTCCTAAAATCGTTATAATGTCACTCTGTTCTTGCTCCCACCATGTCATATTCCTCTATTTATTATTTCACCTTCCACACACATACCCTTCCAGTGACCTAGGTGCTCTTGGGTGTGGGGTAAGGGGGTAGCAGATGTTCAGATCCAGCTCTGAGGATGTGATAAAGAGTAGATGCTCAATAGTAGGTGACTGGGGGAATGGATGGGTGGGGCACAACATTTTTCTTTAGTATTTTTCTTGTTGAAACTATATATTCCCTTGGGGATTTGGTCCCCTGTTCTACCATTACTTCCATACTCTCCTTTGAAAGTCCCCTTTTAAAGTTTAACACAAATCAGTCAATTTGTGTAGCAAAGTCTGGCTCATCAATCTGTTTGCTCTTGTCCCTTTTTACTCTACAACTTGGCTGAGTGAATGTCAGTACTTCAGCAGGGTACTGAGTGAGGGCCCACAGATATCACGGGACACGAGTTGGAAAGAACCAGGATTCTGCCCGATGGAAAGGTCATTGGACTCTGATGTGAGTGTATTGGAATATGCCTTGATTGTGTTAAATCACATAGATTTGACAAACTGGTCATTTCTGCAGCTGGATGTGCATTGTCTGGACTGATACACTTGATACAGTGATAAGAATGAATGCATAAAACTTTGCTGAACACCTTATGATGGTCATCACCAGGCCAGATGGTTTAAGAAATCTTGAAGGAACTCAAAATCTGAGATTGAGTCTCTGGCTTTGTTGCCTTGAGTGTGGAGGGCACTGGACTATAAGCTTCTCTACTTAATGAGGTTATTATATATTCCCCAAATACCTGAAGATTCTGGGCTGTAGCATTCTGCATATACATTGATCATTTTGCTTAGGTAAAAGGGCTTGGCAGCTGTGCCTTCAGAAATAAATCTTATTCTAGGAGTTTGTATTTTTTCTGCAATCATCACTCTTCAATACTGTTATATGGCCACAGCGATTAGGTGCTAAGAGTGTGGACATAGATCATTAAAACAATAGTGTGCAGCATGAATAATCTGAATTCAATATCGGTAATGCCATGAGAGATGAATGACTGTGAAATCCCCTGTGCATAGTTGTTGAGAAGCTACTCTGGGGGAAAGGCACCTCACATGAAGAGATCCGCCTGAGGTGGTGAGGATGGAATTTAATTTCATTTAAATGTGTGAACACTTTTAATAAGGCTCTGGAGGTATTATTATCCAGAACTATGCAGAACCTTTATATTTGAAAAATGTTTTATTTTGCTTGATAACACGTAGAAAAGCCCTTCTGGTGATTAGCATTTGAATAGGAGGATCATCTTAATTCTCTTGTTATTAATATGACAGATTTGATTTTCCCAAAGGTGTCAATTGAACCCAGTTTTCAGATCAGCTAATCCTTGCATTTATGGGAATGGAACTTCTGCACCTTGTAATTTAGTTCTGGTGTACTTTGGATTTCTTCCTGACCTGTGGTGTTCACCCATTAATTTAAACACTGAAGTCAGTGGCCTAATGTTTTGTTTGATATGAAGACATAGGTTCCTTCTCTGGGTTTTGGGGCTGTCCACAGGTTTTGTGTCGGCAGCAGATACTCTGCATTGTCAGTTGTGGGCTCAAGAATGTGTGGGAAGCTGCATCTGAACGTTTCGGTTGGGACCACATCAACTTTAAAGACATTTATAATTCGTAATGGCACCTGAGCACCTGCTAATGCCTTTTACCCGGCAGTGAAGGACGGAGAACTAGGGGAGAGGAAAGATGAGCTGAATTGTTTTTTAACTTCTCTCTGTGCTCATCTGTAGTGTTGGACCCCTCCAGTTCCCTCTCTGTAAACACATCACCATTTCTTTCTCTTTGCTCACATTTGCCCCTGCTTACTTTTGTGGCTCCCATGGATCGATCCTGCATCCATCCAGGTTATTCTACCTTCATCTTCACCTGTGACCATCTTCCAGAGCATCTCTGTACGTCCGTGGTTCCCGACTCTGCCCTGTGTGCTACTGCTCAGCACATACAGCTCTCAGGAAAGCCACCTTCCCATAGGTACCTACAAGCTTTGTTCAGAAGCCACAGGGACTCTGCACCCACCTCTGAATATAACAAAAGTATTTCAACCTGAGTGTTAATAAGTTTCAGATATAGGGCTGGACACAGATTCCTATTCTTGAGACATTCCATGATCTCTCTCTTTGCCAGCCATTTTTGTGCCTTGGCCACTTATCCCAGGGAGCTCCTCTTGAGCCCATTACACTTAACCAGGTTCCCTTCTCTCCGGTCAGCTTCAGAGAGCCCCACATTCGTCCTGCTGACTACTCCAGCCTTTGATTAAGCCTCTGCTCTGTACATAGTAAATACTTACTACCCAGTGCCCTCACTTTTCTCCATTCTTTAAATCACTTTGCTTCTTTTCATTTGCCTGAATCTTACCCAATCTTATAAACTCAACTCAAGTCCTAACTCCTCAAAATCAGGGTAGAAATCTCTAAACTTTCTGACGATAGTCTCCTGCTACTTTCTGAATGCTTCTAGGAATACAAGGTGTCAGCACTTCCAGGATATCTTACCATGGCATATATAGCAGAAAATGAATTATGTACTAACAGATCTGGATTCTAAGTCTTTTTTAGCCACTAAGCTGATATATCACTTTGCAAAACATAATCCTCCTCTTAGCAATTCAGTTTCCTTTTTCTGAAAAAGAAAGCAAGCTCAGTGAATGAACTGATTCCCATATAAAGTTGCTATCAGAAAACTTCATGTTTTTATAATTTTAGAGTAATGGATTTTATATTATTAGTCAGCTTTTGTATCTGAAATCACAGTATGTCCTCTAACTTTGGTAAATGTGATAGAGTTATTAGTCTACTCTATAAAATATTTTAAAAAGAATTTTTTAAAATTTCTTTATTGATTAAGGTATTACATATGTGTCCTTATCCCCCTCTTACCCTCCAACACTCATGCCCTCACCACCCCCCCTCGTTGTATGTGTCCATTGGTTAGGCTTATATGCATAAAGAGGTATTTGTAAACTACACTTAAAAATCAGTCTCATTATATTAGAATCACACCATGTTTTCATCCTTTAAGTTGATTGCACTGTTCTACACTCACAATAAATAACCTTTTGTCTCCTTAATTGTTTGTTTCAACAAAGAATTTCCTAATATGCCTGTATATCACATGAAAATATACCTACATATAAAATTCAGAAGGAAACTTGTATTGGAGGACATGGCCCAAAGTTTGTATAGGTGTTATTTTGGCAGATTGGAGCTTTTCCAAAGGACATGGCACACCATCCAAATCACACGGAGAAGGACTTGTACACAGTGTGCAGTACACTGAGAACTTCTGTTATGTTGACTGTTTCGGTAGTTTTGAGTCAGTGGCTGGACTCTCTGGTCTCTGGGGTTTGTTAAGTCCCTTTGAGAGGCAGGAAGCAAGATCTTGGTGCAAGAATGAGAGCTGAGCCACAAAGTAGAAAGTCTGCAATAAAATGACCCTTCCATACAGCCAGCTTCGATTTTGCTGGGCATTTGGAGAAGTACCTGCATCTGGCTCAGGAACATCAAAAGAAGAGGAAATTCTTTCTTCTAGGCTGGCCCAAGGGAGGGTGAAATCTTCCTGCGAGGGCAGGAGAGGAGGGATCACAGTCTGTCTCTGACAAGGACTGCTAACAGGCTGCAGCTCTTGTCATTCACGCTGCCAGCACCCCCCCTTTTGCTGACAAAGACATTGGCCTTTGGTAGACCCGATGCACTAAAATAATGAGGGGTCAGAAGAAAATGCATTTGCATAATGTAGAGCGTGTGTCATTGCCTGAGAAGAGTGGCATGTATATAAAAATGCTCAGCATGCTGCCCTTCCTAACTAAACGCATAACCCCAGGGTCAGTCACAACCACAGTCCAGACCCCAAGAGCATAATTTGAATGCAGATCTGGTGGAGTTTTCAGTCTATTTAGGCATCTCTGAAGCACTCCTTGGTGTAGAGGAGGGAATGGCATAGATACGGAGGAAGGAGTTTGAAGTTAGAAGGCAGATTCTACTTTTACACTTGCTTATTAAGAACCTTAGCATAACTCATTTATTCTTTCTGAGCCTCAGCTCCTAATGCATAAAATGAGGACAATATTGTATGTGAAATGAATAATGTAACAATATAAACAATTTTTAAATTAGGATCTCATGCAGATTTTTAAAATTATTAATGTCACAGGATCAAATATTTATGCTATTTTAATTGGGGCCCTTTGAGAAGCAGACACAAAGAAAGGTTTAAAAGTGGAAGGATTGTACTAGTGGACATGCTCTGTGTGGGAAAATAGGGAGGGGCTCAGGGAAACCGGGAGAATGACATAGCTTAATGCAAGTGTAACCCAGAGGGAAGGAGAAGGAGGAAGTCGTGACTGAGTCAGAGATTGCTGTTCCGTTTAAGATTTGGCAACGTCACCAGTGAGCCTTCATTCCAGGAATGGTTGTCAGGGGGAGTTCAGTGTCTCCTGGGAATGGGCCTGCCTCTGCATCTCTGCTAACTCAGTCACTGGCTAGGGAGGCATGGCTTTGGTGCGGAGACAGCAGTACATACCAAAGTGCAGCAGGCAGGTCAATGTGCTCCTTGTATGTGGACATCTGAGAGCATTCTCACGGATGCCACATGTATTGAACACTCCGGGAAGTTTCTCAGAAAAGAGAGATCTGGAATGCAAGAAGGAGCCAACCATGGAGAGATGTGGACACAGTTGTAGGCAGAGGGAACAGCTACTATAAAAGCTCCAACGCCCAGTGAGCCCTCACCATGTTCAAGGAGGCCAGTGTGTCTGGAGCACAGCAGGTGAGGGGAGAGGTGTGAGCAGTGATGTCAGATAAGTAGCCAGAGATCAAATAATGTGAGGCTTCATAGGTCCCGTGACGAGCTTAAGATTTTTAGCATAAAATGCCAAACCATTAGACATTTTTTTAGGCAGAAGAGTAACCTGATCCTAGTTTTTGTTGGTTTGTTTTGTTTTGTTTTTAAGATTAGTCTGTATTATGTGTATATGGGGCTAGAGGGGAGGAAAGGAGACTATTTAGAAGACTTGGTAGGGAAGAGGTTACGGACAAGTCTTGAAGCATTCCACACTTGAGATTGCTGGAAGAGATGGATACATAGGTAAATAGCCTGTGAGGGGGCAGCCAATGACAGAGAAGAGGCCAATAACAGAACTTTAGAGGAAAACAGGTTTCACTAAGGAGGGGACATCAGTGGTATTCCATGCCTCTTTGAAGGTAAGAAAGAAGACTGGAGGAGTGACCATTTGATACTGCAATACAAAAGTCACCATCATTCCCCTAGTATTACCTTATGAAGGTGTAGTGTCTGGTCAAGGGCCATGCTGCTAATATATGTTAAAGCCAGACTCCCATGCAGTTCTGTTATTATATGTATGCGCATATGTATATATTTGTATTCATTCATCATCCATGCCTTCACACCTGCTATGATTGATCTATGCTCATGACAATGTATTGAAAGCTCTTTAAAGAAGGGACCATGGCATACACAGCTGCTGAGTTCACTACGGCATCCAACACAGATGTGGCATCCAACACAGCACTGCTTAGAGAAGGTGCTTGCAGTCTGCTAGTTGGTTGGGCAAGAGTTGCATGATGTGGTAATTGAAGCCAGAAATGCAAGCGGCAAGAGCAACAGTCAATAATGGCCATACTGTCCGACCATGTGGATATTCCATCGCCGGAGAGAAGACATCCATTTCTCTTGCCATTTCCTGCTTCAAGTAAGTCCAGGGGCCTCTACTCAAGCAAGCAGAAATGAACAGGAGGAACTCGGTATTGTTTGAGCCTCCCAGAGCCATTCTTTATTCCCAAGTTTTCTAAGGCAGAATTCTGGAGCACAAATATAACTTAACTTAGTGACAGAATATGATCTTCAGACATATTTGCTATTTTATGGTTCAGTTCACTTGACCTACAATTCTCATAAAATCGGTGTGTTATATATAACTGGTAGTTACCAACCGTGAAACTGCAGTGGTGATTCTTTGAAACCAATATACACATGGGTGTAAAGTATATTTGCTGTTTGAATAGTAGAGAGCATGTATTTATCAGCACAATGGTGTCACTTTGAAGGTGAATCATTTGCTTTTCCATCTGCAGATGTGTCTTATTATGTGCCAGGGGAACCCTAGATGTAAATGCTGAGCAAGATTCTGTTTATTTTGATACCACTTGGTATCTGAAACAGGTGTTAGTGATTTTGAAAATGAAGGGTACATCGTCTGTGTTGCCATACTCCAAGGATTCTGAGACAGCTTGGACCTAAGGGAGTTTGGCCTGGAGAAAACACTGGTGACATGCAAACTGTCAATAAATATTTGATGTGCTGTCATGTAGAACAGGAAGCAGGCTCGCTCTGTTTGGCTCTAGCCAACAGAACTAGGACTAATATATGGGAGTTACATGGAGGCAGATGTAGACTCGAGCTTAAGAATAATTTTCTAAAAAATTTGAATTGTTTGAAATTGGAGAAGTCAATTGCGCAAGGTAGCCAGTTCTCCATCGCTCAGGGTTTTAAAGAAATGAGTGGAAGGTTATTACAGAAGCGCTCTTATATTGTATGCATGCTTAGAGTGAGTGGATTCTAATGCATCTCTTAGGAAAAAGTAACTGAGGTCTTTCAAGGTTTAT
>NW_006293779.1:8679066-8732180 GCF_000327345.1 Myotis davidii | reverse complement strand
TTTGTTCATTGGCATTCTCCCCACGTGAAGGGTCCTTATTTATCCCAGCTCATTTGTTATTTTTTGGAAAGATGGGCTCTCTATGTATGTCACAACTTTAATTCCAAATCATTTCTTTTTTTACTGTCCTTTTATTTTGTATTTTAATTTATCTTTATTGTTGAAGGAATTACAGATGTGCCCTTTGTTTTGTTTTGTTGTTGTTTTTCCCATTGACCCCTCAAGGCTTACTATGTTTTAAGCCATCCTATGAACTTTCTCAGGAGTGTTACCTTCCACCCTCTCCATTCTACTCCATTCTCTCTCCTCTTCATCCTAGCAGCTGACTCAGTCTGTCTCAAGATCCGCCATTTTTGTGGAAGACATCCAATGTCCATTTAAACAATGTGTCTAACATTTTGGCTGATTGTAGTTTTGAAACATTAATTTTCTTTTTTTGGCCGAGTTATTTAAAAATCAGGGTTGTTGAATAGTATTGTCTTTTGATTCAAAATGATAAATATGGAAAGAGATCATGAGGAGAATAGGAGGGGCAATACTACAGATGTTGCTGCCTGAATATTTTTCAGGTGATGATTAAGTTAACAACATTAGTAAGAAAAAAAAATAGAGGCGAGAAAATACTTGGTCTGACTGCCTAGAGATAATATTGGAAAAGCATACTAAGGCCATCAGGTGAAGAATCTTTTTGGCCATTTGTCAGAGAACTCAGTACTGGATTTTAGAGCAAACTATCCCACATTTTAGTGGCCTAACACAATAAAAGTTTAATCTTCACTTATTAAAAGCCCACTGTGGGTCAGTTGACTCTTCTTGAGGGTTCTCCAGAAATTGGTGAACTCAGCAATCCCAGCTTCTATGTTCGGTTATGGTGAGGGAGAGAGAACATACTTGAAATATTTTATGGATCAGATGTGGAAGAAGCATACATCTGGGATTCTTAATGACTTACTAGATTTAAAAAATCAAGGTAAGACACACACTATAAGTACAGTTTTAAAATTATAGATTCAATAGACAAAATTACTTTGTCAAATTGTGATATATATTTTTTAATTTCTACTCTCAGTTTCTAAACTTAAATCATTGTGAAGCAATAGAAAACAATCCATGGCCGAAACCAGTTTGGCTCAGTGGATAGAGCATCGGCTTGCGGACTGAAGGGTCCCAGGTTCGATTCCGGTCAAGGGCATGTGCCTGGGTTGTGGGCACATCCCCAGTAGGAGATGTACAGGAGGCAGCTGATCGATGTTTCTCTCTCATCGATGTTTCTGACTCTCTATCTCTCTCCCTTCCTCTCTGTAAAAAATCAATAAAATATATTTAAAAAAAAAGAAAAAAAAAAAGAAAACAATCCATGGATGGGCAGTGTTCCACAGAACACACTCCGAGTAGTACTGGCATACACACCTTTGGCTTGTTTCCGTGTCAGGAACACAGTGATATCAGCTGGACCTAACTGCAAGAGAGGTAGGGAAATGTTGTTTTCTCCTGTGCTCAGAACATGAAAATAGATTGGTAGGCATCTCGTCCATCTCTGCCATTGAGCTGCAATTCAATTAAGTTGAATTTATTGCCTGCATTGCTTAATGTCCTTTATTGGCAAACTGTTGCCTGAATAGTATAATCTGAATACATTACCATGATGAATTTACTCATGATTTGCTATGTTTATACAGCTCTTTGTTATTTTTCTGATTACAACATTTGATTCCCTGTACGATGAGTATGTTTTACACATCTAACTTTACCATTAGCTGTCAGAGTTCAGAGGCTCTCATTTTTATAACACCAACTCATAATGCAGTGTTTGGCACATAGTAAACTTACAAACATTTATCGTTTGTAAGACAAAATAATTAGCATATTAAGTATGACATGATTTGATCTCTTTTAATAAGGTTCCTCTATCATCAGGTTGGAGGAAGACTTGAAAAGGAAGTTGATAAGACTGGAAGTAAGAATATCTCTTAGGAAATAACTTTTAGTAAACTCAACCATGTGAAGGGTCTGAATTAAAAAAGGTGTAAAGATATAAATAGGAGTTAAACATAGCAATGTTTCCAAATACCAATTGGTGATATAAAATAAAGAGTATCTCCTGCCTGGTGGTTGTTGCTCAGCGGTTGAGCATCGACCCAGGAACCAAGAGGTCATTGGTTCGATTCCCAATTAAGGCACATGTCTGGATTGCGGGCTCCATCTCTAGTAGGGGACATGCAGGAGGCAGCCAATCGAAGTTTCTCATTGATGTTTCTATCTATCCTCCCTTTCTCTCTCTAAAGATCAATTAAAACATATTTAAAAAATATAATAAAGACTACCTCTTGGATTTGGGTTTGCATTTGATGACATTGATATAGAAGAACACAGGAGGATAAATGGGTTTGAGTGGAAAAGTAGAATAATGTGTTCAGTTTGGGACATGCTGAATTCGAGAAACCCGCAGAATAACATACTGTTGTTTCTGTGATCTTCATGTCGTAAAGTCCATGTGGTTCTTTGTAAACCAAAAAGAAGGGCTCTTATCATAATGACTTGGAATATATTTCCTGTACTTCAGCATGGAAAGCCTCCTTGAATTCAAAAATACATAGTTATGAAAGAGAAATCCTAAACTGGCCTGGAGCGCTGTAGATCATTGCCCCTTTGAAGGGTGGAGACAAGCAGGGAGGGGGCTAAGAGCAAGCATGAGGTACTAATAAGTATATATGGCTTCAGGTTGCCTTTCAACCTTCACCTCTAGTCATCTAAGACTGGAGTATTATACTTGTTTGTGGTGATCTCTCTCCTCAAACTGACTTCCTCATGACTTCCATGCCCATCTCCAACCACTTCTCATGTATCTTACACTCCACCCCTATTCTCATCCTGAATTAAATGTACCCATTTCCTCCTCTCAATTCCTATGGCTCTTCTTCATTGCATATAGATAATTTTACTTTTCATTCTATTTACATGCTTCTCTTATCCCACTAGTTGTTTGTCAAGTTGTTTGCTTGTTTATTGCTTTTTCAAGAAAAAAAATACAATGTTTAAGTATGTATACCCTGCAATACCAGTCAGAAAGTCTAAAAAATATGTTGTGCCTCAATGATTATATTCTGAATTCATCTAAATTATTAAGGAGTTTATCATGTAGAGGCCCAGAAGGAGACAATTTGGGGTGAGACTATAGGAGTCTCCATCAGACAAAGATGACAGATCCTGAAGATAGGGGATTACATTTTCTTAGATTTGTCCCTGTACCTGAGGGCATTACTCATAGAGTAAATGATCTCTCTCTGCCTCTCACACCTTCCTTCATGGCAGCAGAGCACTTTATCCAGAACTCTCCCCCTTTTTATGGTCTCTCATTCTCAGATCTGCTTGGCTGTAGGAAAGGGGCAGCCTGGTTTACTGTCCTGCATGAGCTAAGTTTACCAAACCAGGCCTGAGGTTGTCCATGATGTCAAGAATGGGGAAAGTACAATGGTCTAATTTGGCGAGGGACTATTTGCAAGCACATTAAGCCACAAGTCCGAAGACCACATTCTTCAATCAGTTCCATTAGAAATAAGGCTGTGATTTTGATAGTCATCCCCTGTATTTGATTATTGAATCCAGCTTTCAAAGAGGTACTGTGGTAGGCAGAATTTTAAGGCAGGCTTCCAGATTCCCCACTCTCACCCTGGCCAGATAGCTCAGTTGGTTACAGCACCATCCAGATAGGCCAACGTTGCAGGTTTCATCCTCAGTCAGGGGACGTACAAGAATCAGCTAATGAATGCATAAATAAGTGGAACAGCAAATCAGTGTCCTCTCTCTCTCTCTCTCTATCCCTCCCTCCTTCCCTCCCTCTCTAAAGTACAATAGATAAAAATAAAAAGATGTTGCCCACTTCTCCCCTTGTATACATGCCCTGCATCATCCCTGGGACATCAAACATGATGGATTTGACTCCCATGTTTATATTATGTAATAAGGAAGAGTTTATCTTAGACAGATAAGGAGATTATCCATGTGGACATAATTTAATCACATGCACCATTTAAAAACAGAGGTTATTTTTTTTGGCTGGAGGCAGAAGGGGAAGCCAGAGATTCAAACCTAGAGAGGTTAAATGTTCCATTGCTAAATCGATGGGGGAAGGGCCCATGCATCAAACAATAGAGGTGGCATCCAGGGATTAAGTGTAACCCCCAGTTGGCAACCAGCAAGAAAAGAGGGATATCTTCCTACAATTGAAAAAAACTAACCTATAAAAATACAAAAGAATGAGCCCCGAAGGGAATTTTCTCCAAGATTCTCTCTATGAAAACAGCCCAACTGATACCTTGATTGCAACCTATGATGCTTTAAGCAGAGAGCCCAGCCATGCTGTGCCAAGCTTCTGACCTACAAAACTATGAGCTAACAATTGTGTGATTTTAAGTTGTTGATGTATACGTGTATTATCTTTAAAAATTTAAAAATCTACAAAAAAAATTTCTGGGACAGTAGGAGCCATAGCCTATTTGAATGTCTTCAAACTATGCCATAAAAAACAAAGAACAGAGAATGTAAAACCAATGACCTGTGAAGAACATTTACAACAAAGCTAAGTGGCAGGATAATTTCCTGCGAACCCCAAATATAAGTGGTAGTAATAAAACAAGAGTGACACGATCTACCGGGCTTCACATCTGTGAAGATGGAAGGAGAAAAATGGCCACTGGGTTTCTGGGTTTCTTATGACCTTCTCTCTGGACAGTGTGGCATGTCCATTGGAGAACAGAAGCCAAAATGAGCAGGGATTCTGCAGATCTTGTTGTGGGGTGAGGGCAAGGTAACCCTCATTCCCCATGGCCTGATATGCTGAAGCAGGCTGGTGTGTCTTGATCTGGATCTTTTTTTCCAGCCACTGTGGTGCAATTGACAGGTACTTTTAATCTAGAACTTAATGTTATTCAGGCCTGGAAATTTTATTGATAATTTCTTCTCCATTTTACTCTTTCTCTCTAGCTTTCTCTCTTACTTTCTGGACTGATTCTCCTATTTTCTTGTCTTTTTATTACCTAACACTTTTTTTATATGCATGTTAGCATCTTCCCAAACCACTAATATACTGATTGAGTCTCATAGTGTGAGCCTGTTGGTTGGTTACTAATGTGGGGATGGAGCAGGCAAAATCTGGGGAAATTTCTAATATACATATAATATATATAATCTGCTATAGGTCCATCTGCTATCACAACAATAAATCCTCAAGCACTTTCAATCAGTTATACTATTTAAAAACACAAATGCATCCTGACTTTTATTTAGCACCTAAGCATTGAGTTTTTTTGGAGGGTCTCTGGTGTACATGAGTCTATTCTGAGCTTTCCCCACTGCTGGCTTAGGTTGGAGTGTGTTCCAGGCACTAGTCACTTTTCCCTGTCTGTTTGTTTTCCAGTGTCTAAAATTGTGTTGCTGTTCTTTTGTTAGTCTTTGTCTTTGTGCATTTACAGTTTTTAAAAATCCATTTACTGTGACTTTGTTGGCATTTCAGAACAGAGGAAAGGTAAATGCCTTTGTTCAATCTACCATGTTTAACCGCATGTTTGACCTCACCATTTAGAGAGCAAGGACACTCTCAGGATATCTGCCTCCAATCCCGAGGAGATGGGGACCCTCTTAGAGTCCTTTCTGTGCAGAATACACACATGCTTGCTCTGTCTGCACAGTGTTCATTGTTTGCTTCTTAAAATGACCAACTCTCTGGAAGTACTCCACCAGTTTGTTGAAAAAGGTTTCCTTGAAGGGAAATGTTTGGATGGACACAACGTAGTTACTTTTAGAAAATGGAATTGGTGAAGGAATATTGATGATGACAGGAAACTTTCACTGTTTCCTGCTCATATAATTATTGCACATCTTCACGATTAAAAGTATCCTATGTAATAAGAGGCCAGTGACCATAACGGTGTCACGACCGGAATGACCGATTGACCAGTCGCTATGAGCTGCATTGACCACCTCTCAGTCCCTTCCCCCAGCCCTCAGGCTCTGATCGCTGGACGGCCAACAGGGAACCACGGGGAACCGGGATGGGTGTCAGCAACGGGGCAGGACTGAGGGCTGGTGAGCAGGCAGAATGGCTGACCTCTTGGTCCTTCTTCATGACCTGCAGGCTCCGATAGATCGCCAGGTGGCAAAAGGGGACCTGGGGTGGGTGTTGGCAGTGGGGCAGGGCAGGACT
Organism: Myotis davidii; assembly: GCF_000327345.1. Classification (NCBI taxonomy): domain Eukaryota; kingdom Metazoa; phylum Chordata; class Mammalia; order Chiroptera; family Vespertilionidae; genus Myotis; species Myotis davidii. The sequence continues at coordinate 8,725,978 of NW_006293779.1, read as the reverse complement.
GGAGACTGGTGAATGGGCAGAAGATGGCCCTGATCGCAAGCTAGGCCCCAATTTCATGCACTGAGCCTCTAGTATATATACATTTACAATAATTTAAAAGATAAACTTAACATTATGGTATTTTTTTTTCAGTAAATGATGGAAAGGAAGGAGAGTAGGAAGAATGGGAAGAAGGGAGGAAGGGAGGGAGGAGGGAAGGTGGAAGGGGAGAAGGACCTCTTGATAATACAGAGCTATACTTAGTCAATTTGTCACTAGTGATCATAATGATGCTGATGATGCTGATGATGACAAGAATAATGGAGACCATTATTACCTTCAGTTTGACTTTGGATTTGAATTGCATTTAAGCTTTGCTGCTCACTGCTTTGACACCCCACCTTTTCTCTCAGTTCTAACTAAGCTTTGCTCATGCTTCTTTGTTAAATACCAATGAAATTCATAGATCTCTGCAACCTTAAGCTGCAACCTTAAGAAAATTCAGTGCAAAAACCTAGCTTATATAACTTTGAATTCAGACCTTGACAACTAGACAGGATTTATCTCATGCATATGTATTAATTTTAAGTGCTTTTCTGTAACAGTAATTTGACATTTAATATAGCATAACTGTATTATTAAATTTAAATGCATATTTGCAATTCTAAAAGCACTGCTGAACTTTATGGGTGAAAAATACATCCTCCTTCACCTTGGTTCCTTCTCACCCACCAGTTCTCTAGGCTCCTTTCTCTCTGTGACCCTACCCCTGATGTGTGTCCCCTCTTCTTTCCTAAACCTCAGACTCTCAACTTCACTTCTTTTTTCATTTCCTAACATTCTCTCCTTCCCTCTCTCCTAATTCATATGTGTTCATTCTTTCTGTGTCTTTGTTCCTCCTCTGTGGACATGCTCAGAGCTTCTGCTTTCTGACGTCAGTCCCTCATGTAGTCACTTATCTCACTCACTTGTGGAGCAGTTTTAAGATGCTACAGTGACTTTCAGTCCTCACCTACCGTTGTTCAGCACAGTCTGTGGTAGTGTTTTCCAGACATTGAAGTAGCCTGCCATTGGAAAAGGCTGCCTCCAGTGGCGATGAGGTCCCAATCACAATCTTTTCTTTTTTAAAACATATATTATTTATTTCAGAGAGGAATTGACAGGGAGAGATAGAAAAATCAGTGATGAGAGAGAATCATTGATGGGCTGCCTCCTACATGCCCCATTCTGGGGATCAAGCCAACAACGTGGGCATGTGCCATGACCTGGAATAGAACTGTGACTGTGACTTCCTGGTTCATGGGTCAATGCTCAACCACTGAGCAACACCAGCCGAGCCAAATCACAATCTTTATAAAAAGGGAGAACAAGGGATGCTGAGTGTCTGGAATTAGGGGTAAAAATAGCCTGAATAACTTTGAGTCTTTTAAAAAATATATGTTTTTATTGATTTCAGAGAGGAAGGGAGAGGGAGAGAGAGATAGAAAATCAATGATGAGAGAGAATCATTGATCGGCTGCCTCCTGCATGCCCCCTACTGGGTATCAAGCCTGCAACCTGGGCATGTGCCCTTGACCAGAATCAAACCTGGGACCCTTCAGTCTGCAGGCTGATACTCTATCCACTGAACCAAACTGGCTAGGGCCCTTTGAGGCTTTTTAAAATCAGGAATTGGCATCATTCTTCTTTACTCTAATAGTCAGTTAATAAGTGCTGCCAGAACCCTAGCTCTCCACTGAAAACTCTTGGATTTTGACCTTTTTTAATGTCAGGTGTCAATGGCTCTTAGATATCAGTTACTTCCATGGTGTCATTTTTTTAAAGTATATTTTTATTGATTACAGAGAGAAGGGAGAGGGAGAGGGAGAAAGAGATAGAAACATCAATGTTGAAAGAGAATCATCGATTGGCTGCCTCTTGCACGCCCCCCCTACTGGGTATTGAGCCCACAACCTGGGCATGTGTCCTGACCTGGAATCCAACTGTGACCTTCTGGTTCATAGGTCATTGCTCAACCACTGAGCTATGCTAGCCAGGCTCCATAGTGTCATTTTTATCAGAAATAAAACTGAGGCCCAGGGGAAGTCAAGTCTTGGCTCCACTCCCAACTTATCAGAGGCACAGCTGGTACAAGGACCCTGGTCTGTGATTCAAACCCGAAGACTTTCCACTGGTTTTGCCAGCCTTGGCCACACAAGACATCCCAGACTGTGACCTTCCATCTATGGCTCTGTCATCCCTAGGCACTTGCATCTGCTTTTTGTCCTTTCAGGTACAGCTTTCCACTTTCTCTCACTGAGTTAAGCCTTATTTATGCTTCAATACAAAAGTCATACATGACCATTCCAGAGACTCTCTCCCGATTTTCCTGTTACTCCATCCCCCACTCCCCCACCTTTGGTTTAGTATAGGTGCCACTCTCCTGTGTTTGATTTGCACCTTGAATTGAATTCTATTTGTATTTAATTACACAGTTTTGAATTGCCTGTTTATTAACCATCACCTCTACTAGAATATAAATTTCTGGAGGTCAGGGTCTGTGAATTATTCAACTTTTAATCTCCAGTGCCTGCCATCCAAGAATTTCTATACTGAGTCTCAAGAAAGGAAGGCTGCTGTGGGATGCTAGCTGACTTGAGAGAAGGGATGAAGAGCTTCAGTGTAAATTCTGTTAAATTGAGAAATGAAAGATACTGATCTCAATATTAATATTTGGGAATAAAAAGATATATATTCTCCTTGATTTTTTAGCACCTTCCAGTTCTCCAGGCTTTCTTCTGTCTGCTATTCTTACCTTGGTTAGAATATCTTTTCCCCTCCTCAACCTCATCTTCATTTCCTTTTCTGTTTCTCTGCTCTTTGCCCTCTGCAATTCATACTAGTATTCTCCCACTCTCAGCTGCTGCTTTCGTTTTCCGAAGGAAAGGAAGTTTCCATTCTATGTGGAAATGTCTAGAGCTTCTGTACACTGCAAGACATTGTCACCCATCAGCCCTCACACAGTCTTAGTTCTCCCTCACTATGTAGGGCTGCTTCCTTCTCAAGAGGGAGGTCATCTCTACTCTGCTGATCCTTAGGCTGGGGAAGAGTTGATTTCAAACAGAGCATAGGCACTCTGATTTTGTTGATCCCTGTCTCCCTCTAAGCTATTCTGGGAAGATTCTCAGAGGGTCTAAGAGTTTAAGTCAGTCATTATCTCTTTCCTGTTCTGTTAAAATTCTTGACCTATATACTTTATGAAGACACGTAAATAGGTACTGGCTTCCTCTTTTTTTTTTTTTTAAGAAACTCCCAGTACATGTATGTATTGCAAAATGGTTGTTCCCAATCAGTTCCTCACACAGCATCATCTTACCCCAAGTTTTAGGGTGTTGCAGTGAGCACCTTGCTACTGGGCCTTTGAGGCATGAGGACAATGCACTTCCGTCCTGTGGATGCTCTGTCTTGGAAAGGCTTTGCTAATTCGCCACAGATAATCAGACATGGAGTGTCCTGAATTTGCTCTTGCAGACATTCTGCCTGAAAGCTTGGATTCTGTCAGGAAGGGGTCTGGAGTCCTAGCTGGATTCCTGCCTCTGGTGTCTTACACTGAGTCTCAAGAAAGGAAGGCTTCTGTGGGATGCTAGCTGACTTGAGAGAAGGGATGAAGAACTTCAGTGTAAAACCAGACCAATAATGCTTGAGGCTAGAGCATTGAAAAATAGTCCCGGAATCTCATGAGCATAGTCAGATTTCCCAAGTTAAATTTTCATAGCACATACTTTAGGAAATGTGGCATACATTCTCCAGGGATAAATAAAAGAAACTTCATGTCATATATCATTCCCTCTGGGGGTCATCTAGATGGAAAAATTCTACACAATGTATAGAGCCTCCATGAAGTTTAGAGAAGTTCATGGATGACAGACTTGTCAGTGGTGATTAGACAAAATGAGTAACCTGATGCTGAGTTTCAGAGGTCAAGAACAGTTACCATAAACTCAGCTTGGGTACCCAATCTGAGATGGCACACTCCCCACGGGTGAACTTTGAGTTGAAACTAGGGTGGCATTTGCACTCCACTTAACATATAAAAAGACTTTGTCATTCAACGTGTAGTAGTTTTCTTTTTGTCTTTACACTTGCACATGAAAGCTGCCTTTATATGAGTGTCACCAGACTGTCTTTTTATAAATCACTGCTGCCTTGCCAAATAGATACGTGCATCGGGAAGACAGTCTTTTCTGCATAGGTCTCATAAATCAACATCACTGAACAATTCCCAGCATAGGTCGTCTTTTAAATTTAAAATTGAGAAACATAAAGAAAGAGACTGTCATATGGAAACAAAAAAATTTCTTAAAAAATTCTGTGTTTGTTGAAGGGGGTAAGAGAAAGAGGGAGAGATTAAGCTAGAGAGAAAGTTTCCCATATTCAGACGGTCTGAATTATGAACTAAAGACACAAAGATGCATGGAGGAGAAATACAAAGATAGAGTTTTCCTTTGTAGAGAAGCAAAAGTTTGCATTTTTGGACCCTGGAAGGAAGGCTGTCTTTGATGTGGACTCCTCACTGGCCAAGCCTAAAATGCATATTTTTAAAATATATTTTATTGACTTTTTACAGAGAGGAAGGGAGAGGGATAGAGAGTTAGAAATATCGATGAGAGAGAAACAACCATCAGCTGCCTCCTGCACGCCCCCTACTGGGGATGTGCCTGCAATCAAGGTACAGGCCCTTGACCGGAATCGAACCTGGGACCCTGCAGTCCGCAGGCTGATGCTCTATCTACTGAGCCAAACTGGTTAGGGCTAAAATGCATATTTTTGAGAAAACACACACAAACATGGTTATTGTGATGTCCAGTGAAGGTGACAAATTGCTTTCAATGGAAAAGAATATTAAAAATAGTGGTAACTAGCTTATTGAGTGCTTACTCTCAGGTGGATACTTCCTGAAACACTTTCCCTATGAAAACACATTGAATTTCCACAGGAAACCTGTAGTATAGGCACTACAATCATTTCCTTGGTATAGAAAAGGAAACTGAGACATAGAAGTATCATTAAATAACTTGGATAGATTCACAGCTATTAATTATCAGCGCATGCTCCTCTAGCAGCAACACTATTAATTTAATGATAGATACACTCCAGTTGCCTAATGAACTCCATGATCAGGGTCTTGCCTTTCTTTTGTGATCAGTGTGTCTATTCTTAGGAACATGGTCTCCAGTTTGGCCATGCCCTGGACCTTGCTTGAAATTACTTTACAAAATAGGTTCTGTCTGGAGTGAAATTTTGATGAGGACAGATTGGACCATAACTATAGGGTTACATGAGGTATCCCAAGTTCAGCATGGCGACACCTTTAGCTGCTACCTTCTCTTCTCTTTTCCTTATAACTCCAGCAAATTGTCTCCTAGGAAGGGATATGGAAGGGGAACATGTATACCAGTTATGTTACTGAGAACAGGTCCCTTACCATTATACCCTTTGAATCAGAATTTTCTGGGAAATGGGAAGAGCAGGCATGATTCAAAAATCCCCAATGCTAATAATTCTGATACAGTTTGCTCCAGCTGGACAGCACTGCGTTATAAGAGCCTTTACATACATGCACGGATATTTGAGACATAAGTGTGAAGTGATGACGTGTTCTCAAAGCCCACCTTCCCCGCCCCAACATACACAATTTCCATGACTTTGTTCGTGCCCATGCTTATTTATCTCACTTAAGGTATCTAAATATATTGAAGTATATTTTAGAATTCATTTCTAGAAAAATATTTGTCCCCCTTGATTAATTATTATGCCTTTTTTTGCTCAACTATTCATAATGAAACATCCTATAATAGTTTGCTTTGGCTACCTAGAATCAATACTATGTTACTAAATAGTTCATATTTTTGGCATATTTATAGCCTTCTCCATCTTTGTTACTCTAATTATCTGTATATATTTCTGAACAAATTTTTTGTAAGTCACCCCAAGCCATTATTAGAAGTAGGTTACATATAAATTATTTATTAAAAAGAAAAATAGATATTTATTCTCTAAAAGTGCATAAGCTAAATCACATACGAATTTCATATTCACCTCTGAGATTTCTCCCTTCCTGTTTTCTGGGAGTCTCACAGGTGAGAGCCCCTGGAGGTGCCTTCTTATTGTCATTCCTGATAACAACACAGACATTAATCCAGAAGGTCCCTGTCTCATATTCACCAGAATGTTTCAAGGAGGTCCATTTCAAAGGGCTTGGGTATTATGTGCTGTGTTATAGCTTTTCACATAACAGGCCTGAAGATAATCATTTCTGAGAAAAGATGAAAAGGACCCAACATGTGATCCTGAGAAATAACCACAAATTTGGAGAACAGACCAAATGAAAGGAGGGTAAAGTGCATTGTCAGCCTGCCACAGGACGGCTTTGGTTCAGTGGGAACACATTGGAAAAATGATGCAAAAACAGGAAAAGCATGCAGAGCCTTTGCTCTCCCATGTGCCTGGGTAAACAGTGGGCAGGGAGATGGAGTACCCTAATCCCCAGAGGCGTGCTGGGCAGGATGAGGATGGCTCCCTCCCTTCCTCTGGCTTCCCTCTCTCTCTCCCCAGCTCCTCTCCATTTCTCTCTCACATTCCTGGGCCGGTATTCATCTTACTTTTTATACACTTTTGAGATTTCTATTTCATCTCAGTCTGACTACATCCAAGTTTTTTGCTAAAAGTTTCCTACATTTTGTTTTGTGATTTCATCATGTCAAGTTTGGTCTGTGGTTTGCTCCCTGTGTTTCAGCTTCTCTCTTCCTGGTGCACCTGTGTCAATCCCTCCCTCCCCACCCAGGCTGCTCAGACCTGTGCCTGAGCCCCGAGCTGGCCCTGGGCTCAGGTCACCTGTGCACTGCTAGCTGACCCTGGGCTCAGGTCACCTGCGCACTGTGAGCTGGCCCTGGGCTCAGGTCACCTGCGCACTGCAGGCAGGAGGCAATCATCTCAGGATTCACCTGGAAAACACAAGTCCCTCTTACACCTCTGGCGGGGACCCTGGCAGTCCATGCCTCAGTTTCTGGGACATTTCAGAGACTCTCCATCACTGGCAAACACCAGATGGGACGGATAGAGGCAATTTTGCAGAAAATGTTGAGTTTGGCTTCCTCGGTGGCCTTTCCAGCTGGAAACAGAGTGACCAGGAAGCACATGGTTCTCATCCTAGCTTCATCGCCTCAAGAGCTACAGATGGCTTCCCCAAGCACCTGAAATCTGTGCTGCTTCCCTGGCTGGGACATGCTGCAAGCTGCAGAATTGCTTTTGTTTTTCTGTGGAGCAACTCAGTTTCTCTCTGTCTTTAGAGTGAGAGCAAGGAGAGGACACGGGTAGCAAAGAGCCAGAAGGTGGGGAAATTAATGTTTAATGTTTGAAACTCCCTGGGACTGGCCAGCTGCTCAAAAAGATGCATCAGGGGATATTATGGCCGCCAGTGGGCACATTTGAGCAAGACTTTGGAAATGAGCCAGGTGTCTTCCTTCAGAAAGATGTAGGTTGGCCAGTGGAGTTGGAATCAATTACATGATTTACATATTACGAGGTTTAGGAGTTTTTGTTGTCATTTTCCTTCCTTTCCTTTTCTCTCATTACCTTTGGACTCTTACTTTATTGTTCATTCTGTGAACATCAGTCAATGGTTGGGATCAAGGCATATGGGCCAAGAGGCACTGCCAGGGTTTAAGACATATTTACAAAGAGCCACAGCCATTGAATGATTTCTCTACTGTTCAACTGAAAGGACAGAACAGGACTGATAGCTGCGTCCTTAACCCCTCTTCTAAGAAAAAGCCGCAGAATGTATCAGTTACTCAGCCTGCCCTTATCTCAGCCAATGGGAAAGTGGGGGAAAGTAGCCCAAGGCCAAAAGTATGCCAGCCCCGCCCCGTCTTTGTGTAACCAGACCCTAGCTGCACCCTGCCCTTGCATCACTAGCCCCCGGCCCTCACTCAACCAACTGGAATCGGCCAAATCAGTGGTCAGAGTGTGCCCCCACCCCCCGACCCCAAGCCCTATAAATTCTTTGTTCTCTTGGAACTCCAGGCTCTCTCTCTCTCACACACCCTATTGCTGTGTTGGTAGGGGAGGCAGAGGGACCAAGTCCCGGGCTTGAATAAAGACTCTATGCTTTTGCATCGGACTCCATGCTCTCTAGTGATGTCCTTTGGGGGATCTTGAAATCTGGGCATAACACAACGGGTCTTCCTGTTTTTGTTTTTGTTTTTTAATTTCCACTGAGTGTTGGAAGCTGGGACTATGGATCACTGGCAGACTTGATATGATAAAGGCTCTAGAATGATCTGTAACCCTAGGACAGGCACCAGAAAGGCAGGCAGAAGTGGGTTTTTTGTTGTTGTTTTGTTTTGTTTTTGCAGAGCTACGCATAGGAAGCCATCAGTGTTGACTTGGTGTTGGGCCAAGGAATGGGTCACTGTCAGTCCAGACCTCTCAGTGGCTGCCAGGTGTCATGACAATCATAAAGAAAAACAAAACGTTTTTTCTGACTGACATATGATTTGTATCTTTTTCCTTTTTCCTCTATTCAAAGCTGAGTTTAAAGCCCCGTGATCTTTTCCCCTACATTTCACGCTGCTTCCTAAGTTGGCTGAGTGCAGGCAGACACCAGGCAGAATCTATCTGGCCAGGTGAGAGTCATTTCATTGCTTCTCAACTGCTGGGGCTGAGGAGCAAGAGGACAGCGGCACAGATAATCTTAACTCAGAACTCAAAGCCTGTGGGCTCATAGTTACACTGAAGTAAGGCAGGTAGAATCCAGACACAATTCTTTCTTCAAGATAAAGGAGCAGGCAGGCTGACTGCACGGTCCCGCAATGACCCACACAAGGCCAGGGGACTCTATTGATGGTGCCATGTGCCCTCCAGCTAAAGAAAAGTGCAGGGCAGGTCAGATAACAGGCAGGAGGCAGGGTCCTGACAAAGAACAGCCCCTGGACAATGAAATGTCTTTATACGAAAGGGCTGGAAAATTGTCACAGTCCTTTTGTAGTTGTTGACTGGCTTCATTCCTGTATAAAGCCTCAAGGATGACAAAGGAAACCTACCCCAGATCTATTGGTTTTCTGTCTGGAGCCTGGAAGGTGAGCTGCAGCGCAGCCTTGTCCAGCCGCTCAAGGCTCTGGCGAACATCTTCCTTCCTTGTGTGCGTGCGTTCAGGGGCTTTGATGTCCGAGTCCTGCTAGCTCTGTTTTGTTTAGTTTTTGTTTTTTTAGTTCAAGAGATGAGACACATGTATGCACAAATGACAGGACCAACTGTGATATGGAATGAGATTTCTGCTATGTACTTGGTGGTGGATCTGGTACGTAAAGTACTGTTTAATTGAATGCTTGCAACACCAATCGGATCCTCTTTGATGTGAAAACGCTAATGCACAGGTGACAACTACTTTCCTAAACCACAGAGTTAGTGAATGATGATTCCAGAAATCAAATCCAGGTCTAATCGATTACACATTATAGATTGGTTTCATAACACCAAATTTTCTACAAATAATGTCTAGTACTTAAACAATGCTTTATCACTTATACATCACATTTACACACTCAATCACAAGGGATACAAGGGATCCCTATCCAATCACAAGGGATACAAGGGATCCCTATCACCCTTCTATGCACTGGGGCGGGGGCGTTGTAGGTGAGGGAATTGGCTCTCGAAGAGTTAACTGATTTTCCCAGATCACAGGCTAGCAACTGGGAGTCAAGACTCAGCTCAGTTTCCTTTATCAGCTTCGTTTTGCTATGTTACATCGCCTTTTCCATAAATGATACAAACAACTATCGTTTCTGGAGCAAAAGCTTCCTCCCAGACACCGGAGTTTTCCTTGGTTCCTCCCATTTAACCCTCACAGCAAACTAAGGGAGGCAAGTACAATTTTCCTTTGAATCCTGCAGACAAGAAATTTAAAGAACCTTCTCTAAGGTTACATAGCTAGTAAGTGGTAAGACTAGGGTTTCGTCCCTCCTACTGATTCTGACTTCAGGGTCCACATCTCATCACAATACTGTTAGACTGTCTCTCACCTGTGCCTTCTCCACACCTCCTGCTACATGTGGAATATACACCTAAGCTGCCCAGTGTTGGGGGAGGACAGAAGAAAGAGTTATTGATTCCAGCTCAGGAGTTCCCCAGAAGCTTTGCAAAAGCAGTGGCATTTGAGCTAGGCCTTAAGAAATTAGCTAAGGAATGGATAGGCGCAGTGACTTCTTTAAAATTTCATAAGTTCTTCAAATACAGTTTCTTATACTCAGATTCAGATTTTTTTTAAAGAATATGAAATATAGACTCATCAAGTTTTGCCTTTCTTTCTCCATGTACCTTAATTCTCTTTCCTTGAGCTACAAACAAAGAAATATGCAGAATCTGGAAGGATAAGAGCCTCAGGCTCTCCAAAGATTAGGTATAGGAATATATTAGTGTCATTGCATGCAGTCATATACAAATGGTACAAACTGAAAGCACATACTCATGCCTAGACTATCTCGAATCTCTTGCTAATGAATCTGGCTTCCATGGGCTCTGTGGGCATGTGGACTATAAAACACACCAGTGTATCAATCCAAACGTGAGAAAGGCTGTAGCAAAGGTTCCATTCACGAAGTGATGTAAAGCAGAAATAAAGGGTGACTCTATCGTCCAATTTTCCAAAGCTGTATTTCCATACACTTTTCAAACACATGTAAAGCTCTTTTTCATGTGAAATAAATACGAGTCCTGAGCAGTTTTAATTAGCGATCTGGGAGGCACGCTGCACCTGTTCCGATTCATCTGCAGAGATGAAAACCCCTCACCCTTTTCATCTGCTGACAAGTTAATAGACATTTCCAATTCATGCCAGCACGTGGGGTTTCGCAGGTTTCTCATGACAGGTGAGTAATAAAGCCGCACAAGAACGTGGCAACTGTACACAGAACATCCTAGGAGTGTAAATTCCTGAGCAGAGATGATACGTCCCCCATTGTTCCGCAGGCCTGTGCCTGGGTAGCCGGTACATCACTTTGTTTTTAATAACAGATTCATTGAGGTATGCTCTGCATAGCGTAAACTCCTATCGTCTAGAGAGTGTACAGTGTGATCATATTTAATATATTTGCAGAGCAGTGCCACCATCACTACAATCTAATTTCAGAACATTTCCATCCCCCCGAGAAGAAACCTAGTGCCCATTTACAGTGGTCACATTCTCCCCCCTCCGTCCTGGACAACTACTGTGATGCTTCATCTTCGCTACACTGTAGTTGAGAAAATGTCCCATGTGCTTGCTGCTTTGTGTACTGGGTCAATGAATAATTGAATGGCACTTCATACACTGGAGAACACAGAATCATATGGCTAGTATATGGCTGCATGTATGTGTGTGTGCACCTGTGTTTGTGTGTTTATGCTAGAAGGAAATACAAGGAATCATTCATGAAGAGAAGCAGAGGTTGGCCGTCAGCTTACACTTTTGATAGCAAAAGCTGTCAGGAGAGGTATTTAAAATGGGTATAACAATGCAAAGAGCAAAAATGCAATTCCAGCGCATTCTCATTGTTTGGGCATTCTGTATTTGTAACTTACCTACTCACTAACATTTACTTGTAACCCCCAAATGATACTCGTGTTCTGCAGTCCTTTCTGGGCCTGCATGGAGCAATGAAGCACTTCCGTCCTTAGGTTCCCTTCCTGATGGTCCCAGCTCAGGTCAACCAGGCACACTCTGGCTTCTTGTTTCAGCTCAGACAGAGATGACCAGAGGATGGAGATACCCTGGGCCATGTGGAACTGAACACAATTTCTTGGAATGAGCAGGTTGGGTATAAGCCTTGAGTTCCTGGCGTTATCCTCCCTGTTGGGGAGTTCAGGGGCAGAGTCACACCCTGGCTTTTCCCGTGTGCCATAGAATGAAACATTGGCTCTCAGGGACTGAGATTCAGCGGGTCCTTTACCCCTTCACAGTTGGGGAGCACCCTTTGTGGCTATTCTGTGAAAGAGTTTAGTCTTTGGAAAACTGTAAGTCTACTGCATGGATCCAAACTGGAAAAATTATTTTTGCAACTGGACTACCTTATTAAAAATAAGAAAGGAGACATTTTCAAATAAAAATGGCATTCAGTCAGAATATGAGAGGTTAAGAATATTCAGTGAACCATGTGTATCTATAACTCGTGAGCCAACGTAGGCTAGAAGGTCTGCCCTCCAACAAAGTCAAGGTCTCTACTACCAGAATTCCCAACCAGATTTATAAGGAGTGCTCCCACGTTGCCCTGGACCCTTTTAAAAACAACATTTAATGTTTTATTAAAATATAGCATGTTTAATTTAATAGAAAATTAATGTTAGTAATTTAATACATAAATATAATAATGTATTTATTTCATGGACCACTAATATTTTTAAATACTAGGTTGCTACTTAAAATCTAAACACACATATTATTAATGACTAATGGAATCAATTCCAAGGTCCCATAAAATATTAAATATAGTATGATTAAATAAAAAGATCAAAATTATGCAAGTTACTAAAACCTTCAAACCCTTGGAATTTGGGGACAAAAGGGAGCTCAGGTGAAAATATGGCAACGTGATTCACTAATAATGAGACTAATACATTTGGCTTGAAGAAAAGATCATGTTTTATGTAGAGTCTGCCACTGAATTAAAACATTTGTGCAGTCAGGAAATGGTGACAAAAACCTTGGCTCACTGCATTTTCTAACCCTTGCTGGAGCTCATGGAAGACACCCCCATCCCACCTCTGTGTTATGGTGAACATTTCCTGGACCTAAAGTGTTCATTTTGCAGGATAATGCAGTGGCCAATACCTGGGGTCAGGGGAAACTGACTTATACCCTAGTTCTACCAGTTAGGCAGCTTACTTAGTCTTTCTAAGTATTGATTTTCTCATCTGCAAAATGGGAATAAATACTGATTTAGTGTAAGGAGCAGCTCTAGGGTCAAGCCTCGGACTGACCTTTGGCAGAGCCACAAACAAGTCCCAGCTTGGAGGGCAGAGCCCTCCTAGCACAATTAAGCTTGACCTTATAGTCTTCTCTTGTTTGTAGGTAGCTAAGGGGTTGTGGGTGGTGCAGAAAGTGCTGCCAAAACAAGGCTTGAGTAATGAAATAGACTTGAAACTTGCAAGAACATTGTAAACATGTTGACCACTCCCCTTGTTTTGCTTTGTGTAATCTGACTATAAAATAAAGCTTCAGTTTACAGGCTGTGTCACTGTTTCCTCATCAAGGCACAGTGATCCAACCTAGTCCCAACTGTGTCCTCTTGTCTGTTTTCTTTAATCCTTCACTTTCCTTCCTCAGGTTCACCCCTGGCCATGCTGGACATGGTTCAATTTAGAAGATTTGTGTTGCTTTTTTGAGGCAGTTAGCCTAAGATTCTACACACAATAAGTACCCAATAGCTTTTCTTACAGATCGTCTATCAGATATTATTATTGTGCTTCCTGCCACCATCTCATACACACAGAGAGGGAGAGCAGATGAGAGAGAGAGAGGAGGAGAGGGAGAGGAAGGAGATATCGGTGATATAACCTGCAGTGGGATGGAGGGCATGGAGAGGAACCTGTGTTCTGAGCAGTGGGCATACATTGAGTGGCATGTATAATACTGTTTCTCCTGAACAAGGCAAAGCAGGAGTTGGTCCTGGAAAAATCTTGAAGTACTTGATCCTGCAGTTGTTCTCTTGAATATATTACACATGAGTTAAGAACTAAAGATTGAACATGTCTTCTACTACCCTGTGAAAAGAAATAGACACTGGAGCCTAGAGTAGTCCACCATAGACATCCGGGCAAAAACACATAAACAGGCAGTCACAGCATCAATGAAAGAAGGATGAAAGCCACAGAGAAAGCAAAGACCCAGCTGAAGACTGACACAAAAAGGCAAGATACACAAAAACTTTCAAATTCCAAAGAATTGCTTCTCAACTGAGGGTGATTGTGCACTCCTCCTCCCCAGGGAATATTTGACAATGTGTGGGGACATTTTCATCATCACTTAGAGTATTTCATGCCTACAGACTGGGATGTTGCATATGATGCTACTTATTACACAGGACACACTGGGATGGAAGGATCATGTAGCTAAAAAGCCATTGTTACTGGAGTTGCAGCCAATATTGCTGCAAAGGAAGGTGGATGGTAGAAAGGAGAGGTGTTGATTGTCAGAAGTGAGGCCACAGAAAAGTGAGTCACATGGAGGATGAGACAGAGAGGCTCTCCACTAATTCATAAGACAAGTAAACATTGCTAAAAAGGAGGTATTCCATAAGAACAGGAGAGGTGCGCTCCAACTTAGGAGATATAGATACAGAGAGAACAAATAAAGAAAAAATAGTAAAGATACACAATTGCTTAGAAATGTTACATGAATAGACAGATCAATTTGCTCTAGGTAAAAAAGACATCTTCTATTTGGGACAAAAAGTGCTAAAAAACCAGGATATAAAACAAGGATAACTTCGTTAAACAAAACCCAAGCTGGCCTAGGATTCCGCCCTCCCAATGTAAAATGCCAGAACAAACAAGCAAATACCCCACAGACAAACAAATGAAATTCCCTAAAGCAAAACCAATAGACATGTAAGGGAAAAGTCTTCAAGGAATTAAATATATACCCAATAAGTCGCTATTTTTATACATGCAAGGAAAGGTACCATAATTCTCTATTTTCAACTCAAAAACGATAATAATCCCAGCCAGTAAAGAAACAAATGAAAAGTAATAACTGAGGCTGGCCAGATATAAAAGGCCTAGCTGAGTATAGAAATAAGTGACCTTTAAAATGATGTAAATTTTGGTAACAAAGTAGAATTCAAATATTAAACTGATCCATGAAACTTAAATGGTGCCATATCCTTTATGAGCAGTGATTTACATCTAAAACTTCAAAATAAAATAGCAAAAACTTAGGTGACTAGCCTGAAATGATGAATACAAAAGGCAACATCTGATTCATTTTCTAATTTTAAAAGATAATATTAGGAATAAGTTTTTGCAAATCAAATTTTCTTTGCAGTGCTATTTTTTAAAAATTATTCTTTTGTAAGAACTAGTAATTGTTAAAATTAATAACAGTATATGTAGCAAGAGAGAGAAGGTCACAGCACAAATGTAAATTTTTTAAAATAATAAAACAATATGACAGAGATAAAACCAAATTCACCAGTGTATTTTTAACCTTCACAGTATACTGAATAAGGTTGAGTTTTCCACTGAAAACTAATAATCATCACAGAATGGAGGTAAATTTATTTGCATGAAAAAATTTTTTTCTCAAATATGTCAAATAAAGTCTATTATGAACATATGACTGAATTGATAGAAATACTTAGCTTTTTAATGGCTAAATAGTTTAAAAGAAACCAATTTATAAAAGTTAGAAAATAATAAAATATTCTTAAACTTGCATTTTTAAACACAAAGCACAATCATTAATAAAGTACAACTAAAGATACAAAGAAACATACTTACAAATACAGAGTATAAAATTTTAAGAATTCATGAAATAATTGCTTTAAAAATTACGTATTTCAATAAACTCTAAAATATTACAAAAGTTAAATATAAACATACAAGACTCTATGAACATCAAAGCCATTAAATACATTACTGGAAAGAGATTAAAAAAAGTTGAAAGAACAAAACAAACTTTGAAAAAACACAAATTTATTAAAAATAAATCCAATAAAGGACGGGGAAAGACTTCACTTTGTTTGCAGAAACCAGAAGATACTTTTTAAATAAAAATTTGTGAAATGTACCCAAAGTTATCCTTAGAGGCACAGGAGTCTTAAATGCTTTCATAATTCATTAATAGGTATTAATAAGCTAAGCTTCAACTTTGGTAAATTAACACAACCAGCCTACGGGCAGGAGAAGAGTAAGAATATCAAAATTAGTTGTTTCTATATATTTAAAAGGGACATTTAAAAAAAGTAATTGAAGAATTTATTCTGTGGGGTCCTAAAGAACATAATGAATTAAATAGGAGAAGAGTTTGTTTTATTAAGAGGGATAGAGCAAAACCACAATTATATAGCATTAGAATGAAAAAGCTATATGTTACCAGAATGGTCATTAAAAAACATAAGACATTTCTATGTAAAAATCTCTGCCAAAAATGCAAAAACCTTAATGAAAAATATACTTTTATAAGATATTTTTAACTGATGAAAAGTGATTCAAGAAATCAGGAAAAAAAAATGTCTAATACCTGTTGGAAAGAATAAAAAATAAGTAATCAAAGGTTTACTAGGGTCTGAACCCTAGTTTTACTAAGCACTTCTTCTATATTGTTAAAAAGTATTCCAAAGTCATGGGAAACATGTCATCGCTTGGGAAAATGTAGAAAAATTAGCAAATTACTTTATGGTGCTAATATCAGCCTACGAAGCAAACCATGATTAATATTACCCATAATTGTAGACCAAAATTTCTGAATACAGTTGCAAAAATTCTAAATAAATTACTGACAAACAGTATTAATAGAAGAATTTATGATAAGCAGGTAGGATTTATTTCATTATTGTTATTAAGAAATTATTTAAAAAGTAAGCATGGATAAATGTATTTCTTCAACATGACATTTATTTAAAACTAACATGATAGAAATTCTCAGTCAATAATCTAATATTCTGGTTACTGTAAAATGCTGAAAACCTTACTTCAATGAGGATTATGACAAAACTAGAGGCCCAGTGCACGAAATCATGCACTTGAGAGAAAGGGGGATCCCCTCAGCGCGGCCTGCGCCCTCTTGCAGTCCGGGAGCCCTCAGGGGATGTCTGACTGCCCCTGAGGTGGGAGAGGCTCCTGACACCACTGCTGTGCTCACCAGCCCGGTTTCTGGAGCACTAACCACCAGAGGGCAGCTCCTGCGTTGAGTGTCTTCCCCCTGGTGGTCAGTGCACATCATAGCGACTGGTTGTTCTGCCGTTTGGTCTATTTGTATATTAGCTATAGGATTGCCTACCATCCCTACTGTTATCTCACACTGTTTTAAAACACGGACCAAATTAAGGCAAGAGGGAATAAAGGGAGGTAGAAGAAGGCGAAGAGGGGATAAATGGTGATGGAAGGAGACATGACTTGGGGTGGTAAACACACAATGCAGTATACAGATGATGTTTTGTAGAATTGTGGACCTTAAGCTTGTATAATTTTATTAACCAATAGCACATTAATAAATTCAATAAAATAAGAAAAACTTTGAAATTAAACAAAAAAGGATACATGAACACAAAACCTGTAGTGATTGTTAATAAGGAGACAAGTATCAAAATTTGAGTTGCTTTTGTGGAAATATAAGATAATTAACTGAAATAGAATTCAAGATATTATGAAGTGAATCAAACCTGTCTGATGCACCAGAAATAGCAAATTGGAAGATGCGATGGGAAAATAGGGTATTCATGAGAGCAGTGAAGCGTGGACTATGTGGCACCTTGATAAGAAGTATGGAGAGCTTAAGAAATTAAACAGAAAAGCAAACCTGCTTGGCTTGTACAACATGATGAAACATACCACATTTCCAGATGGCAGAATCAAGTATTTTTAGGTGTATATCTCTCTAAATCAATATATAGATTTAAGATAATTCCAATCAAGATTTAAATAAGATTGTTTCATTTGTTCTGGCAGGGGCAGGGAAGACTTGAAAAAGTTGTTTGAAAGTTTGATTGGGAAAAAAACACAATGTTGATACAGAAAGTCATAATAGAGATCTTGTATCATAGAAATGTACATTTGAAACCTTTATGGTCCTATTAACAATGTCACCCCAATAAATTTAATTAAAAAAACAATAGGTGGTAAAAACTGACTCAAGTTTGAATGCATATGTAACTATAAAATTACAATGACTAGAAGACAGGTGAATTGGTGTAAGGGTCAGAACACATGTTAATTTAATAGACTAGTTGGCCTTAAACTACATGAAAGAATTTATTAGAATCTAATTATAATTCAAAAAGTAACATGCACCAGTGGGAAATTAATTATTCAGGCAGGATATTGTTTTAGGAGAATGTTTAAATATATGAGAATCATGAAGTTAGATTTTTCTTATGCAATTCATTAGTATATATTTCATATCTTTAAAAAGCCGATATGGAAAATAAAGATACCCTTGAAAATAATCTACTAAATAATCTATTAACCTGCACATGGATGTGTGTGTGTGTGTGTGTAGAGAAGACATATTTTGAAAGTATAAATAAGCCAAAAGATATGCAAAAAATGCAGTTCAGTAAAAACATAAGATCCAAAGTAAATATATGATTCCAGTTTTGTGAAAAATATAAAATCAGGAAATACGTACATGAGGCCGATAAAAAGATTTTAGGGCATGTTAATCGGATTATGTGAAGGTCAAGGTGAACCTCTACCTTACTTTTTGTTTTTTAATATCATACGGTGAGGAGGATCTATTTTGTTCATATAATTAAAACAATTTAAGTTTAAAAATAAAATAAATGAAGAGATAACATCACACAAAGATCATTACATGTACAATATACCATTTGTAAGCCAGGAATAAAAGTAAATTCGTGAAGCAAGTGGTAAGCTCATTATTATTGCAACATGTATTTTCACCTTGAAAAGAGTTCTTAAGAAGGAATTTTTAAAAAATCCTTAATACAGAAGTGGTCATTCAATACGAGCAATTAACAGGGGACAGAAAAGTGTTGGAAACATCAGCTTCACAAGTAATCAGAGATGCAAATGAGAGTAATATTGATTTTTCACTCACCACATTGAAATAGATTTTTTAAATGTATTTCAATACTAGAGGGAATGAATTTTATGAGCATTTTTATGCCCTCCTAATGGGAGTGTGAATTTAGGTAACTCTGCTGCAAAGCAAAATTAAAAATTTACCAAAAGCCTTGCTGGAAACTTATCCTTTGCTCCAACAATGTAACTCAATAATCTATTAAAATTTTAAAGAGGCTGGCTGGTGTTGCTCAGTGGTTGAGCATAGATCTATGCCCCAGGAGGTCATGGTTCAATTCCCGGCCAGGGCACATGCCCAGATTGCCGGCTCGATCCCCAGTGTGGGGACATACAGGAGGCAGCCGATCAATGAATCTGTCTCATCATTGATGTTTCCATTTCTCTCTTCCTCTCTGAAATGAATCAAAATATATTTAAAAAGTGAAAGAGCCAAAACTGGTTTGGCTCAGTGGATAGAGCGTCGGCCTGCGGACTGAAAGTTCCCAGGTTCGATTCCGGTCAAGGGCATGTACCTGGGTTGCGGGCACATCCTCAGTGGGAGATGTGCAGGAGGCAGCTGATCGATGTTTCTCTCTCATCGATGTTCCTAACTCTCTATCCCTCTCCCTTCCTCTCTGTGAAAAATCAATAAAATATATTTTTTAAAAAAAATTGAAAGAGAGAGATACAGGCAAGTGTTTGTACAAAATGATGACAATTGCATTCAGATTTATCAGAGTGTAAACAAATTAAAACAACCCAAGTTTCCAACCATAGAGAATTCAAGAATGCAGAATATCCATATGAGGGACTAAGGTGCTCCCACTACAAATCAGATTGTAGAACACTGTCCTCCATCAGCATAATAGGCAAAAAAGTGGAATCCAAAGCTTCAACATTGTTTTATTGGGCAAGCACTCAGAAAAATACTTGTAGGAAATAGGACAGAATATTCAAAGTGCACATGCCCTGTAATTTATTCTCAGGACTGTCTGTGTTTCATGTACTTGTTTTGTCAATGGTAAGCCTGAAAGTTCAGTCATAATATTTTATGGAGGGAATCAGAAAAGTAGTTGAATTTGACAGTGTTTAGCCCTCAATTATTAAATCACAGCAGTGTTCACTTTGAAATGGCATTGGTTGTTATAATCTTGCAGTTTGTAGTTTTACATGAAAAAGGAAAAAATAAAGTAGCCCCAGCATGGCCTTCCTCCTCTTGCCAAGAATAAAAGCCCAGCATAACCAAAGTTCATCAATACCGCCTTGCTGCCATCCAGCTTGGTAATATTTGTAGCCACTGATTTTTTTTAATTCAGAGACTGCTTAAAGACAGTTACTCTTTCCAATTAAAAAGCCTGCAAGATAGCCATAAAAATTATATTCCTGCCAACTTGGCTAATGACAGCAAGCGTATGCATGCTTTCTTAACTTAAATGACAGGGTAATAAACAAAAGCATACTTTGATTCTGCTTTCGTAAACACTTATTTTCTACATTAGAAAGGCTTGAGTAAAGTTATAAGAAACCTAACTGAATTTAGCACCTTTAGTTTTACTCTGATACCTTTGTTTGACTCCAACCATTATGGGTGTTGACCTGCAGATCATGGAAACAATTTAGCTCTCTGCATCAGCATTAGTAGACAGGTGTTCATCTAATGTCGACAAGGCATTCATTACAGTGTAGGCCACATTCTGTCATATGACTCTATATGGAAGAGGTTAGCACTTTCATGTGTGTGTTTATTTTGATGAATGAGAGAAGATCATAAAATTGAAGATTGTGTGCTTAAACTTCGTGGGATTTTTTTTAAATTTGGCATTTCAGACCTGTGAATGTTATTGCTTTATATCATCTGCATACTGTAATTAATATAATTATTTAATAGCTACATTTTATAGGATTGTTTTTGTATCCTGTATATAGACATAAATGAGATTATTTTTATTGAAGCCACTCTATATTGCCATGCTGTAATTACAAGGAGGTGATTAAAAGTGAGAGATTAATGATGTTTGAGGACAAAGTGAATAGCTTATTAGCCTACCTAGCTCATATCAGGCCATTCATGGCTTGAGTCTGATCCAGGCCAGGGATGCCTGACCCCCTGGAAGCTTGCCAGTGGCCCAGTGCTTAACTTAGGCTCCTTCTTTGGGTCATTATTCTTATTAGCTTGGGATACGTAGCACACATTCTACAGCTGACTTTTATTTCTGCCATTCAGAATTGAGGTTCACATAGCATGAGTCTTCAAACCCGTCTTTAGGGAATCTTTGTATGTTTTAATGGGATTTTCAATAGCCCTTGAAACAAAGTAGTTGGCTGTGGAAAATAATTTTCAGAATGTTGACATTCTTAATTCACATAACGTGATCAATTCAGGAGAATAATACAAATTACATCATGATGAAGTTGATTCTACTGGTTTGATTTTTCCCCAGAATTTGAAAAACACCATCCTAGGCAGGCACATATGTAAACGGGGATGTGTTCAAGGAACGAAGAGGAGCCAGCCTAGATAGCATCTGCCATGAGGCACGCACTGAGCCAGCTGGTGACACCGCAGTAACCATTTATTGGGCGTGGTACAATTCATGTGTTATTAATCATACCATTGCTATGTTATCAACATTTTAGAATCAGTCAACATGAGGGCACAATATCCAGAAGCAACGACGTTTCAATTTCAAGCAGGGAATTGTGGGAGAGAGTGTTAAAATAAGGCACAAATCAGAGCCGAGGGAGTGGTCAGGATCAGACATTCTGTCTGTCTCTGGGAAATGTGTTTCTGTGTTGTGAAGCCGCATGGAGCAATACCCTAGTGTTTTCCGTCCTCCACAGTGCTCCATTTGTGCCCCATCCCCATGAGGAATGTAAATGTAGGGACTGTGTTTCTCCTTAGGTTACATACCCTGCCACAAAGACTCAGCACAATTTCCCTTCCACCCGGGGCCGAGGGGTGCTGCAGAGATAACCTGGGACCTAGCCAGGGTGGATGGCAGCAGTCTCTGAGGCATCTGGGATGGGATGCTACCCACTAAGTTCCTGACATGCCGGTCTGTGAAAATCCAATTCCAATGAACTCCTCTCTTGGTGGAGACGTTACTTTGGATGAGCAGCGAGGAGGCAGAACACTATCGGGGAATAGGGATGCTGAGCATCTGTTCCAGCCCCAGCCTTGGAGGCACTGGGTCTGAGTGCTTGAGGAGCTGCTGACATGGTTCTACACTAATTGTCCATGCTGCATCGCATGCCCTGTGTGTCATCGTGGCCAGCCCTCTGTCGTGGAAGCAAATCTATGCAGTTTTCACAATATAAAGATCATTGGTGGATTTGCCATTGTGTGATACATATTTCTGGACAACCCTACACAATGTTTATGTAGCACATTTAACTTGACAAAGCGAATATCCAAATGAACGGACTGTGTGCTTTGGTAAGACATTATTTGTCTTTAGAGTTACATTCTATTAAAAACGTCTTCAAATCCGATCCAGCAAATGTCACATTTTCCAGTTTTGTTACAGATGAATACACGGAAAATCAGAGATGCTGAATGACATCCCCAAAGTCACATAGCTACGGAGTGTTGGGTGTAGGGGTATCAGGATGAGCTTTTCTCATTTCCGGTCAGTCAGTCACTGGTGTGTAGGCATCCTTGGCAGCCGCTCATTGGCACTCCCGTGTTACATGGTGTCGAACCTGCTCAGGTCACCATGTATATGTAGTGTTGTTGGAGGTACACAGCCTCTGCCCTGTAGGACTTTGTACTAACTCAGAAGACTAATTTCTCAGCCAAATGGCATTACATTTGGCACAAAGAGGGGTGGGGCGGCTACAGAGGCAAGGATGCAAATTAGAAGTTTAAGGAGCTGTCCAAATGCTGATATTCACATTTTTATTTATTTTTAATTTAACTTTATTATTGAAAGTATTACAGATGCCCCCCTTCCCCCCCCCCGTTGACCCCTCCCACCCTGCTCCTGCCCCCTCCCTAGGCCTTCATCACACTATTGTTTGTGCCTGTGGCTTATGCATATATCCATACAAGTTCTTTGGTTAATGATATTCACATTTTTAGAGTGCGAGCAGAACAGAGAGGACTTGCTTATACAGCACGAGCCTGTCATTTCACTTGGTTGAGGCAACCGGAAACATGTTAGCCTCAAGCACTAAGATAAAGACCAGCCCAGGGGTTGGAGAATGCTTCTAAAGAATCCATAAGTAGCAAACTGAGATAAGAGGGCAATAGAGAGAAGTTATATGCAGGGTAACTTCAGGAAGCCATACACAGCCCAGTAAAAGAGAGTGCACATGAACCTCTTGCACCAGAAAGTGATGGATGCTAAAGGAATCCTGGGCATGTGAAAAGGACACAGGATCCAGCTCGTAAAAACGTGCATTGATCAAATCTGGGACAGTTTTGTCCTCAATTTTTTTAAATGGTAGTAATGGATTATAATCTAATGAATAATGCAGTCATTTATGAGTCCAAAAAGTGAGATAGATAAATAAATAAGTGAAACATAAATAAATGAAGAAAGGAAAAGTCTTCCTTACAGCGGAATGCTATCTAATAGTTATAGAAATAATGGGATTAGAAAATCAGTAAAGAATGCTAAAATTAGCAGGTGAAAGTCTGATGAGCAATAGGGAGGTTACATCATATCAACCACAAATTACTTAGTGTCTCTTCATAAATACATTGATTAAAAAGGGAAAATAGTAATCTTAGTGTGAAGGACAGCAATGTGACTAAGTGGTTCAAAGCTAATAGCACCAATATACCATTCCTGGAGGAACGGCTATCATGTGCATTTTGCTATGATGCAATGAGATACACATAAAACTACATAGTAATACTTTTGCCAAAATGTCTAAAATGAATCTAAATAGGGGTAAATGTTGGACAAACTAAAACAAGGTTACTTCTACAAAGTAACCATCATGTGCTCTTTAAAATACTAGCCCAGGTCAAGAAAAATGAAAAATAAAAGGCTGAATAACTGTTTCAGATTAAAGGAGAACAAAGAGGAGATACCACTAACAGCCACATGTGATCCTGGACTAGATTGTGGACTGAGAAAACCCGTTAAAAGGGGCTTAATTGAAAAATTGATGATATTTAAATGTGGGTTACTAGTTATATAGTAGTATCGCATTGCATCAATTCTTAATTTTCTGATCTTGATACCTGTACTATGATTATTTAAGAGTCTATCCTTGTTCTTAGAAAATACATACTACAGTAAGTGGGGGAAAATTAACATGCTGTCTTGAACTTACTCTCAAATGGATCAGAAAAATAATATGGTATATATGATATAATATATGGGAGAAAGGGAGGGAGAGAACGATAAAACAAATGGGTCTGAATATTAATGATTGGACAATCTGAGGAAAGTTTATACATGAGCTTCTTGCACTATTTTTGCAATGTTTCTGTAGGTTTGAAATTATACAAAATTTAAAATGATCAATATTAAGCACATATGTTTCTGAGTATATTCCATCACAGTAAGGCCTGAAAAACTCCATCTAACCTGAAGAGTTAAAACAATACTGAGAGCAAATAAAACAGTGAACTAAAGCGTGTATAAACTTTGTTCAGTTTAGACAGAGAAGTTTATGATAAGACAGTTTGTAGAGTTCCTTGTTTATTTTTTTAAAGATTCATTTGTCGATACACATGTATTTATTGCCACTTTATTCACCTTTTAAATCCCATCTCCTCCTCCTCCTCCTCCTCCTCCTCCTCCTTCTTCTTCTTCAACAAGACCCTTTAACAGTTCATATAATACTGGTTTGGTGGTGATGAACTCCTTTAGCTTCTTTATGTCTGGTAAGCTCTTTATATATCAAGTACAGCAGAGGAAATATAATCAATAATATTCTAATTACTATGCATGGTGTCACATGGGTACTAGATTCATCAGGATGATAACTTAGTAAATTATATATTGTCTAATCCCTGGGGTGTACACCTGAAACTAATATAATGTGGTACATCAACTGTGCTTAAAAAATAAAAATGGCCAAAACCAGTTTGGCTCAGTGGATAGAGCGTCGGCTTGCGGACTGAAGGGTCCCGGGTTCGATTCTGGTCAAGGGCATGTACCTGGGTTGCAGGCACATCCCAGTGGGAGATGTGCAGGAGGCAGCTGATCGATGTTTCTCTCTCATCGATGTTTCTAACTTTCTATATCTCTCACTTCCTCTCTGTAAAAAATCAATAAAATATATATTTTAAAAAAATAAAAATTATTTAAATTTTAAAAAAGTTTGTAGAAGCACGCTGATAACCACTTTCATGCCCCAATACTGGAATCATCAAAAATCTATATTCTTCCATTGTAAAATAGGATCACAATAACTTAACTTGCAAGGCTTTCTGCAGGTTGTATAAAATAATAGATATTGCCATTTAATATCCACCTCCATTGTCTTTCTCAGATTTTCTTCTGAGGCCAACTATAATATTTCCCTAATTTCACCTCAAGGACATTCAGTCTTGAATCTCTGAAAGCCTTTCCTGGGATTTGGGCTACCATTTATGACCCATAAGAAACAGCTCCTCTCAGAACCCTGAAGGGAAGGAACATAACACTTGAGAATTAGGATAATAACGAACACTTTTCTTTCCATTTCAGAATTATTCAAATGTATAGTCAATGGGTCCCAGTGGAAGCATATTTCTCTCTTTAATTTCTGCCTGAAGACTTTGTACCACATTTCTCCCTTAGAACAAACATGGGAAAGTGTTCTGGGAAAAGGAGTCTTTTAGTGAATCAATAAGTAGAATGTTTTCTTTAAAAGGACTACAAATTCTTTCCATGTTTTATTTTTTTTCTTAGTAACATGGGTGCACATGTTTGGAATCTAATTAGCCAAATTAGTAGACTCTGGTGGCAAAGAAGTGAATTGAGAATTCAGATTTTGTCATTTTAATATTGCTTATCAAATGGGTGTTTCTAGTGCTTGGTGATGTTTTAATTTTATTCTACAAATGTAGAGAACTCTATGCTAAAGAGTAAGGGAGTACCCCAAGAAATAGAAAAATATCCTTCACCGAAAATTATGCCATGCATAAGATATACTATGCAGTCATAAATCATGAAAAACAAAATGTGATTAAAACACAAAAGAACTCATAATGCATGCTGTTGATGATCAGGATTTCAACTGAGACAAATGGTGCCACCAATAGAATTCAGGGATCTGGGTGGAAAGGGAGGAAGTGATTAGAGATTTCAGACACCTACTATGTTAGAATTATCACCAGGCCCTTGGGTAATTTCATCTATATCACATCTGGTCATTCTAAGCATTGCAATTATATCTATACTTACCAAATGATTTGTTCAAACATTTCAGGGTGTAAATTTATTAAGAGGTATTCCCCTAGGTTTGGGATATGTTGACAAGCCTATTGTTGCTCAAACATTACCACTTGAAATGATGCACAGAAATGCTCCTTAGCTTTGTGAAGGCTGCCTGGTAGAATTTGTCATTAACAACCATCAGCTCCAACCATCAGTCAATCCAGTAGAAGACAGGAAGAAAATAAAAATGAACCCTACATTTAATAAATATTTGCTGAATCAAATCAGCAAATAAGGGAGGCAGAATGTAGCATGGAAATAGAACTGGCTTTCCAGCCCGACAACTGGAATCTAAATTTTAATTCCCTCACTTTGAAAATATGTGACCTTCTTTATTTGTCCTTAAAATGGAAGCAGTGATGCCTCCATATCTTACAGAACTATTACAAAGTTATAATTGAAAGCATATACATTTATTTTCTAAATTGTAAAGGGTTGTGTCTGCATGTCAGAATAATTCCTTCCTTTTTAGTAAAGCCATATTAGTCATGCTTTTCATTACCAAATCATTGCTTATTTTATAACTTTTTATATCTTTAGGTTTCCTGATATTGTGCCTGATACAAACATGGGAATAAAACATAAGAGAACCAATACAACTATTTTTCAGAAATGGGCTATTTGGAGGGTCATTTGAGAGTGAGGACAGGAGAGACCACAGAGGAAAGGGTTTCACAGGGCAATGTGTCCTGGAGGGATGCTTATAAAACTCATCAAACTAATATTCCCTTCAATAAAAGAAATCTCCAGGAGGCCGTGTCTCTATAACATTGTAGTGGGGCCTGCCACTTGGGTCAAGTGAAACCAATTGTGGTTTTTATTGTCTGAGCCAAAGTCTATTGTGTTTGGACTAGCTACAAAAAAAAAATGCTCTTAAGAGAAAGATGACCACAATGTAAGCTCTGAAAAGGCAAGGTTTTGTTCAAATAACTATGGACCTCCAGCACTTAGGACAGTTTGGGGTACATAATAGGTTGTTGGATTAATACCAGTAAGTGTTCTGGTAAACATTTCTGCTCGGTGGGGTAATCCACTTTGGAGAGGAGATGATCCATGGAGACCCTCTCTCTTTGAAGCTATGACTGTTAGGGGACTCATGATAAAGTACTCAATATTACAGTATTTCTTGGTTGATACCTTAAATACTTTTTTTCTGAGGAGATATAGTCTCATGTAAGAACTGTTTTGTTTTCTTTTCAAGCTGGAACCCCTTACTAATGTACCTTGGGAGTACTTTGTCCTTGCAAACTTCAAGAGCCCAATTATTACAAAGAGAAAAACAAATCTTCCCCTGGGTACTCTGTATGAAATATACCGTTTAGTTCAATACCTTTCCTACTATTGCAGCAGAAAGCATTTTGTAGAAACCCACGTGCAAGCCATTTGTGGAAGGCATTAGCAGAACATTCACGCTGGAAGAGTTGGGCCCTGACTGAATTTTGTCTCTCATCCACAGCATTAAATAATACCAGAAGTGGCCAGAACAGTAGAACAACGTGAATGAGGTCTCTTATGAAAACAAAAGTGCCTGCACTTCCTTTTTTTTGTTTTGTTAATTCTCACTGGAGAATATTTTTCCATTGATTTTTAGGGAGAGTGGAAGAGAGAGAGAAAGACAGACAGAAACATTGATGTGAGAGAAACACATTGATTGGTTGATTAGTTGTCTCCTGCAGGAGCCCATACCAGGGCCGCAGGACAGGGAGAAGCCTGCACCAAGATACATGCCAAGGAACCCTTTGGTCTGCAGGCCGATTCTCTATCCACTGAACCAAACTAGCTAGGGCAAAGTGCCTGCACTTTTAAAACCAAGTTTTGTAATACAAAGCTCTGTGACAGCCAAGGAGGAGGCTTAGGACAAGGAGGAGAAGAAGGAGAAGATGGACGCATAAAAAGAAATGATTTTCTAACTGCAGAGTTACAGAATTGGGACTAGGGAACAGGAGTAAAATGCAGGTGTAAACCACTTCATTACAGAGCATTTATATGATAATTAACACAAGAATCACAATGCAATTATTTCTGGCTATCACTTGTAATTTGAAAATATCTATATACTCCCAAGTCCTGTGTTTGGCAAGCAGTTTGAAGTTCTCATTCAGTCGTGTGTGCTCAATCATTTTCAACTAAAGCTGTGTTGTCCTCATGTTGACATTTAAGTTCTAATTGAGGGGGAGACCATAAGACTGGGGGTACCTGACCGACAACTCTAGTGACCAGGTACATGCAACTACTGAGCAGCCCCTCTAAGAGTGGCGTCCTCTTGTTGGAGAGGGCGAGGTTTTCCACAAACAAGATATTCAAATGTGCCCCCTTCTTTCCACTATCAAAACCTACTTATCTTCCAAGATCTTGCTCACATCTTACTTTCTCCACAAATCTTTCCTCATTTATTCTGGAACATGTAACCTTTTCATGTGCTGAATTTCCATGGACTTTATTGTCTACAGTATTTTTTTTTTTGGTTATATTATAAGAACTTATATTACTACTAGAGGCCTGGTGCACAAAATTTGTGCACTTGAGTGGGGGGGTCCCTCAGCCCGGCCTGCACCCTCTCGCAGTCCAGGAGCCCTTGGGGGATGTCCGACTACTGGCTTAGGGGATGCATTGACCGCCAGGGGGCAGCTCCTGCGTTGAGCATCTGCCCCCTGGTGGACAGTGCATGTCATAACAACAGGTCATTCTGCCATTCGGTCCATTTGCATATTAGCCTTTTAGTATATAGGATTAAAATGTTATCTTTTTTGTTTCCTTAAAGGAGAGTGACTTCTTTTAGTACTTTTTTCTTGGGGGGTGGGTGTTGGGAGAAAGATATCCCTCATTTAATATTTTTTAAAATATATTTTATTGATTTTTTATTGAGGGAAGGGAGAGGGATAGAGAGTTAGAAACATCGATGAGAGAGAAGCATCGATCAGCTGCCTCCTGCACACCCCCTACTGGGGATGTGCCTGCAACCAAGGTACATGCCCTTGACCAGAATCAAACCTGGGACCCTTCAGTATGCAGGCTGATGCTCTATCCAGTGAGCCAAACCGGCCAGGGCCTCATTTAATATTTAACAGAAGTAGGACCAGGATAAGAAGTTAATGGATGAATGTAAAGAGAAGTAGATAACTAGCCTACTGGCACTACGGTATGTTTAGAACAATGTTTTCTCTGGCTATATACAAGCAGGAGAAAGGTGGTAGGGGCGTAGCCAGGGGGTCAAGGAATTTTCTGCTGAAATCATGTCCAGGGTCTAGTGCAAAAGAAGTGCCTTTCAACCTACTGGCTTAGCAGTTGGAATTGAAGTAGGCTTTTTAGAAGCAGAAAGAGAGGTGTTCTACCTCATTTCACCAGCATCAAGTGCCTAGTGAAGTGGGTGGAATGGCACTCTGTCTGAACCACTAGACCAGAGTTGGAACGGCAGGGATGAATGCAGGACTCACTTGTGCATGACTTAGTAGTAGCTGCTGCACATTGTGAACTTTTTACAAATATGTGAAGAGTCCATCTAATAGTTTATTCTGCATGAGCCATTTCAACCACACAGGGAGTTAACGGTCATATCTGGATATGTCAGCTTAAAATATTAGCCTAGATTAGCAGAAGTGTCAGTTTATGGCTCCAGGGAAACCCCCATTGAGTTACTCCTGTTGGAGAAAAGCTATTATGGAGTATCTTTTAGGAGTAGTAGCTTTACTATTGAATTTTGTTGGAAAACATCACATACAGGGTGATCTCCCTTAGATAATTACTTTATGCATCTTCCTTCTTCTATTGAATTGCTAGGTTCTGGTCTTAAAGAGGTCTATCATGCTGAAGAATTTAACCCAGACCCATATAATTTTCTATTTTGATAAGGATACACATTAGATTTGAACCTGAAAATGCAATAGGGCTCATGAGCATTTCAGGATGCTCTTTTACATTTTATTTATATTATTCTAAATTATTAGGTACCCTATATACCAATCTATTCAACTAAAAAAGAAAAAAAAAGAAAGAAGCTGAGTTTTTACTATATATAGACATATACATATACATATTTATACATATACATATGTATGTATATATATGTGTGTGTGTGTATATATATATATATATATAATCTCCAAGCCATGATCCTATCAGAATATACAGTCCTTGCAAAAAATAACAACTAATTATGTGGTCTCCGTTATAAATTTTCTACCATTATTTTAGATGACTATCCCTTGTTATCTTCAAAAGGTTATACAGCATTTGGAATTCAAAAGGAAGTTGTTACCTGCTATCTTGCATAAATCTCTAATAATTGCAAATGGAATATATTGTCGTCAGATCCAATTGCTTATATCCAATCTTGCCTCGTTCCTGCATTTGTAAAGGTAAATGCATGGTAACTTGCCTCTTATTCAGGGCATATTGCCCTGACTGGTTTGGCTCAGTAGATAGAGTGTCGGCCTGCGGACTGAAAGGTCCCGGGTTCGATTCTGGTCAAGGGCATATACCTTGGTTGTGGGCACATCCCCAGTAGGGAGTGTGCAGGAGGCAGCTGATCGATGTTTCTCTCTCATCGATGTTGCTAACTCTCTATCCCTCTCCCTTCCTCTCTGTAAAAAATCAATAAAATATATATTTTTAAAAGTGTGCATATAAATGAAAGTATCCATGTTGTGGGGTTCCTTGCAGATTGTCTTTTTCCATCACTGTTCTCAGACAAGTGCATTACACTGAATGGTGAGAAGGGCTGGGAAGCTTTATTAACTCTAACTGACATATAACAGCACATTCTTTTTTAAAACGATGGAATATCAACTTTATTCCTACTATTCAACAATAGAATTGCGTATACACACACTACTTGTTTGATTGCTCCCGGATTCTGTAAGGTCTTATATTAATTGATTATTGTGAGGTTTTATGTTGAGATCTCTTTGTTAAAGTTTTTCTGAGTGTCAGTCTATTGGAGCTCTAATTTGCATACTAGGTACAATATAGATTAATAGAGTAGAATTACCTAACTCAATCTAATAAGCATTTATTGAGTGCCTACTACTTAATCATCACTACACTAGGTTCTTGGGGGTTTGGAAGCAGGAAGACAAGCAGGGCCCTATCTCTGTCAAGTTCACAGTTGTGTTCGAAAGAGGCTGAATAACCTTAATGCTTAATATCCCTTGGGTTGCAGCAAATACAATCAGAAGGGGAGTTGGACAATTTCAAGGTTAAGTCTGGCTCATAATCAGAATCACCAGGGGATATATAAAAGAATCAAGATTGCTAGCTCTATGCCAGACTTACCAACCCAGAATCGCTTGGGAACATTACCACGGATACGTTATTTAAAATGCTCCCTGGATGAGAATGAGGAGCAGTCCGTTTGGTGAACACCAGACCAGATGACCTTTAATGTCCTCTGAAAGCTTAGAAGTCTAATATTCTATAACTAAATTTGGAAGCTTAAAATAGAGAACAATGTTGGTGGGGAGGAAGCCTACATATTCAGGCTTATTATGAATGAAACATAAAGCATTCTTCTCAACTCTTTCCAGCCAGGTCACTGAAAATCTGTTTCGGTAATATGCCTAGCACCCACAAGAGGGCTCCCTGGGAAAAAAGGAGGGAAAAAAAAAGCACACCACAATAGTAACAAAGCTTGATCCATTTAGAACCACCTCCATGATGTACTTATTTATTGCAAAACACACTTGCAATGCATGCTGGATAGTTTATGAATTTTTTGAGCCTCATTTAAAGAGGTTTATGCTGAAGGAATGAGAACACTAGGTATTTAGCCTTTAACTTTCTAAACATGAGCCCAAATATTATTTTATGAATATATGGTAACCTATAATATATGGTAAACAATAAAGACATTATTTTTATAGTCATCTTTATTTTTTTGGTTTTTCCTTATATATAGCTTGTCTATTTTCTCTACATTTCTAGCCTAGGGCACACTCTAAGGCTTAGCCAGTGTGCAGACAGGACCCATTCAGGTGCTACATTACTAACACTGCCCTCGGTGACCTTGAGGAGACACCAGTGAGACCACTGAGAGCAGAAGGAATATTTCTCAAGTATCCACGTCTAAACCCTGTACCTGATTCTGTGGGACATTTATTCTGTGTTTGATCTATTGGAAGTCCAAGAGCCAGGCCATTTTAGGGGCAGGTGGGCCTGACAGCGATTCTCCCTGGCCTGATCACTTAGGAGTGAGTGTCACAGCAGCTTTCTCCCTCCCCCTCTCTCACTAGGCTGCTCGCCAATGGCATTTTATTCAGGAAAAGCCCCTGGATCTGTGTTAGCCTCAGGACAACATTTAAATTCATGTCGCTGGAGGCATTCAATCCCTGCAATCAGGGTGTTTCCTCGGAGGGAGAATCCTGGGTGATGCCTGCTCAGGCTCCCACTCACCCCCTGCATTCCTGAGAGGTCCCTGCTTCTGTTCTGTGGGCAGCAGTTAAATGCCATTTTCTGATGGAGGTGCCTCCACACCTGAGTGCTCTCTGCCAGTGGATCCTGGCGGTGCCTTCCCCATCCTGTCCTTCATCACAGAGCAGGCGGCACCTATGAGACGTCCACATCACATTTTGATTGGTGGCACTGCACTTCCTATATTCCTTTGGGTAGAAATGACACTAATATGGGTTGGTGAGTTGGTACTGGAATGATCTGAGTGGAGAAGAGCTAATTTATTGACCCCGGCTGCGTATTCCCCCAGTCACATGGTCACTTGGAGCAGGAGTGGCAGGGGCATAGCCACTGCAGCCAATTCTGACATTCGTTGCAAAAGCAAAGAAAATAATCCCCTGGCTTCTGAGAGCTCACATATCAGCCGACAGATTAAATATGAGAATTGTATTATTACCTGAGTGGAAAAAGAAGGTAACTGAACTGTACAAACTCATTTAGAAGTGCATGGATTCTGCCTCGCAATGTATATTGATTGGCTATTGTGGGGCTTAAAACCTTAATCTGTTTTGCTAACATAACAGCATGCAAAGCTGTGGGGCATATACTTTACAGCCATACATAACACTGTGCAGGGTGATGGCAACACCCATTGCAATCTAGCAGTGATTCGTTGAGCACCTGTTCTGGCTCAGGTTTTGCACAGGGCTGAGCCGGGGAGTCAGAGGTGTATAGAATCTCCTCGGGCACTCCAACTGCTCTTGAGTATCCCAGGCTCTACAGAGGGAGATCCGTGTGGACAGAGCATACACAGCAGCACTAACTCTTCAGGAGGGCAGAATGGCTGGAGGAAACTAAGACTTCTCCAAGCCTTTGGGGCTGGAACTTCTAGGATGGGTGCTGGGGATGAGGAGAGAACTCTATGGTTAGAGAAGGAACATATGTCTGAGGTCATCTTAAAAGATACTAAGCAGTAGTCATGTGAGATGTGACCAGCACAGCTACGACCCCACCCTCCCTGAGATTGTGGCTTCCACAGTCATATGCCGGCACCCTCCTCCTGGGGCTCCTCAAGCAGAGAGTCATCATCCCATCGGAGGCACATAACTGTTTTGTCTCTACAGTAAGTCCCACATTATGCGCAGTAGGCAGGATTCTAAAATGTTCTCTAAGATCTCCGCCCCCCGGTGCTACTCCTGTGATTATGTTCTTCATATTTTGGAGAAAGAGAGGTTATCTACTCACATGAGTCCTTTAAAAGCAGAGTTTCCTCACGCTGCAGGCATAAGAGAAGGTCGGAGTGACTCTAAGGGTGAGAGAGAGTTAGTGGACCTCACTGATTTGAAGAAAGGGTCACCTGGGGAGCATGGCAGGTGGCCTTAAGAGCTGAGAGGCTCCCAGCTGACCACCAACAAGGGAATGGGGACCTCAGTCCTACAATCCAACAGAACTGGGTTCTGCCAACAACCGGAATGAGCCTGGATGTGGATTCTTCCCCAGAGCCTCCTGGTTAGAGCCCAGCCTGACACACACCACACCCTGCTGTTGGCCTTCTGATGCCTAAAGCACAGAACTCGATCAAGCCTGCTTGGATCGCTGACCTATGTCACCGAGAGATGATAAATGAGTATTGTTTCACGCCACTGCTCTTGTGGTAATTTGCAATGGAGCAACATAAAAGTAGGATACTATGCATGGGTGTGCTTATGCTCATTTCCTAACATGTAGCTTCACTTGTTGGTTCCCTTACAGTTACATCCTAAGATGGCAATGACCTTTGAAGGAGAGCGATGCTCTCTGGGTATAGACAGACGATAGGCCCACTTCGCCATCCTTACAGCACTGGGGCTGCTGTTTCAGAAGGGAGGGTTGCAGCATGAACCCACCTGCTTTCCTTCATCCTACGGGTATGGAGACCATTAGCACGCATGAGGAAGGCAGGCGTAGGAACCCCAGGACAAGATGGTGGCCAAAGACCCTGGCCTTGGATTCAGTTTCATGTCTTAAATTCTCTCTTTGCAATCACTCAGTGAAATGTCATTTTGACAATCTTCTTTCTTGTATGTTGATATTTCCATAATGACTCTGGTACACTTGTGCCTCCTCCCCTAGAAGAGTTGGTAATCTGCATAGTTTGTTTTTATCCAACTTATTTTTATTCCGTGGAATACTCGAAGTGATTTTGAGAGCCTGTGAGGACAGTTCCATACGTTTACCGCTTCCATAGCAGACATTCCAGATGGCCTAACCATTTAGGACAGGAAATGCGGATCCCTGCCACGAGAATTTTTGGAAGTCCTGCCATTTTCTCAGTATATGGCTGGGATGTGGGCCAGACCCCTGAGGGCTCAGACTTCTGCTAATACCTCCTTTTTCTTGCCGGATTGCCAGACCTAGAGGAAGCCCTTTTTATTATTTTTTTCCATCCCAATGAGGTTACACCGTCAGCCTGAAACTTTCTGTGGTCTTTGGGGTCTAGTGCAGCTGCCCTTTCACGGGAGCTGGTTGATCCGTCTTCAGAATCTTCTCTCTTTTTAATGCCTGCAGAGTGTAACTCCTCTCCCTTGTGATCCTGCTCCTGCCAGAGGAATGAACAAGCACCACTTAGAACGTTTGACTTGGTATTTTCTGTGCATTTGAGTCCATTCCATGCCGAGAAAATGGCCTTTGGCATCCCTGACTTTCCCCTACTCCTCAACTGACTGGTATGATAGAGGGGCCCGCCTGCAAGGCCATCTGGTGTGCACTTGACTTAGCCAGGACAGCACTGTCAGGCAGACGGTTAGATTTTCTTATTAAGCCTCAGACACAGCCTCACAGCTCCCCAGCTGGTAAGGAAGAGGTCCTACTGAACAATTCTGGCCCATCGAGCCTTCCCTGTATCTGAAATGCTGCCCATTCATGAAAGTTGCTTTTTGGAAGTGGTAGGAGATATGAATTTAACAGGCTGTGTTTGGCTCTTCCATTGAGTACAAAAGAGGGAATGGACTATTGGACAGCTTCACAAACAACCAACATTGCAAACAAAACCTCAAGGAGGGACAGGGACAAGGTGAAGGGCGGGGGTGGAGGGTGAGGGGACTCAGTGCTCTGAGGCTGCACAAGTGGAGGTTGGAAGCCAGATATAAAAGTGTCCTGTTGTTGAGCTGGAACATGTGACTGCCACACACCTTTTCTCCTTAGGCTAATGGATAGCAGGTGATTGCTCTTCTATGTTACAGGTTGTGAAACTGGGGTTCAGAAGGATTGGTTTTAGTTCTAATCCCTAGGGGTGTCCCCAGTTGGGCTAGATTGTAAATGCCTAAGAAAAGGCATCTTCTGTGGTCTCAATTTCTCCCAACAGCTTTGTGTTCAACCATCTGCTGAATTATGAATTATCACTTTTCATCAGCATACACTGCCATTTTCCCCCCATTCACTCAGAAGTTTCTGGCATCATTACACAATTTAAAAAGATCACAATTTCAGTGCTTGGACATCTATTGGTATCAATAGAATTAATGGAACATAATATCCCCAACAACTGGATTTTCAAATTAAACTTGGTGGCATTGGTTAATAAGATCATACAGGTTTCAAGTGAACATTTCTGTGACACATGATCTGTATATTGCATTGTGTGCTCGCCACCCAAAGTCAAATCATCTTCAGTCACCGTATGTTTGGTTTCGTTATCCTTTACTACCCCCACACCCCGTCCTTTGGTAATCACCATACTATTGTCTATGCCTATGAGTTTCAGTCTTATATCCCACCTATGAGTGAAATCCTATGATTCTTCGCTTTTTCTAACTTATTTCACTTAGCATAATAGTGTCAAGGTCCATGCATGTTGTTGCAAATGGCAATATTTCATCTTTTCTTATGGCTGAGCAGTATATAACATTGTATTTATCCAATCATCTGTCAAAGGACACTGTGGTTGTCTTCATGTCTTGACCACCATGAAAAATGCTACAATGGACACAGGGGTGCATATATCTTTGCGAATAAATGTTTGAGGTTTTCGGCTAGATAACCAGAAGAGGGATTGCTGGGTCATATGGTGACTCTGTTATTAATTTTTTGAGGAACTGTCATACCATTTTTCATAGTGGCTGTACCAGTATACATCCACACCCGCAATAAATGAAGATTCCCTTTTCTCCACAACCTCTTCAGCACTTGTTATTATCTGTCTAGCTTATGATAGCCTTTCTCACAGGTGTATTTAAAGGTGGATTTATTTTTGGTTAAACTATTGTCTTAGCCTTTTTTTTATTCTTAAGCCAAATTGTAGCCCTTCTTGCTTTCTTATCAATCCTGAAGAGATGATCCTACCTTAGCAAATAGTTATATACAAAAGATGTAGGGCTCTGATATCAGTGGTTAGCTGGGGAAGAAGTAATAAATGGGCAAAAGGTGTCATTATTGTGTACCATCAGCTTGGTTTCTTTTAGGAAATGTGCAAAATATAGAGGTGAGAGAAACATGCTTTCACTATAGGAAATACATGTAACTACCTGGGCTCAGTTTTCCCATCTGCAAATTGGGACTGATTGTATTGACCTTAGAGAATGATTATGAGGAGATATATATATATATATCTCCAAAGCCCCTATCAATTTAGTTCTCGCCCACAATCAATCAATAAATTAAGAATTCTTTGCTGAACATCACCAGTGAGCTAGGTGCTTGGAGAGAAAAGAATGTATGAATATCAACCTTGAAGAATTTTCAGTATGTCTACAGACAAGATTAGGAAAGACACAGAAAAATTAAAATCCTTAGGTCAATTCCTGCCCCATCTTTCCCGGTAGTCCAGTGAGAGAGTCAATGCCACCTCTCATTTCCAATGAGGTATATTTTCTTGTACAAACAGTACTTCGCACTGGTGTGGAGAGAGAGCCTTCCGGTGGACAACTTCCCTTTTCCCAGTGAGACCTGCATTTGCCCTTCTCCTTCGAATTGTCCTGTGGTGAGTTGAGCACATTATGAACACCTGGCATGTGATCAATGGTATGCACTGTTAGGGTGTTCCTAGTAGTATTCCTTTTAAAATATGATGTTTTATTTTATTTTTACTGATGGCATAAAAGAAAAAAAATCTTGAATAGTTCCCAGGGAAATATTTGTTACTATAACATTTAATCATTTGGTGTCTGAACTGATGTTGATATCTCTAAAGCTTACTTCAGGACTTCATCCCAAAGCAGTCAACTCTACCAAAAGAGACTCTTGTTCTCTAGGTTTTGGGTGGCTTTTCATAGTTTGGATGATTCTCTACAATGTCACCTAATGAATTATGCAGAATCCAGGGAAACCCATATAAATAGATTTGAAGCAGTTAACAATTAAGTTACATTAAGTCCGTAGTAAGAGAAGATTGCTCTCCTGTTTTTGTGCTCATCCTTTTCATTTTTCTCCTTTGTTTTCTTTAATATATTATTTTGGCAAGATGGCCACTTTAGCCATGAGAATGTTCAGCAGTGCAATACCCATAGAAATAGCCATTATGGCACCAACATGATAGAGAAGATACTTTAAGGCAGCAGTCAATTCAAATGTCTTTTATTGTTGCTTCTTAAAAGCAGGAAGGTTTATAATGCACACAGCTCTCCAGCCACTCCCCTGAAAACCTTTCATAGGTATTTACATGTGAGTTTTGCACAAGAATGAAGGCATTAAATAATCTGATTTTATTGTATCTCTAGCTAATGATAACAGAAAAATACAAATAGAATAGAAATAATACCTATCCTTTTGCATTTTCACTGTGTGCTAGGAACTCTTCTAAATGACTTGTATTAATTAACTGCTGAGTTTGTATGATTAATGGCTGAAATTGCCATTCCTCTATGAACACCCCATTTTTCAGGTAAGGAAACTGAGTCACATAAGGTTAAGTAACCTGCCAAGGTTATACCGTGGAAGATTGCAGAGCTGGGTTAGATAAGTGTCCCTGGGCAAGACAATTGCAGTTTAAGAATACTTAGCCATATGGAAAATTAGAATAATTTGGCGCTAGTATATCAACTGAGAGGCAAGGCTATGAGCAAGGATATGAGCTGTCTACCACAGACCTGCAAGGACCCATGTTTGAGGCAGAGGTAACTCCCTGTGTAAAATATAACCAGGTCAAGGTCACCAGAGAAGAATGGGCACAGCCAGAAAACTCTCCTGCCATTCTTGAGGCACTAAATCCAATAAGTTTCTCACATCTGTGACAGGTATTGCACTTGATTTCCTGTATTGCACTGTGAACTCCTTCAGAGAAGGAGCCATGAGCATTCTTCATGGGTTCTCTATCAGTAAATTGTGGGCTCCTTTAGGGCAAATGTGATATCTTAGTCATCTCTTGCCACCCCTTTCCTTTGAATCCAGGGCTAGCAATAGGCTTGAATGGTGCCTATTAGGTAACCAGCAAATGGTAGATGAAATGTTGAGTACCTGTCACAGGTTCAAAAATATAGAAAAGACTTTTCAAACGTTGAATAATCTTGTTAATCAAGTGAGATGTGCTTAGAGAAGAAATAGCAATGGCTCTCCTTCACTGAGCTCTGCTGCCTCCCCTGACTTACACTCCTGCTTACCATTGAGCTTTGTGGCTGTGAAAATGGGCACAGCATTTAAATATTTAAAGAAAACACGGAGAAAAATAAATTGTAAGGTGATTAATGGAGGTAATTATCTAATTATAAAATAATGGAGCATTGTGTCAAAAGTACTTCATTAAAAAAAGAACAATTACCTTTAATTACATTTTGATCTTGATTGAAAAATGTTGAATGCATTACTGCATCCAGGAGCTCCCAGGATTATTCCTTTCACCTATTACTTCTGTTTCTTTGAGGGGGAGGCTTTCTTTCACTGGTAAACATTTTTTTATTTGGATAAAAATGTGTATTTTAAAAAATATTCAGCCAAAGACAGAATCAGCTACAGAAAAGAAGTTGTGGTGTTAGAGGATAAAGGATGCATTCATTCATCGCTGTAAGGTTACCATGCTGGGGCTGAGAGCTGGATATCTCCCTAAG
This sequence comes from Myotis davidii, assembly GCF_000327345.1. Classification (NCBI taxonomy): domain Eukaryota; kingdom Metazoa; phylum Chordata; class Mammalia; order Chiroptera; family Vespertilionidae; genus Myotis; species Myotis davidii. The sequence continues at coordinate 8,686,458 of NW_006293779.1, read as the reverse complement.
GACAGCTCTCCCTCTAAACTGGGGCAGTTTAGGAAGAAATGCCAAATGCCAACCATTTGAGAGAACAGAAGCACTCCAGTAACCACGGAGACAACTGAAGGGCATGAAGTCTTTTCCTTCAATGAATTCTCTCTGTGTTAATTCTATAAGCCTAGGTGAGGTTACACTATGGAGTTGAGCCTTCTGGATCCTTTACTAGTTTCCAGGTTTCCTTGGAAACTGCTTAACTAAAGCCTGTTGAGAATCGGTGAGCAGGAATCTCATTTGCAGTCGTGGTAGTGTGGGTATACATCACCACTGAGGGGGAAGAACTGAAACCAGAAAGAGCTTTATTCCCAGCTCTCCCCAAAGTGGCTTGGCCGATGTGCAACTCCTCTCTTCTCTCTGAGAATTCACAATAATGTGAGTTTGCCTTCCACTCTACTCACTGTCAAACCATGGATGTATATGACACTATTGTCCAGCATAAGTTATTAGATCAAGAAGACTTAACCAATAGTTTGCCTTATCCTGGACAACCGGACACCAGCTCGCTTGACATGGAACCCTTTCTAATGCTTACGGCATGAGGTGCATGTTATGTTTTCTCATAATTCCAATTGCCATAAAGAATTGTCGATGACTTATAAAGAACATTGATTTTTTTTTCTGGTGGCGTTTACATGCATGCTTTCTGCAGCCATTCATGGCCCTCACGGAATTGATAGCTTTTTGAACCGTGTCAATGAGATTATTGATTCTTAGAAGGGCCCTAATCTAGGAAAACTATTAAAATGTTTGCTATTGGCTTTTAGGAACATATAATGTAGCAACAGGATTGAAAAATTTAAGTACTATGTGATTGCCTGGAAATCTCAAAGTAAAAGAAATCAATGTAGCTAATCTATTTAATAAGTCAGGACACACACACACACACACACACACACACACACTGAGGGCAAGTCAGTGAAGATTCATTATCAAGAAGACAATTTCAATGTGCTCTGCTGGACCAGCCAGCTTTCTGGCTAATTCCCTGTCCTTACGTGCCCAGTGGACTCAGCCAGGATCTAACATACTAAATTCTCGTTGCTTTCTTTAGGGCTACTCATGTCCACTTATGGCCCTTCTTTCGCTATCTTGTCACATATACATTTTCAGCCCCTACATCTCCTCATCCTCTATCCCCTTCCTTGAATGACTCAGCAGATTGGGGAGCAAGACCAGTCAGCATGAAGAAATAGGAGTGACAATATCTCCACAGCATAATAATGGCTTCCCATGTCTAGGGCACTGAGCATGGAAAAGTCAGAGAGGATAATTTAAAACACCAAGATAACTAACATTTAAATGTCCAAAGTGATAGTAAATCAGACACAAAGTGCTACGGGGCACAGCTTACTTACCACAAAATTAGCAAGGAAAAGGATGACCCATAAGGATCTCCCTGCCTCCAGCACATAGTTTTAATTAACAGAAACGTGTTCACCTCTTTTTCTTCAGATCCAGGGAGAGCAAATGCAGTGTATCCTTAAAGAGCCATATCTTTTTAAAAAAATATGTTGATGGAGGCAAGAGAAATTAAAATGTAGCACAGACAATAATCTAGTAACAGTGAGGAAAATCTCTCAAGTAATAATTTTGGAATCCCTACTAAGTTATCAAAAGAAGGAGAAAAATCCAATTCCATTTCTCCTCACAAATCCATTTATCTCTAGTTCTATGGAAAACAATGAAATGTATTATTAAGGTGGATAAATCTGGGTGTCCCTTGGTGATAATAGAGCCAGGAGGGGAAATAAAACAGGGCAAGAAAATGGGATCGCTTCTGTATCCAAATTTCAAAATGGGTGGCTAAAGGGTAACTAGTGGTTATAATACTCTAGTTTTTAGAAAAGCCTATTGAGACAATCTTCAAAGCCTTGGGAGTTAATCTGAGCTCCGGGCATCTCAAAAATAAGCAGATAACAAGGCTTCCATCAAGTGATGTCTCTCTTCATCATGCAGTGTCTTAGGAAACTTTACCTAATAAACACACACACACACACACACACACACACACACACACACACACACACATGTAGTTGGTAATATTAGCCATCTGCACAGGAGGTGATTAAAGACTCTAATCTGCAGGGTAGGGAGGGGTTGGCCAGCTTTGCCGAGAAAGTGCTAAGGTGCATACAATGCTGCCCATGTAGGAGACCATCATCTCCCCTCTGTACTGATCATATGTATATGGCCTGTATCTATATATTATATACTAGTCTAGGTGCAATGAGGTAGAAGAGATATGGGTTACACAGTAGGTGTGAAACAAGAATTTGTGCATGGGCACATTTCAAATCCTCTCCTATAAAGCAGCCCACCCAACATAGAACACAGCTGTGGAGATATTGTCACTCCTATTTCTTCATGCTGACTGGTCTTGCTCTATGTTGCCATGTTGATACAAGTATTTATCAGCCACTGAGTGCCTGAAAGTCAAGTCCAACCGTCCTGTCAGAGAGGTGGCATGGTTGGGTTTGTGTGGCTAGGAAGGGCAACTGCTTGCTGGAGGGATATGAGGTCACTGTGAGTAATAATAAGCACCCTGAAAAACACTCCACCATTGTGCCCAGACCTTCCTTTCTCCTCCCCTGAAATGCCTGAAATCCAACCATTAAGATGCCTCTCTTTCCACTAGTGCATGGTTCAATGGGGGGAACATGATGGCCTATTCCTGACGAGCTGCCAATAGTTACTCCAGGAGAAAAAAAACTCCCATTATGGAGGCGGCAAAGCCAGGGAGAGTTCAGCCAGGGCTACAACCCACAGGGCTCTTCACCTGCCAATAAACCATTAACTAGAAATAACTTTGTAGTAAAAATTAGAGTAAACATATTGTAAAGTGATTTATACAATGCTCCTTGCCTCTCCTTTATCACACCTAATCCTCACACCACCTTTTAAATATCGTTATGGTTTTACTCATTTTGTAGATAAAGCAAACAAAGCACAGAGTATAAGGGCCTTGCTTTAAATCACCCAGTTTATTGATGGCAGAAACAAAAAATAGAACTCGGATGTCTTATCTAATTTTATTTTCAGTAACCCTGGATGCGTTGATCAGGAGACCTACATTCCATTCCTGGATCTGGTTCCACTTCACTGCTTGGCTTTGGAGTAGCCACATACCAATTCCTTGATTCTCCCCATATTTAGTGAGAATATGATGAGACAGATAAGCACTAAGTCACCCTCCACCCCCCAACGTTTCTATGTGAGAGCATCTATCCTGCCAAGAAACTGAAATGTAACCATTCAACATTGTGTTTATCCGAACACAGTGGACATTCTCTAACAGAAATCAAACACTTGAATTAAAGCTCTGAAGCTCCTATGGGAGTGAGTGTGACTAGCAAATTTCAAATACCTTTTTAAAACTTGGAAATAATATGAGCAATTTACCTGGGGTAAAGAGTATATAATATTCATTTTTCATTTACTCAACTATTATTTACAAACATCTGAGCTAGACAATTACAGATAGTAATGTAAGATTCTCACAATGAGTGAAGATAGTCAATGGGATACAGGCATGTATAAATGATATTTCTATGTAGAGAGTTGCCAGACATTTTACAAAAGAGTTAACGTTTGAAGTAAATATAAAGTTACCAGGAGTGATTTCTGATTAGATATAGGTGTAGAGCTAGGAACATAGGCAGAGGAAATGGTATATACAAATGTATGGAAAATATGTATGACCATACCCTAGAACGCAGCTTTAGAAAACCTCAAAAGATGATACTATGAATAGCACAGAGGTTTATAAAAAGATGACAGCTGGCAGGGAGAAAGAATCATTTAGTGGGATGAATGGAAGGAGCAGATGAGCCTGCAAATGTGGTAAACTGAGTTGGGACCAGACCAAGATGAGCCTTATGCATCAGAGGGTTAGAAGTTGTAAAGAAGTTGTAAGCAGGCAGAGTCTTTCTGTTTGTTTGTGAGACCTTGTGGCTCATCCAGTATCTGTCAGGAGCCATACAAAGATACAGAGACAATATCTTGCATTGTATAGCAATTAAATCAGCACTTGATTTTTTTTTAAATGCCTGTTGAGGTTTCTGGGCCAGGTTTCCGGGCCATTTCACAAGCAATTGGCAGTAATCTGAGAAGTATGTTAGGATTTGGTTGTAACCTACTATTTTTTTTTTACTATGCCAGAGAGTTGGGGATTTATCTCCAAGTGATAGAAAGCTGGCAGAGTTTTAAAAGACCATACCATCTTAATTTAAACACACAACCACACACACACACACACACACACACACACACAACAAACAAACAAACAAACAAAAACCACCTAATCTAAAAGATTTTACAAAAGAGTTCATTCTTTTATCAACATCTATGAAGTTTCTGAAGTCTAGGTCAAGTTATCTTCTCAAAACAGAAAGAGATAAGTTAAGACAACGGGCACTGTCCTAAGCAGCCAGGTGTGCATAACCATAGAATCAAAGAATCCACATACATGATCTTGAACCCAATGGCTGAGTTGTTCCCAACAGTTCTTATGTCATTTAGAAAGCATTGCAAATATGACCAATGAGAGGGGAATAGAATCACTGATGGAAGAAGAGAATATTAGGAACTAAAGCCTACAGAAACCCGGAACGTGAATGCTTCTAAGGGACTTCAGGGATTACAGATGATCAAAGACTCATTTTTACTGACCAATTCTTGGTTTGTAATACTTTTTAAAACAAAGCTACCACAGAAACAGAATAGAAATGATGTGATGTTGCAGTGCTTTTGTATCTGAGCTTTGAAAGCTCTTGGGAATCTTCTTAAAGAAGACTGAAGACTTCAAATGAAGACCAGGCAGGCAGGCTCCCACGTGGTCAGTTCCGTGCATGAAACTACAGAGTTGAGTCATTCGCCAGGGAAAGGAACTGGTTCCCCCCGAGAGTCAGGCATTGCTCCTGGCCCTTGGGCCTCTGCTGCATGAGTCTACCCACTCCCTCTGGATCCCTAGAAGGATGATTAAATGAATCAACTTAAGAAAGATAAGGCTGATCAAATTTCAGCTTGAGGTCACAACTGAGAGTAAAGGATGTGGAAAATAAAAACATCGTTCAACTGATTTCTTACAGTTTCCCTGTGGGTCAGCCATTTAAACAGAAACATGCAATTGTCCCAGAAGGTCTTGGAAGGTGCCTACATGTACCCAGGGACCTGGAGCTCTGCTGCATGAGTCTACCCACTCCCTCTGGGTCCCTAGAAGGATGATTAAATGAATCAACTTAAGAAAGGTAAGGCTGATCAAATTTCAGCTTGAGGTCACAACTGAGAGTAAAGGATGTGGAAAATAAAAACATCGTTCAACTGATTTCTTACAGTTTCCCTGTGGGTCAGCCATTTAAACAGAAACATGCAATTGTCCCAGAAGGTCTTGGAAGGTGCCTACATGTACCCAGGGACCTGGAGCAGGCAAGCCCATGGAGGTGGGCGATGCAAGAGAGCTGGGAATCTTGGGGACGTCAGCTTTACCACATCACAGGTGACAGAGAATTAAAATACGAAAGGTCTCATAGAACCCAGGGTTCCCTCTTCTGCTGCAGCCTAGTCCCTTCTCATGCTAATTTCTGGGAAGGTTTTCTCTTCTCCCTCTAGTTTCCTCTCCTTCTATTCACTACACAGTGCAGTTTGCCCCCAGGGCTCTTTTCAGGTTAAATTCCTAGAAAGCCAATGACCTTTTTCAAACTTCTTATCCTACGGACCTTTTTGTATTGCTTAATATTACACCCTTTTCCTTTTTATGATAATAATAGAATGATAGCTAACATTATTGTATGTTAACTATTTGCCTGGCATTATTGGAAACATGCATTAGTGTTGGGTTTTTTTTTAAGGAAGTGTAAATTGGCATCTTCTCTGGTGAACAGACTAAGGCCTATGCCTTAAAGTGGGAGCTGAGTGCGGAGTCCTCCTGGGGCTCTGTAACCCAGGGACCACAGATGGACCTGGATATGATACCTGGTGGTAGAGGTTGTAATGTTATTCTCCTCTCTGGCTGTCTGGCTTTGGGAAGGGCCTGTTCCTACATAAAGGCTTCAGAGAAGCAGGGACTATGTGACTGGGCCATAATTGATGCAGGTGTGCCATGACACACCTGTGACCTGGGATTTCTTTCTTTTTTTTTTAGTATGTTTGTATTGATTTCAGAGAGAGGAAGGGAGAGAGGGAGAGAGATAGAAACCTCAATGAGAGTGAAGCATCAATTAGCTGCCTCCTGTATGCCCCCGCCCCACACACTGGGGGTGGAGCCCACAACCCGGGCATGTGCCCTGACCAGAAATAGAACTAGCAATCTCCTAATGCATGGGGCAATGCTCAGCACTGAGCCATGCTGGCCAGGCCTGAGATTTCTTTAGTAATAGCCTGTCATCTGTTCCTCTTCTGCTTCTCTCCATGATCACTTTAAAAAAATAGATGTTTATTAATTTCAGAGAGGAAAGGAGAGGGAGAGATAGTAACATCAATGAGAGAAAAATCATTGATCAGCTGCCTCCTGCACGCCCCCTATCGGGGATAATCCAGGCATGTGCCCTGACTTGGACTCAGACAGGGACCTCTTGGTTCATAGGTCAAAGCTCAATCACTGAGCCACACCAGCCCAGTTCTCCATGATCACTTTTGCTCTGAACTTTTTGTGGCCACACGAGAGCAGGTCAGCTAAGACCATGAGACCAACAATTTACACACAACTTCAGTTTATTCCAGGGCCGTAGGGCTGTATAAATGGTCCAGGGTTAGTCTGTAAGGCCCAAACAGAATAGAAATGAAGCATGTCTGTTGAGGTCAACAGGCCCCTGATGGGAGAGAGGGTAATGCCAGATGCAGCATCAATGTCAGATGACTGTGTTCTTTGGTCTGGTAGAGAAACACAGCCAGGGCCCTAAGCCTCTGAGGCTGTACTGCGACTACACATAGTTCCCCCGCAGGCCCTGGGGCCTCCCCGTGTCGTTAAGGCAGTTTCTTTGTAGTTTTCATTAGCGTGGGTAATAACTTGCTAATGTGTTTGTGATGTTGTTCCAATCTGCTTCATGTTCGTTCTCTCTCTCTCTCTCTCTCTCTCTCTCTCTCTCTCTCTCTCTCTCTCAGACTCTAACAGTATTTGGTAGAAATACCTTCAAGTCTAACAGAAGTAAAATTTCATTAGATTTATTTCTATTTAAGGACATTACTTATCCAGAATGGTAACCTATTTTCTCTCTGCATTCATGTATTAATGGGACCGTATTACCCCCCCCCCCAATCATTTTATTTGTGGCAGGAAAAGAATGATTTCGGGGAAAATCACTTTGCATAAAATTTCCTGAGCTTCCCCCCTGTGCTCAGTGAAATGAATTTTGCAAGATTACCCTC
>NW_006293779.1:8673797-8678981 GCF_000327345.1 Myotis davidii | reverse complement strand
CTGCTCAGTACACATGAGGGTGCAATGAACTGAGGTCTGGAAAAGGTCAACATGGAGAGTAGGGAAGGGCCCTTTGTGTGATGATTTCTGGTGCGTTGTGCTCTGGTCTGTGAACCCGGTGGACCTTATCCCATTGGACCTTCATCACAACTCTGCCAGGGCTGTATTGTCAGGCCTGCTGCTAGGAAACTGAGCTCGGAGAAATGGAAGATTTCCAAGACCACACCGTCAGGAAGAGGCGGAATCAATCATTACACTCATGTGTGTCTCACTTGAGAGCTTGTGTTCTTTCCTCTGGGAGATGCTGTCTCTGCCTTCACCCTTCCATAGCTGGTTCTGAGCTCAGGACCTTGTGGTTCCAGCTGGTGCCTGAGCTTAGGGGCCCGTGGTTTCAGCTGGTACCTGAGTTTAGGGGTCCGTGGTTTCAGCAGGTGCCTGAGTTTAGGGGCCCGTGGTTTCTTTCAGCTGGTGTCTGAGCTTAGGGGCCCGTGGTTTCTTTCAGCTGGTATCTGAGCTTAGGGGCCCGTGGTTTCATCTGGTGCCTGAGTTTAGGTGGAGGAAGGGGTGATCTGAACACTGACAAAAAGGTCATTACCTGTGCAGGACATTGCGTATGTTATTCTGTGTGGGAAAGCTCTCAGGGTGGTAGTAGTAACTCAGGGAAACAAGGACGCTTTGAGAAGTGGAGTGGCCAGGAGCCACGGCTGAGCAGAGCCTGTGGAACATGGCTGCTGCCTTGGCGACCAGAACATGCCTATTAAATGAATTAGTTAAAGAATGAATGAAACTGCACATAATCATTGAGGGTGTGCCATATCCTTGAGCTTTCTAAAAATGATTGCAAGTTAAATTCAGTAAAAAATTTTTAAATAAAGATTGTAGGCTTACTCTCAAATTTGAATGAAAAATATGCCAACAGTATTAGAAATAATAGCCCTGGGATTGTCTTCTCTACTAGTTCTTAAACTTGGCTGCCTTTTGGAATTACTTGGCTTTTTCTTTTATATATATATATTGATTTTTTACAGAGAGGATGGGAGAGAGATAGAGAGTTAGAAACATCGATGAGAGAGAGACATCAATCAGCTGCCTCCTGCACACCTCCCGCTGGGGTTGTGCCCGCAACCCAAGTACATGCCCTTGACCGGAATCGAACCTGGGACCTTTCAGTCCACAGGCCGACGCTCTATCCACTGAGCCAAACCGGTTTCGGCTACTTGGCTTTTTCAAACAATGTGCTCAGACCACATCCTATAGCTATTATTTGAGACTCAGAGAGAGCGATTTCTAAAACACCCCAGCTGATTGCAGTGTGGAACCGAATCTTAGATGCAATGATAGAGTATTTCACCCTCCGTGCAACGTGATAGCCAACTGCCCTGTGGTCAGGGTCATAATCTAAAGATCTAGGGTAGACCTTTCTTTGGGGACTTCAGAGACTAGAAATGAAATAAGTTGGACAAAGCTGCCTTTTCCCAAAATATAAGCTGTGACATATGCAGTGCATATTAGTCACAATGACTGACTAATTAGACGTATTAGTAAGAAGTAAATATAAGAAAAAACAGCGCTTGTTGTCAAATATATTTGCAGAATGCCAGGATAACTACACAAGTGCTTTGTGTTATTGCTTTTTTAGTTATTGTTTCAACGCCAGGCCTTTTCAGAACATTTGAAGTTCTAGCATGCATTATACCTATCAAAAAGAGGATGTAGTGTGTAGTGCTTTCTAAATTTCTCCGTGTGTTTATGTGTGAATTCGATAGAACTAGTATTTCATGAAGCAATATCCATATTCTGGAGACAATAACAGCAAAAGGTTTTTAAAACCAACCACAGCTTCCTAAGGCCCAGGCAGTCCACGTGTTGCCTTAAAAACGTTGTTTGATTTGATACAAACAGTAATACTATGAGCAGGTGTTAGCAGATGCATTTTATGGATGAGGAAATAATTGATGCTCTAGAGTTTAAATAACTTGCAATAATTGACAAAGCTGGGGTGCAAATCGGGTCTTAGGATTATTGGTCCAATAACATTTCTTCGTATTAACAGCTTCTGTAGATGTTCTCAATAAAGTCCCTTGCCACTCCAGGGTCAGCCTAACAGCCACTCCTCTCCTCAGGCAGTACTGCCCACTGCCAAACCCTTTGCATTCCTTTAAGCAGGTCAATGTTAAGGTTAACATTTCCCATGAAAAACTTTCTGGACTCTGTTTATCTGACTAAATACACTTTGTGTGCGTTGCAGAATAATTGCCCAGGGTCCCCTGTGACCCCTTTCTCACTCTCCTAAGAAACCCACTCGCCCCACCTGAGCCTCACGTTGCTTACACCCCCTTTCCTGCCTCCCAGAGCTCTGAAGTTCCCAGGTATTGTCTTCAAACACACACTCTGGTGACACTGACTCATTTTTTTTTCTTTTAATGATTGAATGACTGTGCAGGGTACTGCGGGAATATGCATGAAAACTTAATTATACTGCCTGCCTCGCTGAGCGAATGTTGGATAGAAAGATGATTCTGCCTGTGGTGTAAAACATCACAGAGCTCAGATCGGTTCCCCGGCATTTGCACACGGCTGATAATCAGCTCTCCCCATAAACAGGCAGACAGATGAAGCCAGTTATCTGCAAAGGTGTCAGCGTCCTGTGAGCAGCTGCATCCATCTTGACTTCACACTCCCAGAGCAAACTCAGCAGCAGACTGAGCCTCCCAGATCCTTCGATTGGGACGAGTCCATGATGCCGCCTGGAAATAGTCACCTCAAAAACACTTACTGTTTGTGGACTCACCAGAGAATCAGCTACCGTCCTCAGTGGTTTGTCAGGATGCCAACATTTATGTGTGAGAGTGCCCAAACATTAAGCACATTCGACACTTTCAGGTGGAAAACTCAGTCTTTCTTGATGCAAAATATTTATTGAGCACCAGCTATGTTCCAGGCACTGTGACAATTACTGGGCAGGGGGTTGGGGGGGCGGATAAAATGGGGCTAAGCAGGTAAATGTTATTGTGAAGTCTCAGGATTTGCATGATTTCCTTTGGCTAAAGCACAGATTTTAGTTATGGACCTCAGCATCACTCCATTCTGACTATTCGGAAGGTCATCATATTCCCTGACACCCAGCTGAGGGCTAGATGGCTGAGGCCGTTGGATAAGTGATTCTAAGGAAGAGAGACTCTTTTTGGTAAACAAACTGTCATTCATGCCATAAACATTCCCCAGATGCCAACCATATGCATAGCGCACTCTAGTCACTGGCCATACTGTTACATAAAACCAAATATTTTTCCTTTAAGCAGGAGAGACACAAACCACGCTAATCATGGGTAGAGGCATCCACAGAGGGCAGCAGAAAATATAAGAACTACATCTACCTTCAAGTCATCATATGTTTCTGTAATTTCCAGGTAGTCTGCAGGGGCAAAGTGGAACAGAGCAAGTGGAATCAAAATGAGAGGGGCCCACAGGACCCTCTGATGCGCTCCTACTTAAATTAGTGCAGCTTCTTCTATCACCCAGAGAACTGGCATCGTTTCTGCTCACTTGTATGCTCACCAGCCTCCTTAATGCAGCTTCGGGGATTAAATGTTTCCCAGCAGACAATGCAGGTGTCACCTCTGAGAAACGTGCACACTCTGTTAACACCAGAGGTGGCAGCCAATTCTGGAACTATAATTGGAGCTTTTCTTCTCCATTCCAGTTGCATGATTTCTCTTTCTCTTCGGTGACTTCCCTAACTTTATAAATGAATACAAAGGCCCAGCTTCATGCTGCAGCAAGGATATTTGCTTAATCCCTTTAGCCATCTGTAAAGCAGGAGTAATACACTCTATCAACTCATCAGCCGTGTGTGTGTGCGTGGGTGTGCATGAGGGCATAATGCAGACACTCCGTCTGACGAAGCCCACCAGGAAGCGCATTTGTGTTTATTTAAAGATTTAAATAAAACGGAAAAGGCATGGCTTTTGAGTCTAAAGTAGTTCTCAACTCCGGTTATTCTCATTGCCTGGCACCGGCGTGTGATCACTGGTCATTCATTTTGACTTCACGTGTCCATGGCGTACACTCAAGAAAGTGTACTCCGTGTGGTCCTAGGTTTTGCTTTAGCCAGATTCAAATTCTATCCAGTGTTAATCATTTGTTTTTCAGTAAGTTCTTTATTAACAGCCAAATCCCTTGATTATTACACCTCTCTGAACTTTCTGGTTAATCTTACTTACTGGTCACATAATGCCTAAATACATTGCTCTGAAATGTTCTTAGGATAAAAAGAGCTGATGGTGACAGTAATTCACTTGTAAATAAATGTGTAAATGCCCCAGTGCATGGGATGCATGCCCGAGTCCCTGAGGTGCTAGGCTGCCAGCCTGTCACCCTATGAGCTGAGGACAGCTCTGCCACTAATTTCAGAAGACAGTCTTTTATTTTTATGTATTTTTTTTATTTTTGGTTAATCCTCACCTAAGGATATTTTTCCATTGATTTTTTAGGAAGAGTGGAAGATAAGAGGGGAAGAGAGAGAATCATCGATGTGAGAGAAACACATTGATTGGTTGCCTCCTGCAAGAGCCCTGATTAGGGCCCAGGCCCGGGAGGAGCCTGCAACCACGGTAGGTGCCCTTGACCAGAATGGAACCTGGGATCCTTTGATCTGCAGGTCGAAGCTGTATCCACTGACCCAAACCAGTTAGGGTCGGAAGATACTCCTTTATACTATTTAGTCTACTTAGCCTCTTAGTTCTCGGTTTTAGCTAAAGTACGTATTTTATAGTTTGCTTTTCACATGTTTATCCTCTTTGCCGTATGTTCTTCCATCCCATTCTCCACAGCTTACTTGCATGTATAAATTGTACCTAATTCGGGCCCAAGTTCTAGTTTCCTCTTTTCACCTCCTACTGGAGGGTGTGGTGTCCTTGCACATAGCTGGCTGGAAACCCAGCCGGTGCCCACATGTCTTTTTTGAATTGAGGTAGATGTGCTCATAAGGTATTCATCTTGAATGTGTCAAACACACACTGTGAAAGTGCCCTGTCTGTGCCACAGGGTAGCAGACACACACCAGCAGGAGTGTGACGTCTGGCATCCAACTGGCAGGGTTGACCTGTGGGCCCTGACCCTGGTTAGAAAGGGAACTTTGGATAGGTTACCTAACATCCCTAAGTCCTCATTTCCTCCCCTGGG
>NW_006293779.1:8664150-8673751 GCF_000327345.1 Myotis davidii | reverse complement strand
GGGGTGCGGGGGGATAGCACTCTGATAGAGACATTAAATGGCAAATACAAGCCATTGTTTCACCTAGGGGTCGGCGAGCGCTCAACCGTTGGCCACTCTAACAATCTTTATTGGGTGTTCAGATGATTACCCAGAGCCAAGAACTGCTGGTTATCAGGTGGAAAAGGCTTTCTTCTCCCCCTTGCCTTTCCAGGGCCTATCAAGGAGCTATTTTCAAAGCCTAGATATAGGCAGTAAGTGGTACTAAAATTGACAGTTCCCCCTTCTAGAAATAGTCCATTATATTATATTCCATTTATATTCTGGTATTTGGGCCTTAGATTCATCTACAATGTATAAAGATGGAAGCAGTACCAAAAAAGGTTTGAACCCTCTATGGGGCTAGAAAGAGAAAATATTCCTTTAGACATGTAATGAACAAAGTGTGGTGGGAGGTCATGCTGGGGGTGGAAACGAGTCACCCACCACTCCGGCTGCATCCTCTTTGGTGCAGTGTCTCTCTGTCTTGAAGAGACCAGCTTCTTCCAGAAGCAAGTCGGATTGACACTTTTCAGTGGCATAGCTCTCTGCTGTCCTTGCCTGAGATTTATTTCTCCATCCACCTTCCAATCTTGTTTCTCTATATTCAAAAAGTTACCCTGTCCTCACTTGCAATTTTTATGTGCAACCATTTATAATTTTTCATTTTTCTCCCCACATTTTTCTTTCCCTGGTGTCATAATCCCCCCTATTTTCTTCATTGCTATTTCATTTTATCTTGTTTATAATTTATTCTGAAAATGTGCTACTTGTGATAGCCTTATATGAGATGTCATTTCTGTGATGATACTAAGGGCAGCCGTTCAGGAAATATTATTTCTGCTTCTCTTTGACCACCTTCCACAAATCATCCTACATAATGTTCACTAATTTGTAATCAGCACCTTAAAAAGCAGCCTTCCATCTACAGCATGTAAAGAATGTGATTTTGAATCATTTTGCTCTGACACACATTCTTAAAATAAAGAATTAAATGTGCTTAACGCCAAATAATGGGGGTGACTTTCCAAGGAAGCTGAAGTTTTATTTTCAGGTTCTCTATAATTTGTCTCATTTTTCATGGTCTGCTCACTTCATCCTTCAATATCTTCAAATAACCTTGTTCAATATGTGGGGTAAAATAGTCCATTATATTCCATACAAAGAATTAAAATCCATCCATTCTGAAAGCTCTTGTGTAATGCCTACTGAGACATAGTGAGCTGCAGGGCACAGAGCACCAGATAAGAAATAAGGGGCAAAGCTTTCTTGCCTCTCCTCCCCTTCACTTTGGGAATGTACTTGGTTGAGTAATTGACACGTCTAGAGTTCCTAAAGTGTTATCTCAACCCTAATACCCAGGAATCTGGGAATCAGGGAAGATCATGCACATGACATGATGTTGTACATAAAGATTTTAACTACTGGACATTACCACCTGGAGGCAATGGAGCCATTTCTCTTATGGCTCCAGCTGAGCTACGAGAGTTTACCCTGAACTCACCACTCCCTCTCCAAACCTTCCTCTCTGTGCTTTTTATGTCAGTACATGATACCACCCACAGGAACCTAGGTATACTCCTGGGGTCTTCACTTTCCCTCAGTAATCATGTCTAGTTAAATAAGAATTTCTATCAACTCTGCTCCATAACCTTATCTCTAACCTATCACTTTTTTTTCATTCTAGCTGCTCATCAGTGTGGTCCAAGTCTACTCATTAGATCACTAAGACAGTTGATTAATACTCCTCCCCACCAACAGTCCTCTATCCCTACAATCTTTTTTCCCCCACAAAGAAGACAGAATGACCCTTTTATGATGCAAATAAGATCCTTTTATTCCTCCACTAAATCATTCAATGCTTTCTATCTTTAAGGTATAGTCTAAACCAGCCGTGGGCAAACTACGGCCTGCGGGGCCGGATCCGGCCCGTTTGAAATGAATAAAACTATTGAAAAAAAAGACCGTACCCTTTTATGTAATGATGTTTACTTTGAATTTATATTAGTTCACACAAACACTCCATCCATGCTTTTGTTCAGGCCCTCGGGTCCAGTTTAAGAACCCATTGTGGCCCTCGAGTCAAAAAGTTGGCCCACCCCTAGTCTAAACGCACTAAAATGTCTCATAAGGCTATTCTTGTCTTGATTTTCAATGACATGGTCTTTTTTTTTTTCTCAATATGTCATGTTGTTCCTCACCTATAAAATTTTGTTCATCTCATCTCTCTTCTTAGACTACTTTCTCCACAGTCAACCTCCACTCTGCATTTCCATTTACCTTGCCAAATCCTACTCCTTTTTGGTTGAAATGTTACTTTCTATAGGAAGTACTCCAGAATTACCATCCATTAACTAGATCCCATTGCTATGTACCCTCCTAGCATGCTGCATTTCCCATTAGAGTTATTGATACTGATTATAGTTTCTCTTTTAATTATCCTTCTCCTGGTCTGTAAGCACCAAGAAGCAGAGGTAATATCTATCTTGCTCATCACTATTTCTCAAGTGCTTAGCACAGTTCCCAATAAACACCTGTCGAGTGAATGGATTGTTATAATTATCCAATGAAAGTGAGAAATGGGTTCCTCCTTCAAGAAGCTTAAGATAATTTTTGACAAATTACTATGATACAATATATGATAAGTGACTAATAATGATAAAGGTAATAATAACAATTGGGCAATGACCTTTGTATAGCATTTATTCCATTCTAGGTGCTCTACTAAGCCATTCACTTATAAGCTCATTTTATTCTCATAACAAGTCTATCAGGTCATAACTTGATAACGTTATTTTATTATTTTTCTCCTGACTGCCAGGGGTACTGTGACTTGCTGATAGCCACTCACCTGGTATGTGAGAGCCTGCATTAAAATCCAAGGCAATCTGATAATAGAGTTTACGTTTTTAACCTCATTGCTACCCTGACTCCTATTACCTCTATGCCTTTTCAGGCATCCTGCATCCCACTCCATGGCATCATGGGCCATGCCTGGTCTTCCCTTGTCTTTGGGGAAGGGTGACACTGAGCCATCACTGCCCTCCAGCCTAATGGGGGCCTAGGGACCAAGAGGGCTTGCATGCAAGCCCAGAAGAGTTTCAAAGGCAAGGCAGCAGTGATTCTTGCTGTATGCTGCCAACGTGAGGTGTTCTCACCCTCACCCAAGCCCCGTACTGAGCACATTTTTTTTAACAGCAGTTAAAGCACCGAACTCACCTGTCTGTGATGAGTTTGTGCAATAGATTCATGAGACAGGGAGACCTTGGCCACAGCCTTTCAATTTCATTTTGCTCTAAGCCCCACAGATTATACAGCAGCCCTGCTGCCAAGGTGACTGATGAGTTCTAATTGCCTAAATCTAATCCTTGCATGCAGTAATAACTCGATAAATATTATTAAATGGATGTATAGCAGAGTCTGGCCATAACCCTCCTGGCTTCACATCTCTTGAGTCACAGATGTGGCTAGCAATAAGAAAGAGACAGCTTTGATGTAGTTATGAAATTTTAGTGTTAAATTGAATTGGATTGACTTTTAATAACCAAGTGACAAGATAGTTATAGAATCTGCCCAACATAGTATTAGGATATATATTCACCAGTAGGCAGAGGATAGTTCCCTAATGTAGTTGGGCACAGCTATCAGAGAAAAGTTAGACTGTTCATACCTGTGCCTCCACCATTTAGTATAGAGCTAGTTAAAAACGATGGTTCTCGTGTTTGGTGTGTTTTGCCTGGGAAGACAGAAAAACTAGAGGCAAAATAACTTGGAATAAGAATCTGAGAGAAGGTGGAGGGAGTGAGAACACAGGCAAGCTAAAAAAAGGAGTGACAAGACAAATAGAAGAAAGCTGTGGTAGGAAACTTCAGAGCAAATGAGAGGATAACCTGAATGCCTGCGTGTAGGCCAGGTACCTGTAAAATACTCTTTAAAGGGATCCTGACATTTTCAAAATAAATAGCATTAGACTCACACGCATAAAGCTTGGATCAGGGTAGGACACTGATTTTAACTTAAATTGGGAAAGTTGTGATACTCCAGTTGTCTCCAATAAGCTTTTTCAATGTTCAGAGCTAAGTGCATTGGAAGCAGTGGGCGCAGGCTCTTGCATGTTTTATGTTTTGTTTAATGAAAAGTCTAATATTAACTTGTGTTTAACTTTGAGATGCCTTTGCAGAAAGTTTTTTTATAGGTCTTGGTATTATCTTTATTAGCTGTCCCATTTTAAGAAGAATTACAATGAATTAAAATGAGTACTTGTTGTTGATTTCCCAATCCCTATAGTGCCTACTGAGGGCCTTATGATTGTTATCACATTTCCATTAGCTGTTACTCTGGGTATAGCTGCTCCTCTGGCTTTCACAGCTCTTATTATCATAGTCGTCGGAACATCTAGACTAGCCCATTCCTCCTGGCTACAGAAGTGAAATAGGCCTATATTCAGATGATGGAAGAGGTAACAGAAGATCTAGAACTCAATTCAAAGTAATTTTTATATAGTAAGATAACCATGTCAACCCAAAAGGCCATAGAAAGAGCCTAACATCCTATACAGTAGAGAGAAATATATGGCAGCTGTTACATAAAAAAGAGCAAGGTTTTAGAAGTCACCTAAAGATATAAAACTCATATCATGGATGAGAGTTCACTTTAGGTTCTCGGATGAGTAGCCTACACATGACCTCTCCATGGGCTTTGGGCTTCTCATAATATTGTGGCTGGTGTTTCAACTGGCCAACATAGAAGCTTCGAGGCTTAATAAATTAGCCTCAGAAATCCCACAACATTGCTTTTCCTCATTCTATTGGCCAAGCAATACCCAAAGGGAAATCCAGACTCAAGGGAACAGAGTCAGATGACTTCTTAATAGAGGAATGTTATGTGTGTACATAGAGGAGGTTAAGACAGTGGCCCATTTGAACACAAACTACCAATTACCTATTGGCTTTCTACTGGCATCTATTGCTGATCTCTTTAGCTGATCTTACAGAAATCAGTTCCTGTTTCCTTTCAATTTAAGCCTGATGATCTCCCTTTACTAACTCGGTTGCCATTCTGCTCTAGTTTGGATTCTAGATATTTCAGATTCTGTGTCGCTTCCTCCATCAGGCAACCTATCATATTAATCCATCTCCAGATTATGTCACAAGGTCACCTTAACTCTGCTACACAGTGTCCAGTCCACTCAGAAATTAGGAGAAGCTTTGGAAAGCAAACCAAAGCCCTCTCTTTTACCACAAAACACTGTCCATTAATTATGCTGGTCTCCTTCATATTTATACAGGAACAAATGAGCAGAGTTGACTCCTGAGCCCCCATTTTTTTTTTAATCAACATGACACATTTTGACCTCTCTGGGTTAAGGTCTGACAAAGAAATATTAAGACACCCATCCGATCAACACTACTTCTTTCATTGCCTTTTTACCTTCCTGCAATACTTCAGGACAAGGGTTGGGTTTCTTACTTTCTTCACGTCACATTCTCCCTCTTCCTGAACTTGTAGTTGAACCTTGTGTATCATCTCAGAACTAAGAGAGAAGACAGATACAGTCTTATAAGACAAGCTTATTTCACATAAGCTTGCAAAGAAATCTCAGGCATTTTTTCTCTCATGTTAAACATTGTTTACAAGCCAATTGTCTTCCTAAAAATTATCTTTATTTCCTTGCTCTCAGACTATATAACTCTTGGCTTAGATTTTGAGATAAAAGGCTGAAACTTAAGAACAAACTCTAAGTAAGTAAATATCCAACACAGAAGAATGATTAAGTAAATGATGGCAAAGCCACTTAATGGGACACTTGAAGATTTTAAAATATTTGCTTAGAGAGAATAAAGAAGATGGGGAATGTTAATAATTCAATGTTGAATCTAATAGTCTATGTTTGCAATGGAGTATCATTGCCTTTTAAAAAATCATATTTATTCTGTATCCATCTGTACCTTCTTCATTTACATGTATCTTTGTATTCTTAGTTAGGGATGATGCCTAAGGCTCAGTCTTTGTTCTTTTCCAGTGTCACTATCAGTAATCTTACCTCCATGACATTGGCTACCATATTTATGAAGAAGTTCTTAAGACTCAGTACTCTGGCTGCTTTTGTGAGCTTCAAATCTTTGCAGCAATGTGCCTGTAATTCTTTTTGAAAATCCTATCTCTTTAACCAACTGTACCAAACCGAAGCTATCATCTTTCCATCAAGAATGACATCTCTTTGTTCTATTCCTATTCCTCTCAATAATAACCCATTTTACCAATTTCCGAAGATGTATGATCTCTAATAGTTTTTGACTTATCCTCTCTCTTGTTATCTCCAATCATAGTGCCTCTGTCACCTACTCAAAGCCACTCCCTTGCCTTATTCTTGACAATAGAAATTTGCATTTTTAGTTTTTGGCAATTATCAGAGGTCCGTTTCTCATGTCTCCAAGTGGAAATCTTGATAAGTATATATTAATAACAGTAGTTCCATTTTCCTTGCCCATAATTGGTTAGGGCTGAACACACAATGCAATCCCTGAGGGAATATTTGCTGAGAAATATTCTAGAACAGTTTTTTAAATTATTATTTATTCTTAAAAATGACATGGGAGAGAAAGTGCTTTTTCAGTGGGGAAAGAGGTTTCTTAGACATTATAGTATGAGAACGTGATGCATGGAGCCTTCACAGTTTTCTTGAGAGCCCAAGGGATAAGCTGAGGACAAAAGTCACCATTGCTAAGAATGATGAGGAGAAAACAGAAATAAGCTAGGCCCTGAATGAGCTTCTGAACTAGCCAAACCCTTGGCCTTCTGCATAAATTGAGGTTTTTCAGTTAATTTAGTGGCAAGACCATTAAATTACATAAGCAATTCTAATGTTGTGGGAAGAAAATATTCATAAAAATGTAGTTCAAGCCTTAGTTCTTCCACTTAAAGTTCCCTGATGTTAAACTGCTTAGTTTCTGTCTGTTTCTATGTCTCTGAATCCAGAACTATATTAATCAAACATTTGGTTATTCTAAATCCAGGGAAAATGCATATAAAATAACTTTGAAAGGATAAGGCACCATATCAATATAAGGTTAATATTTTATATTGTGAGAGAAGACTTATTGATTACTTGAGTCACCTGTCCATTACAACTACTGTGTAGCATTTTATTTTCTTCTTTTTGAGGCAGCAGTATGTTAGCTATACCCCCATTTACCCATGTTTCTAAATCACCTAGTCACCAGGTTAATATCCTAAGGGTAATATGCAAATCGACCAAATAGCAGAAGACCGGATACTATGATGCACATTAACCACTGGGGGCAGACATTCAGTGCAGGAGCTGCCCCCTGGTGGTCAGTGTGCTCCCACAGGGGGGGCTCCACTCAGCCACAGTGGCAGGACCCTCTCCTGCCTCGGCGGCAGTGTTAAGGATGTCCCTGAGGGCTCCTGGACTACAGACCGTGAGAGAGCACAGGCCAGGCTGAGGGACCCCCCCCCCCAACCTCCAAGTGCATGAATCTCATGCACTGGGCCTCTAGTTTATAATAATTTTCTTTAGTTGAGTGGTGTGGTATATAAGAATAAAGACAGAGAATTTGAATCAATTACTAGATTTAATCAGTAAACCTTGAACTCTTTGTCCTACAAACATGAAACATGCTTTTAAATTGCCTTTGTAATATTTAGGAACAATAGTGATCATATTCTACTCAATAAAAAGCACAAATAGATGGTAAACAGTAAACACTTTACACACAATGAAATACTGATAATGATTATTTACTAGATCTCCCAACACCAGATCACTAGGAATTGAAAAATAATTTAAAAACCCACTCTGCTAAATAATTATTTCATCAAAAGTAAATAAAACTGTGACAGAAATGTATTTATTAATAAGAACTGTGAAAAACTCCTACCAAACTTGACAAAAAAACCAACGTATAATTAAAGGATATTTTATAGATTTACATACTTTTATTTTTTAAAAAAAGCTTTATATAAGCTTAAGTAAGATTACAAAAGAACAACACAGTAAGTCTTATGTATAACACTAGAAAAAGGGAGTTTAAGATAGGAACATGATTAATACAATTAGAGGAAAAGTCATACTATAATTTATTTACTCAATAGCTACAAATTTTAAAAGACCCACACAAAAGAATAAATTCTAGCAAGCATCATGGTGAAACGACAAAGAAAATATACCTCTATCAGCATTATAAGTGAGAAAGAAGCTATAACCATATATATATTTCCTAAAAATAAACACACTAGGACAGGAGTCTTGCACTTAGTTCTGATGTAGAAAATTGCAAGGACTGTAGCGCTCACCTCAAACACCCAAGCAGGTGGCCATCACCTCCCCAACACATTCCTGTGGCCTTCACAGGGCCCTTGAGGAATAGGCCAGAAGTAGGGGCAGTTGGGAAGATAGTGCTGAAAGATCCTCCTTTTCGAGTCGGGGGGTCCAAGGGCAGCTAAGAAAGATCCACCCTGAACATTCTGGGCTTCCAGGCTGAGGGGGAGCAGGAGAGCTCTAGTTGTAGCCCCAGCTCTCCAGGCTTCCCCCTGAGGAATCTGGGACCAGGGTGGGGTTTGAGGCGGGCGGGGCAGGGAAGCTGAGCAACAGATCTGAGGGACTGAGGGTAGACAGGTCCTGAATGACACAGGAGGATGGAGCCTCCTGTGCCGTGGTGACTTTGGCTTATATATACATGAATTCTTCAAAGCGGTACACTTAAGGAGTATGCACCTCATTTAAATTTTCCCTCATTTTAAAACATGCTTTAGGAAGAGGACTTTGGTCTCAGTCTATTATTTAGAGTCAAGGGGGAGAATGTTAGAATGCCCCAGAAAACCCATGCTTTAACTTCTTGCAATCATATCCCAAAGATTTAGATACATGAATGCTCTGTTATTGTTTACCAAAGCAACATTAGAAAAATGACTATGAGAGATTGGTTGAATGAACTACAGCACATTTTTTTTATCCTGTCATACTATTCAGTCATTACACTTGGTATTATAGTTGTGGGTAGAGAAAAATGTCTGCTATTATTGAATTTAAAACAGATTGCAAAGCCAGATGTATAGTTTTTTTTAAATATGCATATAAAAAACAACCAACACAAATGAAAGGATCTAACCTAAAATCTTAATAGTAATTATTAGCTGTCTCTTTTTCCTATTGTGCACTTAATTTGTCCTATAATAAGTCTGTATTAAAAGCAAGTTATTTTTTCTAACAACCAAATAAGAATACCACCACGATAGTTAAGATGGAGATCTCCAGGAAAATAGTTGATTCATATTAGTACATAAATTAATGAAACTGTATGATTCAATATTATTCAATACATTAACATTATGTTAATCATGTAATAGCTGCTGTTAATAGAATGGTTAAATATTATGTCAATAATAACACTAGTGGCTAGAAAGTCACCAGATAAACTTGAGACATGTGGCCAGTTATTTGAGAATAAAACAAAAAGTAATATGCCTGTAGCAGACAATGCATCAACATAAATCACAGATAAATTTTTTTAAAATCAAAACCACAAAGTACACTACAAAATAAAAGCAAAAAATTAGTAAT
>NW_006293779.1:8663201-8664134 GCF_000327345.1 Myotis davidii | reverse complement strand
GAAAGCTTTTGTAAACATAAAACCAAATGCTGATATTCTAAATAAAAATAGTGATATATTTGACTATATAAATTTTAAAAACTTCTTTATCTCTGAAAAATATATACAATTAAAAATTTATGGAATTATACAAAATAGCTACCTCTCCTGAAGGAGTGGTCTGAGTAGGAGTGATCTCTGAGTAGAATGCGTGTTCTGGGGGCTTCTGCAGGCTGGCTGCAGCTGAAGTGGGAGTGGGCAGCGAGGGGGTGCCTGCTGTGGGTGAGGGCCAAAGTTAAAAAACAAAAAAACCCACCAACAACAAACAAAACAACAGAAACAAACTCATAGATCTGGAGAACAAATGGGTGGTTGTCAAATGGAAGGGTGGAGGATGGGTGAATAAGGGGAAGGAGAATAAGGCATACAAAATTCCAGTTATAAAAAAGTCATAAAGATGTACAGCACAGCACAGAGAATATCCTAATATATGATAACCCTGGATCATAACGACCAGTCACAACTGAGGCTTGACCAACTGGAATTCAGTCCTGCAGTCAGTATGCCCCAGCACTGACTGCTGAAGAGGCTGTGAATCAGGGCCAGAGAGAGGCCTGAAGAGAGAAGCAGGGACTGATCCATTGTCTCTGTGGCAGCTTTTGATCAGTACTTGCCTCTCTCTTTCTCTCCCAGTCTGGCCAGCAGCCATGCTGTCATTTTTCTCCAGGCCTCCACCCGGACTGCTGATCAGCCCGGCCTTTCTGATCAGGCCCTGTTGATAGGCCCAGAGACGCTGACTGGCATAGGAACCGACAATCAGAACAGAATCTGGGTGCTATGAGGAGCGAATAGCTGCCTAGGAGGCAGAACTTTTGACTTTGACTGGCATAGGAACCAACCAATCAGAACCAAATGTGGGTGCTGTGAAGGACCAATGGCTGTCTAGGAGGTGAG
>NW_006293779.1:8644514-8662581 GCF_000327345.1 Myotis davidii | reverse complement strand
AGCCCCTCACCCAGGCTCACCAGGCACCCCAGCACTACCCCCCTCCCTGAAGGGGTGTGGCGAGTCTGAAAACGGTCCTCAGCCCCTCACCCATGCTGGCCAGGCACCCCAGCGGGACCCCCACCCTGATCCAGGACACCCTTCAGGCAAACCAGCCAGCCCCCATCCATTCACCAAGCATATAATAAAAGGGTAATATGCAAATTGACCCTAACAGCAGAACAACTGGAAATGACTGGTCACTATGACACACACTGACCACTAGGGGTCAGACGCTTAATGCAGGAGCTGCCCCCTGGTGGTCAGTGCACTCCCACAGGGAGAGCGCTGCTCAGCCACAAGCCAGGCTAACAGCTGCCAGCACAGCAGTGATAGTGGGAGCCTCTCCCGTCTCCTTAGCAGCGATAAGGATGTCCGACTGCAGCTTAGGCCTGCTCCCCACTGGCAAGTGGACATCCTCCATGGGCTCCTGGGCTGCCAGAGGGATGTCTAACTGCCAGCTTAGGCCCGTTCCCCCAGCTTGGGTGGCTGGGGGTCATGGCCAGCCTGCAAACAGCCATCAGCCCCTCACCCAGACTGGCCGACTGGCCACACCCTCATGGGGTCCCAGACTGCGAGATGGCCCAGGCTGGGGTGAGGGACCCCCCCGAGTGCACAAATTTTTGTGCACCGGGCCTCTAGTATATATATAAAAGCCAAAGCAACCAACCATTCGACTGGTTGCTATAATGTGCACTGACCACCAGCGGGCAGACATTCAATGCAGGAGTTGCTCCCTGGTGGTCAGTGCACTCCCACAGCCCACAGTCAACCTCCTATGGTCCCTCTCCCTGGCTGGCCGGCCCCGATCAGCCCCAAGCTGGACTGGGTGAGATGGCCCCAATTGGCCCTGATTACTGGCCAGGCCGAGGGACCCCACCAGTGCACGAATTCGTGCACTGGACCTCTAGTAGTCAATATCATATGATGATATGGTTACTAGACTTATGGTGATCATATCATAAGGTATATAAATGTAGAATCACTATGTTGTACAAATGAGACTAATAAAGTATTGTATGCCAACTATAATTTTTTAAAACCTTACATTTCTGGAATTTAAAAACTCTAGGGAAAATATTTTCAATAACTATAACAAAGAGAGTGATGCTTATATTTTTCAAAATATTATTACAAATAAATTAAATGATAAGATCACTTAATTCACTAAAGAGGAGATATACATTAGTATTACACATGAAAATAGGTAACTGTCTTGTTAGCAATCAAAAATTCAAATTGAAACTACAGTGAGTTATACTGAGATTATCAGACTGCAAAGATAAAGAAAAAAACCCCTCATAATTTCTGGGGAGGGCTTAGGGATATTGATCACCTCCATCTCTGACAGCAGACTGCAAATTGGAAAAATCTATCTGGAGAATGATTTATGATAACATATGTCAAAAATCCTTACAAATATGCATATTCTTTGATCCATCATTTCACTGCTAAGAACTGAATTTTCCTGGAGGTGTGTTTGCAAAGATAAAAGTCCGCGTGGCTTTGTTTATCATAGCATTTTTCAAAAATGGGGTGGGGAAACTGTTTACGAAAAAGAAAACTGAGTAAATAGCTCTTGATATGTTCCTGCCAAACAATGATGTGAAACTTACAGAAGTTATTTTGTTTTAGAAACGTTATTGTTACTTAAAGGCATATGACAAACAGGCATTAAGCAAACAGAAAGCATAGAAGGATGATGTAATAGGTTTGGAGTTCAAATGCCCAGGTTTGGTTTCCAACTCTGCCTTTCGTTACCTGTGTGTTTTGGGGCAAGTTACTTGTGTTTTCTGATTTACTTATCTGTGAAACAGAGGTAATAGTAACAATCTTATCAAATTTTCTGTGATTTAATTAGTTCATAAGTATAAAGGGAGGTTCCTGGCATGAGCTAAGTGCTAAAATTATTAGCTTTTGTCAGTGAGTATTGTAGATATCACTTAAGATATTATTTTTATCATCATGTTATTCCACATCGAAGACACAGAGTGGCTTCTAACTGTGTGGAGATCAAGTCTAATCATTTCCATTTATCAGAAAACCGTCTGTATTGCAAAAAGCAAACAGAAAATTCCTTGTGCTTGGACATATCTGGATGCTTCTGGAAAATTCCTTCTATGGCAGTTCTCCGAGGCATGCCTGCTAGACATGGCTCCTCCACTGCCTTCTCACCCATCTTGGACATATGCCCCAATTGCCGTTTCTATCACTAGTGAACCATGGCCCTTCCTCTATTTGTCTAGCATACTCCTGGCCTTAACCACTCCTGAGCTATTTCTCCCCTCTCCAGCCCATGGAAATTATCTGAAAAACAAAATTCTCACTTGTAAATCCTTATCATAGATGTATGACTACTAGAGACCCGGTGCATGAGATTTGTGCACTCGGGGGAGTCCCCCAGTCCAGCCTGTGCCCTCTCCCAGTCTGGGAGCCCTCAGGGGATGTCCAACTGATGGCTTAGGACCGCTCCCCGCTTAGCGCTGCCGCGGAGGCAGGAGAGGCTCCCGTCACCATGGCTGAGCAGTGCTCCCCCTGTGAGAGCAAACTGACCACCAGGGGGCAGTTCCTGTATTGAGCATCTGCCCCCTGATGGTCAGTGCACATCATAGCAACTGGTCATTCTGATGTTTGATTGATTTGCATATTAGCCTTTTATTATACAGGATCTGACTTCCCTTTAAAAATCCCCCATGGGTGGGCTCAATGCCACTTCTCTCATGAAGCCCATTTACAGCCAATACAGATGCTGTCTTTACAAATTGAACCATGCACTTACCATGTAATGTTAGAGCACATCAATCCTTAAATGTATAGTCCGACCTCTGGCCCCTTGTGGTCCAAATGTGGGAGTATTCATTTCTTGTGATGTCATCTCGGAAGGCTTCTAGACGACTGTGATAAAGAGCCCAGCCTCACACAATAGCAGGAAATGACCAGGGAACTTATGAAATAAGATGTCTTCCAGCGATTTATGTCACACTGTTGCCGTCTCTACAGAATCCACAGATTTCTTCGCATAGTGCAGATTGGTGCTTTCACTATCATATAAAAAATAAGGGAGAACATTTTAGAAAGAGACATGTCTAGGGTGCATTCTTTTCCAAGTTGTCTGAAGGCTTAGAAAGTCAGTGAATGGTCTCAGTTTAATCAGAACAAGTTTTCTCTTCAAATAATTTGATGTATTTTGATAATGGCAGGGACCTCAAGGACTTCAAAGTCTAGCAAAGGCTGACCAACTCTCCAAAACACATCCTTCAGCACCTCTCAGACTAACTGCAAATACTTCCCATTTACCCGAAACGGTGACAATACCAAATCACATGGGATGTAATTGAGAGGCAACTCTTTAGCTCTAAATTCAGAAGTTGGTCAAAAGTCTAATATTTCCAAAAGCTATATCATTTTGAGAAAGTGAAGACTATTACATTTTTCTATTTGTAAAAGAACCTCACAGTATCTTTTATTATATTGTTAAGGTGTTTTGGCTGGTCCTGTGATGCTGAAGGAGCGAATCAAGGACATCAGGTTGAGAGTCACAGCGAGACAGATTTCAAACAGGAGAGCTGCTGAGCACTTTCCTACCTTTTTTAAACTTTCAGAATAAGAATTGAGGTAATAGGAGAAACAGGTAGACGGTAAATAAAATTAGAAAAATAAAGAAGGTTATATAGAGCAGTGTTTATGTATGAACAGTGGTCAGGGATCCGTTCATCTATTAATTCATTTTTATAAAAAGTGTTTAATTGTCCTGGCCGGTATGGCTCCATGTTTGAGCATCGAGCTATGAACCAAGAGATCCCAGTTTAATTCTGGGTCAGGGCACATGCCCGTGTTGCGGACTCGATCCCCAGTGAGGTGTGCAGAAGGCAGATGATCAGTGATTCTCATTATTTATGTTTCTACCTCTCTCTTCCTCTCCCTTCCTCTCTGAAATCAATAAAAATATATTTTAAAAAGTAAAATAAAAATAGAAAGTGTTTAATTGTGCCAGGTTCTGTTCTGGGTGCCGAGAAAGCAGCATGACCAAGGCAGACATGAGCCCTGACCTCATAGAGCTCCCAGTCTAGCACAGTAGGAGTGCATTTTATGTTTTCATTCATTCGTCAGGAAATAAAGAGGAAGCAGCTAATGTCACTAGAATGAAATATTTGTGGGGAGGGCAAATTTGTGATCTACACTTAGGTCACCTTCACTTTTCTACTTTTGTACTTGTTTTCTCTCCCAGAGGAATGTGAGCCCCCTCAGGGGCAGGTTCTATGTGGAGTTCATGCCAGTGCCTGCCTTGTAATTTACAAACAGCTACATCCATATAAAGGTGGCCCACTATTTTATGTGCTGTATTAATCATAGTACACATTCCAGAAACATGTATTTTTAATGTAAAATTACCAGAATTCATTGAACTCAGGCTACCATACTGACCACCTTGTGTCTCCAATTCCAGAGTCTTCTTCCCAGCCCTTGCCCTGCCTCATGTGATACCTTCGCACTCCTCCTAAACCCAGGTAACACTGCACCTTAACTACCTTGGTTCCCCTGTAATTGTTTCACTACTTTTCTTTGTGGAACTTGATGACCATGCTCAATTCAATTCACTTCAACACAATTCATTTTAATTGATATCTGAGTAACTACTATCTACTGGATACAGTTAGAACCTCTATTTAGATGACTTCAAAGTTCAGCCTTCAGCTATCTGATGGGCCTAAACCTAAATCGTCTATTAGACATCATCTCCTTGATAATCTGTCTTCTCAGCATATCTAAAATCTAAAATTAAACTTAGTATATTTTTTTCTGGAAATAAGAATCTCCCTTCTTCTTACTTAGGTTAGTATGATAAAATTAATAATGTGAACATTATTTAAGCCAACATATATGGACAAACATACAACACACAACATCTATGTTGTAATTAACTCTATCTTAAAAAAAATCCTTTAAACTAAGCTTAATTTTATTCTACATACAAGTTTCCTCAAATTGTAAAGTGCTCTTAACTTGCCTTATTGTTTTTATGACTTCCTCCACTTCAAGCTAGTGGCATGCTACATTGCTAGCGACAAGAATAAGTCAGCTTTAATGACTATCCCCTCCTACTGAGACAAGTGTAGTTCCCTCAGTGTGGGGTCCAATGCCTTCACTACAATTGTTTGATTTGCCACTACTGGTCTGCAGATGTCCTACACTCCAAAGTAGTGTAGATGTCTTCCTGACTATGATGCGATTTTTTGTTCTGAATTGTTCGGCCTTCCTTACCCTTCCGTATGCTTACTTTTGTCATTCTGCCTGTTAAAACTCTCCCCACCTTTTAAGCCCTAGTGTAAATCACACCTTCTTGGATTTATACTATGATGAAAACAAACTTTAAAAGAGAAAGAAATAAAGAGCATGGCCATAGGAACATAGAGACTCAAATTAAATCCTGAATCCACCACATTAGATGCTGTTTGATCATTGACAAATTATTTAAAAGTATGACGATAAGGGGGAAAACAGTTCTCTATCTTCAAAATGAAAATAATCCTGCCTTGTACTTTGAAGTAAAGGAGGCGACTATAGAGCACTAGATGACAAATGAGTGTGAAAATATGCAAAGGATGCTAGGATTCAACATCCTGAAATTTAGGGAATTATTAGTTAAAAATATATCAGAACCCAGGATAAAATGAAAGCATAACTGTTCTCTTGAAAAAAAAAAAAGAGTTTGTCCAGACAGGAAAAAGAGTTTGTATATTTTTCCCTCATGTTCAGTGTGAACTGATAAATTTATAATCTAGTAGGCTGGTAGTCAAACTCCATGTTCCCACCCTAATACATGGGAAAAGTAATTTCTGAAATATCCAGAGCCATTTCCTTCCTGGATACCTCTCCCTTCCATCCTCTAAACTGGATGTCAACTTGTACATTTATTCTGGGCCTTTATGCAATTCCAAGTGAAATTATGACTGGTGGCTGAAATGAAGGGGTAGCCCTTAAATGAGTTACAGGATGATGCACTGTAGTAGTCTTAGATATGGACATAATGATTATGGCAGGGGACTAAATACACATCCTTTTGATTTATTCTTTTCTGTAGATTAAACAAACAAACAACCCCCCTCTCCTGAAAAACAGTATATAGACAACATGAGATAGCAACACAGTTTCTATAGGGTTACAGGGCACTGGTAATTTGGTGATTAGTTATGTATATTCACTGTCCTCCCGCTACTGATCTTAGAAATTAGACAAATCAAAAAGACCTAATCAAATTTATGCTCCTAATCAATTATATGCTGCCAAATATTAACCCAAGTAGGCCTCAATCTGATGAATAAATTAAAATATAAATAGCTAAGAAAATACTTGACAACCTAAAATTGTTCTCAGATTATAAAGGATCATCCACCTTATAAATATTTACTCTAAGAAGCAGAAGAAATCTCAGCATCTAAGTTGGCTTCTTAATAAAATTAAAGTAGGCACACTCGCAGTATATACGATAAAGAAAAATATGCAATTAGGAGAGCTGAAAACAGCCAGTTTGCCCAGGTAATCCAAATTCAGTAATTTTTATCCAATAGGTCTCTACTGGTTTTGTATTTGTTGTCATAAAGCTTAGATTTTACCAAACCTTTATGAATGTAGAGTTCTTATGGTTGGTTTGGCAATTTTCTATACTTTGAGTCCTTAAAACTGTATCCCAACTGCTTTCTCTCTTCCAGGATTTCCTAAAAGTTTATGGTTTGGATATTTTCTTATTTTCTAATGTTTATATAAAATTATTCTTTTTAAATAGTATTTCTGTGGGAAGAGAAGCATTAAAAAAACCTGTTTGTAATCTTGATCTAACTCTGCATTACATGTGAATTGTTTTATGCAGGAAAACAGTAAATGTTACTCTTAAATTATTACAATTATTAAAAGTAAATTTATAAAGGACACCCTTGTGTCCTCTGCTCTGTATTACAGGGGTTGGAAGACTAGAAACTACATTTGTTAGACTCCTTTATCAGTTAGACTCTGGGATTGTGTCCCCGAAATAGAAGCAGCAGATAACGGATAACCCCTGCCTGGTGTGGCTCAGTGGTCAAGCATCAACCCATGAACCAGGAGGTCATGGTTGGATTCCAGGTCAGGGCACATGCCTGGTTTGTGGGTTCGATCCCCAGTAGGGGGCATGCAGGAGGCAGCAAATCAATGATTCTCTCTCATCATTGATGTTTCTATCTCTCCTTCTCCCTTCATCTCTGAAATCAATAAAAAAATTAAGACTGAAAAAATCGGGGTGAGGAATCAATTCCACCTCCTCACTTTTTCTTCCCTAGCTCTGGGAGTTGGGGATAATGACTTCCTCTACTTTCTGATCTCTACGTAGTCCCATCATCCCCAAGAGTTCCTTTAACCCTTTCCAACAATTTGTAAATATGTTTATGTACTAAATGTTCTTCTGTTTAAATTTGTGGAGTGGTTTCCATATCTCTCACTGGCCCCTGGTTGATACATGCAACAAATACGAGGACTATGTAAAACAAACGAAGCAATGAACTTGGACAACATTGTGGAACTTTCTACACTGAAATCCTGGCACTCCAGATTGCTGCTCTCTCAATGCCCATTCCACCTGGTCTGCCTGGGGAGCAACCTGACTGCTCTGTTGTAAACATCAGACCTAGAGACCTAGAGGTGGAGATAGGCAGCGCTTCTCTGTGCTCACTGCCTAATCCTGCCTCCTCTGGCTGATTTCTGCAGCACATCAGCTCTCAAAGATTGCCTTGTGTCACTGCCTGCTTGCTTCTGTGCCCATAACAGATGTGGCCTTTACCATGGCCCTCCTATTATCAAAAAGCTTGAAGGATATAGACAAAAGTGATATGACCTTTGAGGTACTAGCTTTGCTGGAATCAGGATTGGTTTCAGATAGGATGTCATATTTTTCATGTGCAGCATTGCCTGCTTGATCTACTCTGTTACATTACTTCTTCTAGTATGTGTCACATTATCTTAGCTCATGCCATCAGTGTTAACAATGAAATGTGCTATGGTTGGAACAGCAGCATTAGATATGGCCACAGATATAGAAGCCCTGGGTTTTTATAGAGTCTTAGAAGACACATGAGCTGAATCTTACACCATTAAGTCCTAAAGCCACCATAGAAAATACGTCATATTTTTTCCAAGAAAAGAAAAATTAGTCAATAGACTTGAAGAAATCACGAGGTAACATTCTGGAGAAACCACCCCATCAATATTGAATTCTGAGCTCCGATGCCTAGGCTAGGCAATGGCTCTTCCCATGCAGCTCTCAGTGCCTAGCAATGGCAGTCATTTTGGATAAATTGTGCCCTGATGCTTCAGCAACAGCCAGATTCATAGGAGCATCTTTATAGGTTTCAGAGAGAGCATACATTTAGAAGAATCACCCAGCCTCGGTCTTGCCACTTTGATTTGTATTTAGAATCAGAACAAATTTCTCTTTCTGTTTCCTGTGGATAACACATTCTCCAAATCCATGTCTGGAATTGCTAAATAAGCTTCAAAGAATAGATTTTTTTCTAACTTCATTTTAATGTCTAGACATTTGAGGGTTATTGAATCTAAACAATCTAAAACATCAAGTCAATGTCCCCCGAACCGAATGCAACCTATAGATTAAGAATGCAATAAAGAATTGTAAAATCAGACCCTCAGCACCAAACTCATTATGGACAAACTGAGAAAAGAAGCTGTTATTTGAAAACCTTCCAACTAGCAGGAGAAACAAAGGGGATGCAGACAGTCAGCAAGCAATCAGTAACCAATTTTATTGGTGCTGATATTAGGGCAAAAAGGGTACAAGGGAGGACGGCGGAATAGGAGAAAGTTAAAGAAATTGGAAAAACTGCTCATTGCACCTACTTTCAGATAATATACATTTACATGAAAACCTGTTTCCCACTCACAAAGTACTTAGCAATTTTTCTTTCTCTAAAATTCAGACTATTTTCAGGTTGTTTTATTCCATTACCAATTGATATTAGATGGTAATTTGAAGAAAAAAATAGACAATCATGTACTTTATAAAGTGGTCCCTCCCCCCCATTTCAAGTACCCACATGGCCCCATGCAGAGTCATTAGGATATTATTGACCTACTATGCTGTACATCTGAAACTGACACAGAATAATATTGACTGTAAACTGTCATCTAAAAATGAAAAATGACAATTCTCGGGGGGAAGAGGGTGTGAGGGGTGCGGGAAGTGATTGGACAAAAATCTTACACCTATTGATGAGGACAGTGGTGGGGGTAAGGGCATGGGGTGGGGTGGGAACTGGGTGGAGGGGAGCTATGGGGGGAAAAAAGAGGAACATCTGTAATAATCTGAACAATAAAGATTTATTTAAAAAATGAAAAATATTGAAAACATACATGGCACCTTGGCCTATAAGAGGAGGCTGTATTTGCGTAGCTGGAGCTGAAGAAAAAGCCGCCTTTCCCCTTTGTCCATTGTAAGAAAAGGGACAGTCCAGTGCAGGAACCTCTTAGAAGAGGTGCAAGTCCAGTCTGTTGGAAACTTTCATGTATTCCTTCCTGTTTTTAACAAGTATCTCCTTTAGTCATGAGGAATGAAAAAAAAAAAGCTATTTCCCTTCCAGCCAATATTTAACTATCATATTTGTGGTTATGATTGCAGCTCTTCTGAAAGGACTTGGAATGAGCTTCCAGGCTGCAAGGGACTGAATCAAAAGCCCCCTAACAGTTAAAGTGTCCATTAGCTTCTCTACACTTAGCATCGGTCAGAGAGAAGAAGGGCCGGGAGCCCCGGGCGAATTTCTAACTAGCCTAATGAGGAGAGCGATTCTGGGAGCAGAAAAGTTCATTTGCTGTGTTTTCAGCAAGAAGTCACTTCAATCTTGCTCCTAGGAAACACTGACAGGCTTTGTTGGTGAGAAATCATTATGCTGAGAGAGAAATGGAATATTGCTATATGAGGTTTTTAAAGAAAATTCATTTTGATAGATGTCTAACTGTGCATTCAATTAAATTTCATTCTCTTTCTTAAAAAATAGGTGTCAGGTAATTTTACTCAAGTTCTGTAAGCTGAAAAGTGTTATCCTTTCCTTCCAGTTTTTAACATTTCTTTATCAATATGTGTCTTTCTTGTCTCTGTCCTTTGATTATGGGAGCCCTCAATGGAAATAAATGGATGTGTGGGTGCCTCCCAGAGGATTAATAAGGACTGCTTCTTTTGTTAAAAATTGACTTCCATATTTAAATCGTGTAGGCTCTGTGGCCCTGGGAATTGTTTTTAAATACAATGTACATGACCACTTGCTAGACACAAGTCTGTCCTTCACTGTGATGCCCACTATTTCCTATTTCTCCTGCCACTCTGTAATGGTCGTTTTGAATCTTCTCATAATGATCAAACAACTACTATTCAAAGCACTGCTCCCTCCAGTCCATCCTCTGTGCTCCCACCAGATTCATCTTTCTGAAATATGGCTTTGCAAGTAATAAACTTATGCTCCCAAAACCCTCAGACCTCCACGTGGCCATGCATCCCTCATTTGGAACCAGCAGCTTCCCCTCTTTATTATCCAGTTTTCAGTAACGGCATTCTCACATCCCTAATCAACCAGACACATATTCATGGAATTGCATTGATTCACCCTCCCATTTTCCTTTACATTCATCAGAGCACTACTGTATTCCAAGTCGTATATGTCAAATCACATTGAATTCTACCTTTGCAATATGGATCTCATTTGCCCTACCCATTGCCATCTAATTATTTCAGACTTCTTCTATCTTGCCTTGGCTCTTTTAATAGTTTTTTAATTGGTTTCTCTAACACCTTCTTGCTGTATTCTAGATAATTCACCTATGACAGCCATACTAATTTTGCTAAGATAAACTTCAACCACATTACTATTGCCAGCAAGACCTCTGCGACTCTCTCACTGTCAACTGGATTTTATATACATCTCAAAATTTAAAGCTTTCCAGAATCTGGTTGACACCTGCATTCCAGGATTGACCTCACACTGTTTCATCATGGCATGCTAAGCTCCCACCCAATATAACTACACACCATCCCCATCATATCTCCTATGATTTTCACTTTGCATCTCCACTCATAACCTCTGCACTTGGAATGTTCTCTTTCAACTATCTTCCCCATAACAATTGTTGTCTGTATTCAGATTTCTATCCCACCTGCTCTGTGAAGTCTCTCCTGATACACAAGCCAAGCATGGATTCTTGGAGAAACGGTACTTCATAGTACTTTGTTGGTATGTCAAGTAGAGCAAAAGGAAGAGGAATAATAGCCCTTGGTTTTCATACCAGTGAGATTTCCAAACTCTTTCTTTCCAATCCTCGCCCTTTGTGAACCAAAGGTCCTTTGAGTAATAAAGGGCAGAAAAAAAATATTCAGAATGTCTCAACCCATAGGAATGGGACTTCAAAAAGATTGGAAAGCACTGGGGAGAAAACCAATTCAGTTATCAGATCACGCTGACCCAGCCTTTCTCTTTCTCAGCTTCCAATATGGATTCATATGGAAATGCTGGGCAGTTTGGACCTGTCATTTAGGAAAGTAATGGTACTAAAGTTAAAATGTTGCTGACAGGTTGTTTCCAGAGCAAACTTTAACTCATTTCCAATTCCTCATGTGAATATAATAGCCCACCTACTAAACTATACTTTTATTTTTATTTTCCTATTTTATTAAGTCTTTATTTTTGAAATTATAAGCAAGCAGAGAACAAGGGCTATGAAGGTCTCGCCTTGATATTCTACATGTTCAGGAAGAGACAAGGAGAAGTATCTGTTAAATATTGACTGAATTGAGGTCTCCATTGTCAGGCCTCCCCTCATGTCTGACACCAAGCCCTAAAAACTTGTAGATAATTAGCAGTGCACTTCATCTGTAATACATCAATAACATTCCCTTTTATTTTTCACTATATACGTTCATATCTCAACCTAGCATTGATTTCTCAAACTCAAGGCATGGAATTTATTCTTATGCTGTTATTGTAGCATACATATCCATATATATCGCTACAAAACCCAAGATACACAGATTCAAGAAAGCTTATTCCATGTTTAAAAATACACAATAATTATTATATTTTATAACTATATTCATATCAACACACTGAGCAGAGAAGGAGAATAACAATCAAGAGGTTGCTTATGTGCAAGAGATCGCTTTGGGCCCTTCTAAATGGCTCCTTCCTGTAGATCAGCCAGGAGGACTAAACCCCCCACCTCCCACAAGTACACTCAGAGGGAAGGTTAATGTACGTTGAAGCTTGAGGGGGTCATGGACTCTGAAAGCCTTCACTGGCCATTGTACCGCAAGACTCCATATTCTAACAAGTGAGTATCTGAAAATATTTCAAAGGATGACCTTGTATGTCAGGATTCCACTGCAACCACCTACCTCCCCTGACTATTGGTTTTCCCAGTGTTCCTTCCAACCCAGAAACAGTGCTCAGAGTGGTGTCAGTTGCTTCCTCCCTTCTTTTTCATTGGTGCTTCATTCATCCCTGTGTTCTCTCCTGATCCCGTCCACCAATAAGCCCAGTGTAAACCACCTGTCACCTTTCCAAGCTCTGCAGGCTCCTTTGTTTAATTGCGATCCCATAGTTTATCTAAACAAAAGGAATGAAGTTGCAGAGAGAGTTGCTTCTAAAAGCATTAGCCTATGGTTCAACTTTCTCCAGTTTTCAAAATGAAACACACACACACACACACACACACACACACACACACACCAAACTCAGTTCTGAAAACCCATTCACCTCACAGGAGTGGGATTGGGGTGACAGTGAGTGCCTTCCTATGCTTTTTGTAAGATTGGTTGGTCTACTCAAATCCCTTTCAAGATTCACTTTACACCCAGCTGGCATGGCTCAGTGATTGAGTGTCCACTTATGAACCAGGAGGTCAGGGTTCGATTCCTGGTCAGGGCACATGCCCAGGTTGTGGGCTCATCCCCAGTGTGGGGCATGCAAGAGGCAGCCAATCAATGACTCTCTCAAATTATTAATGTTTCTTCTCTCCCTCTCCCTTCCTCTCTAAAATCAATAAAAATATATTTTAAAAAAAGATTCACTTTACAAAGTAATTTATTTACGACACTGAGAGATGCAGTGATTTGGCTGAAAGGGGACTACATACCTCACATCTCCAATATTACTCAGATTTTTTCAAGTACAAAAAGGACTACTGCTTTTCATCTCTGAACTCAGCCCTGGCATGGGCTCTTGCTGGAGATAAAGGGAAGCTGTTCTTGGATGCATTTGGGGGATGTCTGTAACCTCTGGCTCTTGCTGAATCTTTGTTTCTGCCTTTCTTCTCCAGCATCATTGTTGGTTTCTAAATTTGTTCTCTGGTATCAGGTATACATAGCATAGAGAGACCCCAATTACTTGGCTTTGATGCCCAGACAAGAGAGTCCTACCAACTAAGCTTAAATCGTTTGGTCTTGTCTTTCTGCCAATATACTGAGCATTCTCTGGATGCTATCCCTGTTATAGAGCTTCACCATCTTGATCAGATTATTGCTCCTGCTGTAAAATAGAATGTGGGTTAGGATAATCACACAGTAGAAGCAACATCCTTACAAATTTGTGTGTTATTTAATCAGTTTGAAGTTCTCCAACATACGGCAGCTATTTGTTCATCAAAATAGCCATGTGAGATGAAGCAATTGAAGAAGGAGAAGGAGAAAAAGGAAAGGGAAGAAAAAGAAAGGAAAGGAAAGGAAAGGAAAGGAAAGGAAAGGAAAGGAAAGGAAAGGAAAAAATATAAGGTCATAAAGTTGGCTTAGGAATGACATCCAACAATACATCATGAATGAAAATGCTTAAGCTTTTACCTGCATAAGCAGGGAATAATAATAAAAAAGACCACATGTAGAAAAGTAGGTACTAGAGATAAACAGAACAGTAAAGAGAAGGGACCTTTAGTATTTTGTTGTAGCTAAAATGTAGATCTAACAGTATGTTTGTTCATCTAGTGCTTCATGCTTAAATGATAGTCTATATTTATTATAAGGTCTGTAGATTTCATTGGAATATTTTCATTACTAGACACACTGACCAATTTCTTGACATTTTGACTAATTAACATGAATATGGTCTATGAAAATGGAGAATTCCAAGCCCCGTTGTCTAGTCATCCACAGCATGTTGAACTAGGGAAAACTTGTGACACTGAGATCATGTGCAGTAAGAAATATAAAATATATGTCAGTATTTCAGGAAACTGCTGGCTTCATCAGTCTGTGTCAGAGAATTAATTTTCAACTGTACATCCCTGCTGATACATCTGCAACCTGAGAAAGTCCAATTTCCTCCCTTCATATGTGTCTAATAGGGTACGAATAGTTCAAGGGCCTGAGCAGAATCGGAGGCCAAGCCAGGGACCCACTTCCTCAGTAACAAGGGGACAGTGACTTTAACCTGCAGTCTTGCATCTTCCTCTCCCCAGGAAAGGTTTTCACACCCGAGTAGGGTGCAAATTGCAGCCAGCAGGGCCCAATGGACACGAGGGATTACCTGCATTGGATGACTTTCTGGCCACCCTTCATCTCTGCTATCCCCTCCAGGTTGCAGCGGGTGGACTTTGAGCTACCCTTTCTCTCTTTTCACCCTGGCAGAGTCCCTGGGTCGCCAACAGGGCCAAAGGGGAAAATTTTCCACTTAGGAGTTGAAAAGAAAATAGGAGAGAAGACATACGCAATTTTTAGGCCACCCCAAGTTCCCTCCTAGCTAACTAACCTGCGAAAGTAAGAAGGGAGCCTCACTTAAAGTATTTCTAATTGCAGGCAATGCAAACTTAAGAGTCACATACAAGTGGTTCATCTATTCATAAGTCAAAATGAACTGCTGTGCACCTTGTTCAGGGCCCATGTGCTCTGTAATAGTGAGCATAAACACTATCCATGTGTCCTATTTATGAAAATTATTAAATAATGATTAGGTCCACATTATGACTGCTTTTCCAGTGTGTCAGCTCATGCCAGAACTCCTTCAGGTCCCTCCCGCTGGCTGTGTGAACCCTAGTAGGAAGGGGCTGGGTGTGGCCCCAGAAAGAGCTGGGTCATTCAATGGGATGGCACTCTGATTCTCATCTGAGCACAGCTAAGTCACATTTTGCTTCTCACTTCCTGAAATCAGCAGGACAGGTGGATGGCTGGAGGCAGCAAGGATGATGAATGCAAATTCTGACCTGCTGGGGTGTCTGTCACACGGTGGGGGTCCCTGGGCTACCTGGGATCGCCAGGTGTAAGCGTCATGCCAACAACCATGGTGATTCTTCCCATTTAGGCAAGGGAGGCGGGGGAGGATGATGACTGAGCAGAGGTACAGACCTGCAGCATGACCTTGGCGGCACCCTCAGAATCTGAGGCCTAAGTTAGAGCAGGAAACAACAACCAGAGGGCACAGCTTTGCTCAGAGAATTTTCAAGTCTTTACTTTCTGGACGTATATGGCATATCATGTGGGGCAATGGAAACGATGAGTATCAGATATAAATGGTGATGGATCTGTTTCTGTCTTCTCCGCTAGGGCCTTGTTACACAAGGAACTGGCTCCTTCAACATGGGCTGGCAACCAGAGGCACCAGGGACACAACACAGAGTAGAGAATAATGGTATCTGCCTTGTAGAAGGACATGCTATATCCTACACCCTATATTTGTTAATTTGCACAAGGCTTGGGGTAATATATTAACTATTATTATGTGTATCTTATATCTCATAGATGCTAAGAGACTTGCCCATAATTATTTTGCATGTGTGTGGCAGAATCAAGACTTGAACTCAGCTCACCCTCTTTAGAGTCTAAAGGGCCCTAAATCTAAGAATGAGGCCCGGGGGTGGAGTAGAGACCATAATCCCAGGCTCCCTATTTAGACAGAACAGCTTCTCATCACTCTGTCTCCAGCACACTCAGCAGAAGGTTGTGTTGGAAGAAAGAGGCACGTAGGTAAAGAAATAATATATATTTAGAATAGAATAGAATGAAGTCATTTGAAAGCCATGGTAGTGCTTTAACAATGAAAGAAATATCTCTGCCATACTTCCAACCTCAATTTATAGTTTGCTAAATGCATAATTATGCTGATGTTAGAAAACTACATAGAGTTATTTTATAAACTGGTTTTAGCCATTGTTACTTAATCTCTATTGCCTTTACATACAGTTCTGAGAACCCCTTCAGGGATTGCTAAATATAGGTTTTAGGGCAAAGAGGCTACAATGTACAATTATCATCAAAT
This sequence comes from Myotis davidii, assembly GCF_000327345.1. Classification (NCBI taxonomy): domain Eukaryota; kingdom Metazoa; phylum Chordata; class Mammalia; order Chiroptera; family Vespertilionidae; genus Myotis; species Myotis davidii. The sequence goes on along the minus strand of NW_006293779.1, from coordinate 8,646,274 downwards.
TCTGGTGCCCTGACTGGCAAAGAGAGGAAATATGCCCCCCACATAGCACCCGCTCACACACACAGGTCCTTCCCACCAGATTCTGCCTTCACAAGCCTCAATCTGCTCTGCGTGTGTGCCCTGCAGGTTAAAGAATTTCAAGGACTGGCGGGACCTCCCAGTCTAGGTGGGATGGTGAGGCAAAAGCACATGGAACATCTGAGAGGTGACAGGTGAGCTGCCCTGTGTAGATTACCTGCACTGGGGAGTGGGGGAGAGAAGATCAGTGTGGCCTGGAGTGGTCTGGAAATTCAGGGAGAAGACGGGGTCACTGGTCCCCATTAAGTGAACTACTCTGGAGAAGAAAGTGATGCTAGTTACTAAAGGAGGGATCAGGAACGTGCTTGGCAAGCTCCTGGTCTCTAAGGATTCTGGGATATCTCAGCCACCCTTCCTGTCAAGATGCAGTGGCTCTCCAGAGAACTCCATCCTGGGTCCTAATGAGAGGGTTAACTTGAAACGCAGGCAGAGAGGGCAGGGGCCCAGTGGGAAATGAAGGCAGGTGGAACATAGGCAGGGGCAACCACGGCAGTTTGAGCAGCCTAATCACAGAAACCAACCAAGCAGAAATAATCAAATGTTTCTGGACTCAAAGCGGGAGGCATGGGAAAACAAGGGAGGGCCTGCAGCAACAGATGTAGGAGCGCACAGGAACAGAGAAAGTTCCACACAGGAACAGAGAAAGAACACACAGAAACAGGGGAAGTTCGGGTCCATTGCTGGGCAAGAACAATTGAGGGAAGCAATCATTGACCACAGTTACATATAGAAGTAGGCTTGTAGCAAATATATACCCCTGGACTACAGGCTTCACAGGAGGCAGACCACCCTTCCCCCCATCCCTCCCCGTGCGGGGAGTCTGAATTTGCTCGTAATAAATTTTCCACACTTTTGCTGAAATCTTCCGGTCTGCAGAGCCCATTCTTTGGCATTGGGAGACACGACTCCAGGGGAAAAAACCTGGGCTTACTGTTCTGGTTAGGAACAAACTTGCCAGTCAATCACACAGGAAACAGGTAATTGGCCAAGTGGGTGTGGTCACGGCAAGTGCAAGAAATCTAAATATATAAACTTCCAAGCAAAGGAAGTTCCCTCTCTTGGCCTCACGAGTGACTCTCTTGGGGCTCCGGCTGCAAGGGGCTGCGCTGTGGCCGCATGACCGTGTTGGGCTCTACATGTGGGCTGAAGGACATGCATCTGGCCTGGACACTGAACCACGCCCGGCTGCAACGGGGAATGGAAACCCTGGACACTGGCCCTCTTTCTGGCTCTGCTGAACTCCCAGCTGCCCCTCTCAGGACTGCCTGTGGGAAATGGGACATTGCAACCCGAGGAATGTAACTCGTCTACACCAATAAAATCTACCAGCTCTCATCCTCCATGGGGGCTTCTGAAAATGCTTATTTCATCAGCGTCCTAAGGACCCCACAAACAACAGGGGGTCCCCATATGTGTACCCGTCTGGCAGCACTAGGAGCAGTACCAACACCATGAATTAGAGATATCGGAGGTTACATATTGGTCAGGGCGAGTTCTGGCCCCTTACCATACACTCACTCATTTAATTTTCCCCACCATCCTCTATGGTTGGCATATCTTTGGCATTATTTATAGATGAATAAGCTGAGGCACAGGGATGTTTGGTAACTTGCCCAAGATCACTGAGCTAATGGTGTGGAGGAGTCAGCAGAGATGGTTTTATTTGAAGGTAAATGAACACT
>NW_006293779.1:8642604-8643509 GCF_000327345.1 Myotis davidii | reverse complement strand
ATATATTTATATATAGTGCTTTAATTGTACATAGTTTTGCATCTTCAATGACTTATCCTATTAGGTCTTCAAAGTGTTTAGTAAAATGAAGCCATATCTGTCTTCTCGTGAGTATGATTCTCCATAGGAGAAAGTCAGGAATTGGAAATATATGCTACATCATTTCTAATCAAACATGATAGCTATAAGCAGGTGTGCTTTTTATTTTCTGACTTTGCAGGGTAAAAGTTTTTAGTTTCTGACTTTGCAGGGTTTTGGCTCGATCCCCTCAGTAGGCTGAGGGACCCCACCGGTGCACAAATCCATGCACCAGGCCTCTAGTATGCATATAAGATCTTTGGTTAATCTCTGCTCACCCTCCACCCTCCACCCTCCAACCTTCCTTCTGAGATTCATCTGTCTGCTCTATGTTTCCATGCCTGTGTGTTGAGTATCTGTCCCCTGGTGGTCAATGTGCATCATAGCTACTGGTCAAACAGTCAGACGGTTGCTTAGGCTTTTATATAGAGAGAGATTGTAAAAAGACACTGTCTCAGGCTCAGATTTGGCCATACAGCAATGAATTAGACATAGCTGCCAGCCTCATTTTACTTGAACAGACAAGCCTGAAATATGTCAGCAGATAGTTAGCTATAAAGAGAGTGAGAGACCACTGTAAAAATAGCAACCAGAAATGTCAGGGCTGCTGGAAAAAGGAGGTTCCAGGGACTGGAAGTACCCCAGAACTAACCCCTGATCTCAGAAGCTAATGCCAAAAATCAGGGGAAAAGGAACATGGGTCAGTCTGGTCCCAGAGAACTCAATGGGCACACATACACACACACACACACAGTGTCAATATGAAAACTCCTCCTTTTCTTTCTTCTTTTATTTTTTTAAGAAAAAAAAAAAACAAATTATTAATG
>NW_006293779.1:8641188-8642518 GCF_000327345.1 Myotis davidii | reverse complement strand
AAGGAAGTTCCCTCTCTTGGCCTCATGAGTGACCCTCTTGGGGCTCCGGCTGCAAGGGGCTGCGCTGTGGCCGCATGACCGTGTTGGGCTCTACACGTGGGCTGAAGGACATGCATCTGGCCTGGACACTGAACCATGCCCGGCTGCAATGGGGAATGGAAACCCTGGACACTGGCCCTCTTTCTGGCTCTGCTGAACTCCCAGCTGCCCCTCTCAGGACTGCCTGTGGGAAATGGGACATTGCAACCCGAGGAATGTAACTCATCTACACCAATAAAATCTACCACCTCTCATCCTCCATGGGGGCTTCTGAAAATGCTCATTTCATCAGCATCCTAAGGACCCCACAAACAACAGGGGGTCCCCATATGTGTACCCGTCTGGCAGCACTAGGAGCAGTACCAACACCATGAATTAGAGATATCGGAGGTTACATATTGGTCAGGGCGAGTTCTGGCCCATTACCATACACTCACTCATTTAATTTTCCCCACCATCCTCTATGGTTGGCATATCTTTGGCATTATTTATAGATGAATAAGCTGAGGCACAGGGATGTTTGGTAACTTGCCCAAGATCACTGAGCTAATGGTGTGGAGGAGTCAGCAGAGATGGTTTTATTTGAAGTTCACTGGACACTGAGAGTTATGAATCCAGACAAACCAGGGCTCCACTCCTGGCCTTCGTCACTGTGGGGATCCCATGACAACTTTTCCTGAGGGTGGAGAAGGGCTTTGAGAGGTGGCGAGAGAGAGGGTGTGCTTGCTATCTGAGGCTGCAGAAAGGAATGTGCTGGAATGCAGTGGGAGAGACTGGCTTGCCCAGATCCCCGATGTTCTCGGCACAATACTCAGACTAAGGAAAACCCAAAAACATACACCAGGTGATGCTCTTTAAGTACAATCCAGGAAGACTTTATCCAAAGATTTGGGGATAAGTTTTCTCATTCCTAGCGAGCACTCACTTTATAAAAGAGCAAATCATGTGGGGGTTTGTTAACCCTACCGTATAGGTTGACTACATGAGTCACTTACTGGCTTGTAGAACTAGAACAAAGGCTATCAGAAAAGATGAGAAATTTCCAGAGAGTCCCCTTTTTGGATAAATGTCTGAAAATATGATTTTCTTTGTAGGACTTGCTGGCAATTGAGACATAAGAGGAAATAAAACCATACGCCTTGTACCCACGGAGCATCTGAGTTCAACAAGGAGCACAACCAGCTTAAATTTCAGACAACATCACGTCTATTGTGAGTTTATTTATAATAAAACAATTTTCATTCTATCTCATATCTATTTCTATTCTATTGCATATCTGTATATCTGTATC
>NW_006293779.1:8638406-8640814 GCF_000327345.1 Myotis davidii | reverse complement strand
GCTCAGATTTGGCCATACAGCAATGAATGAGACATGGCTGCCAGCCTCATTTTACTTGAACAGACAAGCCTGAAATATGTCAGCAGATAGTTAGCTATAAAGAGAGTGAGAGACCACTGTAAAAATAGCAACCAGAAATGTCAGGGCTGCTGGAAAAAGGAGGTTCCAGGGACTGGAAGTACCCCAGAACTAACCCCTGATCTCAGAAGCTAATGCCAAAAATCAGGGGAAAAGGAACATGGGTCAGTCTGGTCCCAGAGAACTCAATGGGCACACATACACACACACACACACAGTGTCAATATGAAAACTCCTCCTTTTCTTTCTTCTTTTATTTTTTTAAGAAAAAAAAAAAACAAATTATTAATGACAGTTGTAGAAAGCAAATTGCTGTGTTGGTTTGTCACTGATGGCATTTGCTAATTAGAACAATTAGTTTTACAGCGCTAACGTATGCCATAATTATTCTTATTAAAGAATAAATGCGGTCAAAAATGCTTTCCAAATTTCAGCAAAACCCAGATTCTTGTAGGTCAATGATTACAAAAGCTAAAATACATGTATGCCTAAAGCAAATGTGGTGCTATACATGATACTAAAATGATATCCTCACCCTCCAGGCCTACAGATGATCTCTTTCATTTCATATTGTTTAGTTACTGATAGTGACCAAATGTATTACATGTGGGTCAATTGTTGCATCTCAGAATAATCATCTATTACTTGGGGCTACTAATAGCCTAGTTCATAAGACCTAAGGGAATATTTTATTAACAGGATGAGCAAACCATAGCCAGGGTTACTCTGGTTCAAATTAAAATGCCATTTTGTTGTTGTTCATCATTATGTGTGTTGAATATTGTGTCTTTACCTAAGGGATTATGTGAGGTTTGTAATATTTATAAAGAGAACAGCTACTCATCTCAGGGCCATTTCAAGAGCATGTATTATTTATTTCCTGATCTACCCCCTCCAACGTTCAATATCTTTTAAGAACTGTGATTAATAAAACATTCCAATTTGAACAGTGTGGGTTCTATTCACAAAACATGGTTATTCAGCCCATCTCTCTACAGACATCACCAGGGAGAGTACTTATCACCAAGAAAATGCATAATCAACATCAGATATTTTGAATTAATGACTCTAGGGCGGAGGTTCATTAAACTCTTTGCTCCATCCCTAAGCAGGACTTCTCAATTAAGTGTGAAGAGATTGGGAAATAGAAGGGACTCGCACATTAAAAATGGTGTGTCAAGCTCAGTTAATGCTGTACTAAAGCCTTCCATTCAAGATCTGTCAAGAAATCATTATCTTTTCTTTTTCTTTTTTCTCTGAGTTTTTTAGAACTGAGGTTTAATGTATTATTGATAGAAGAAAAGGGGTAAGCAACTCCAGATAGTGATTGTGTAGTAAGGCAGCGATTTTAGGTTTGGGTGGAGTGCTAAGAGCCTTCCTTCTTTAATGAACAGAGGTGCTGGGGATGAATGGGGTCTGTGCTAATGTGAGCCCTGCAAAGCGGGTCAGAGCCACTGCTCCATGTGTGGAAGCGTGTCCAAAGAGCAATTTCCTTCGGCCTCATTTCACAAGATTCACAGTACTGAACCCATAGGAATATTCAGTGTTGCTATGTTTGGGGTGTCAACTGGCATTTTGCATTCTATTTAGACATAGAGCTGAAATGCAGCAAGTGAATCAATCAACCTGCTGTTATTAAATACATACCTTGTTCCCTCTGCTGATCTTTCTGCCTCAGGAGAGTCCGGAGAGAGGAAATGGACCCTGCCCATAAAGTCTTTGCCAGAGGATGTGGAAGTCACAGGTTTGGTAAAGCTTTTGCCAGACACTAAAGGGCAAGGTTTTTGTTGTTGTTTTGTTTTGAAATCTTGAATCCCCTATGTGCTGACCACAAAAGCTCTTTATCCATATGCTCATAAAGCCACCCAACTCTGAGAGAACTTTAGAATTTTAAAATAATTTCAATTCCTCTTATGTAATCACCAAAAAATGCTTACATGGTTATTTTTCTTTTTAGTCCATCAATGTCAAATACCTTTGACTTGCATCTATTTATGTTCATCTGTTCTGAATATCAAACAAAGAAAGCCGGCTGGCATTGTATAGCCTAAGGTTTTATCTAAGGATGCTACTCTCATAATAGTTTTTTTTAAAAATATGTAAGTAAGGGTTTTTATATTTGCAAAAAGTATTTAAAAGTATTTCCTATGAATCATCCAAGAGATGCAAATCAAAACAACAATGAGGTACCATCTCACACCTGTCAGACTGGCTATCATCAACAAATCCACAAACGACAAGTGCTGGAGAGGATGCGGAGAAAAAGGAACCCTCGTGCACTGCTGGTGGGAATGCAGACTGGTGCAGCCACTATGGAAGACAGTATGGAG
>NW_006293779.1:8632986-8638300 GCF_000327345.1 Myotis davidii | reverse complement strand
ATTAAAACCATTTTTCACTTTTCATATCTTTGACATACTAATATCTGATTTACATATAGCTCTGCATTAAGATTGTGACTGTCAGACTACAGCAGGAAGGCCGGGGAGGGTGGGGGGGCAGGAGTGGGGGTAAGAGATCAACCGAAGGACTTGTGTGCATGCATATAAGCATAACCAATGGACATAAGACACTGGGGGGTAGGGGAGGCCAGGGGATTGTCAAGGGTGGGGGAAAAAAGGAGACATATGTAATACCCATTATAATACTTTAAGCAATAAAACAATTTTTAAAAAAGTATTTCCTATGAATATCTCGTTTCGCATATACTATAGTATGAATTTTTATAAATAATATATATGGTAATTATGATCATTTTGACATATGAAGACAGTGAGTAATTTGACCAAGTTTTCATTGCCGGTCAATAGTGGAGGCAGGACTTAAACCAAACTTTCAGCCCCTCCATTCTGCTTCCTTAATGGGCTAGCAGCTGTATTGACTAATCTTTTCCGATAAACAAATTAAAACTTAAAAATAAATAATACTCTTGGTGAAGCCACTATAAAGAAGGTTCCTCAGAAAATCGAAAATATAACTATCATATAATCCAGCAATCCAGAAATGAAAACAGGATATCTGCGCTCCCAGGGATCATTGCAAAACTATTCCCAATAGCAAGATATGAAAACAACCTACGGTTTGTCAATAAATGAAAGGATAAAGAAGTGTTTGCCAATAGATGAATGGATAAAGAAGTTCTGATACATATATAGGGTGTCCTAAAAAATGTATACATGCGCTTTGAATAATTATAAAGGCAGTGCTTATTAAAATACATTTCCTTTTCAAAACTGAGCTATCAGCTGCTAAAGTGTGTATACATTTTTTGGAACACCCTGTATATATTGGAATATTATTCAACCACAAGAAACAAGGACATCCTGCTATCTTAGATAACATGGGAAGACTTCGAGGACATTGTACTAAATGAAATAAGTCAGAGAAAAACAAATACTGCATAGATACTTAAAAAAAGAAAAGAAAAGAAAGGCAAACTCATAGAAACAGAGTAAAAAACTGGTTGCCAAGGACTGAGGTTGGATAATAGGAAGGGCCAACAAAAGGGTGCAAAATTCCAGCTGTAACATGAATAAGGTCTGAGGATCTCATGTATAACATGGCTTCTATTGTTGGTAACACTGTATTGCAGAATTGAAATTTTAAGAGAGTAAAACTCAAATGTTCTTACACCCACAAAGAAAGATAAATATGTAGGTGATCAATGTGTCAACTAACTAAATGGGAGGAATCTTTTTTATAATGCACAGGTCATCAGGATCTATACTTTAAACATCTTACAACTGTATATGTTGATTATACCTCAACAACACTGAAATAAATATCTTTGCACATTTACTATGAAAAATAATAATCCTCATTGTTTGGCAAGTTTGGATATTCAACACATGGATACATCACACAAACAAAAGCCTGCCAGATGGTTGCAGATGCTGTCTATGTCACAGATTCTATGAAAGGGAGAAAGAGGAGATTTTATACATCCATCAATGCCACCTCACTCACTTTACCCAGGACTTGTGTGTTTGCTAGAATAGTAACTTCCCAGAGAAATGGCCTGGGGCAAACTCATCACTGACAAGATATCTAGTTTTTATGATTTTAGAGATAGTCCTCCTAAGCATCCATTTTGCAAAACGACTTTGATTCAAAAATTCAACCTATTTCCATGTTCAGACAGAGCATTTTCTATGGCACTGAGGCTTTCACACAGCCGTGATGCACAAGAACATCAGCTTCTGGACAAAATGAAGTGGCTGGAGAGCCGTGTTGCCTGAAATCAATCACGGGCACAGCTGGGACTCCTGGAGCTGTCGGAATGGAATAGAGTCCGTGTTGCTTGGGTGAGCTCCTGACCTGGAGGCCAAGGCCCATCAGCATGAGTCTGTTAGGGTGAACCCACGGCCACTCAGTGGTTTGATCCTAAGCCACCCCGATGCTACTATAGAAGGTCTTGATCTTGATCACTATCACGGAACGCCAGCGAGCTACAAGGTCAGTCAGCACGAGATCCAAAGTGAAACATACACAGAACTGTCTATCAACCTTTCCCACATGGTCAAGGTTGCGTCACCCTGTCACAGGACTCCTGCACGATACTGGACAGGAGGGAGACTCTTTGCCCATCACTTCACTTTGGATGTTGTCTTGCTTTAACTGGTTTTGTCAGTTCAGCTAACACTTCTGACCTGCCAGTGAAACAAGGCCCATATGGCCCAGGGAGATGGTGTGAGCAGAACGGGGACCAGAAAAATTCTAAGTCCTTGACGTTAGATTGCTTTCCTTCTTAGATCACCAGATTCAAAACACAGAAACTCAGGTTTCAGTGTTCTTTTCCCCACAAGATGCTGGAGAGTCTGAAGGTCGTTGGAAACCCAAGTCAAGATCTATAAACCATGTCATTTCTGCCCCGGGCTAATTCTGCCAATGGGATGTTTCCAAGGAGATATTATTTCTCCGTCTTCTATTTTCCAAGTTCCCAGGAATTGCTCCCCGCCATCTACCCCCAACTCTAGTTTTTGTTTCCATTTGCTTTTTTACCCATGCAATCTTATTTCTGGAAAATACTAAAGACATGTATTCATTCATTCATCACAGATACCGAGTATCAGTTAATGTAGAATTTTTTAGGCTTGTGAGGGAAATTGTAATAAACTGGTACTTTGACTTTTGAAAGTGCTTGCACATGTGACTTTGGAGTTAAATGAAATGAGTTGATATCACACATGAACATACAGAAATTATAAAGTTACTTTCAATTCTGATAGTCATTTATCACACCCAAGAACCCTGTGTTGAAGGAGCAAGAGAAATAAATTCTCCAAACTCTCTCTCCTCTTCTCTCCAACCTCCTGCTGATTTCAACTAATAGTTCAATCCAAACTGAAGCGGGAAAGCAGGGGGCCTGGTTAAAGCATTCCTTAGACATCAGCCTCCTGGAGTTCAGAGAAGGATAGAACTGAGGGAAGTAAGACAAACTGATCTTAGAGAGCACACACATCCCAACGGTGTTTGGAAGGCTTGATTAGACAGGGCTGGCTTCAGAACGTTAATGTATCTTCTATGACTGATTGCCTCAAATCTCAATTCTTAAACTTCTTTTTCTAAATTCACTCAGTAGCTGATTTTATCCAATCCCATGGCTTTAAGTACCATCTATATTCTGATGACCCTCAGTTTTTTCTTGACCTCATACTGAGTCTCAACTGTGAACTTGACATCTCCATGAGAATGTCTCAAATGTCACCTACCAGCTCCAGGAATCTAATCTATGCATCAACCTTTCTTCCTCCAAAATGTGACTCATCCTTCCATGTTCTCTATATCAGCAAGTGATAACAGCATTCCTCCAGTTACTCATGTCAAAAATCAGTGAGTTAGCCTTAAATTTATTTCCTCATTCCTCATTGCAATATTATATTCACAATATACCCTAAATTTATCTACATTTTTCCTCCTATACAAATACTGAGTTCAAGATTAGATCAGGGTAAATACCACAAAATGTCTTTGCTGTATTTCTGTGACCTCCCACACCCAGCATAGTTATTTCTTCACTAGTGGCTCAGTGCACGAATTCGTGCACATTGAAAGGGAATTACTTATAAGAAATATTTTAATATCACTATTTGTTCTTTTTCTATAATGGAAGTGTCAGAGATTAAAGAAAAGTAGTAAAATGTATATAAAAATAATATATACATTTATTAATAAATAAACAATAACAACATGATATAACAACAATAAAGACATGATATAAAAAACAACAAAAACATGATATAAGAACAACATTGATACAAACAATTTGCTAAATTTAAACAATAACAACATGATATAACAACAATAAAGACATGATAAAAAAAACAACAAAAACATGATATAAGAACAACATTGATACAAACAATGATTGTTAAATTGATTAAACTTATTCTAATATCTCTCTGTATCCACATTAAGAGTAAAAACACTTTCAGAGGGCTTGACTAATTTCCCTTGTGATTAAGTATTTACAACTTTAATTTTAATGTCGCACGCTCTTCAAACTCAAGAGAAAGCAACATATAACTGACCATGTCTGAAAATGGGTTCAGGTAGGAATATTCCTACTCTGTCTAGAGTTTGTCCTTGTGATTTATTAATTGTCATTGCAAATGCTGGCATCATGGGAAACTGTCTTCAAATTAATTTAAATGGGAGGCCAGTGTCAGATGGGGACAAATCAATTCTTGAAATCAGAACAACCTCTCCTTCCGCAGATCCTGTTAACACTTCAGCTTTTATTATGTTAGGTCACAATATTTTGATAACAAATCTAGTACCATTACATAGACCCCATTTACTATTAAGATTTCTCAGTAGCATGATGATTGTACCTACTTCCAATTTTAATTTATGACATGGCATTCCCGAAGCTGCAATACTATTAAGAAATTCAATGGGAAAATTTTCCTTTTCAGCATCATCTGTTGAATAGATGGAATCATCACTCAAATAGGTGTCAAAATCGCCATTGAGTATATTCAAAATTTCTTAATTTATGAATGTGCTCATTTTTAGGACAAAGAATTACATATTTAGATATATTTTTAATATTACCTACAGATATACTATTTCCAAAGGTAACTTCAATAATAGATCTGTTACAAATCATTTTATAGGGGATTTCAATAATATCCATTCCTAAATGAAAACTGCTATCAAGTTTGCCATCTCCAAGTTTTACTAACCATTCACTATAAGCAGAATCCTCTGATCTCATATTTGTTTTAAGAGACAACTTTCTGAAACATCCCCAAACCCTACAGTACTTTAAACTCGTTTGTATAGCATATGGCACAACACTGAGACATTGTCAAAAATCCCCTCTGAGAAGGAGAACTTTCTCACCAAATGCAACAGTCATATTCATAATTTCTCTTAGTAATCTATCTATGGCATTTATAGCATGACTGGATGCCATGGTGCTTTCATCACTAATGAGAAGTTGGGCCTTTTTAATGGTTTTAGCAAGTTCACTCTTTATATTGAGTCTAGAAATTGAAGTTTCATTTAATGGAATTGGTAATTTATATTGGGAATGAAAGGTGCTTCCACCGAGAAGTAAATTTGCAGCAATTCCTGTAGATGCTGTGGGTAAAACAGTACGACCATGACCTCTAATATAATGTATATATTATACATTATAATGTATATAATATATACATTATAATGTATATATTATACATTATAGTGAAA
>NW_006293779.1:8624178-8632786 GCF_000327345.1 Myotis davidii | reverse complement strand
GAATGGGGCTCCCGCCTTCCTGCTGTCAGAGTCTGGGATGCGGGTGAATGGGATTCAGGGCTGTCAGGGTGCCAACAGCAAGCTGACCAAGGCTGATTCAGCAAGGAATGGGGCTCCCACCTCCCTGCTGTCAGGGTTCAGGATGCGGATGAACAGGATTCAGGGCTGTCAGGGCGCGGTCAGCAAGCTGACCAATGGCCGATTCCTCAAGGAATGGGGCTTCCGCCTCCCTGTTGTCAGGGTCTGGGGTGCAGGTGAATGGGATTTGGGGCTGTCAGGGCGCCAACAGCAAGCTGACCAAGGCCGATTCCATGAGGAATAGGGCTTCCGCCTCCCTGCTGTCAGGGTCTGGGGTCTGGGTATCTGGCTCCCTCCTCCTTCCCATCAGGGTCAGGGGTGCGGGTGAACAGGATTCGGTGCTGTCACGGCGCTGACAGCAAGGTCTGGGTCAGTGCTCGTCATAGCTGGTCATCTGGTCATTGGTCGTTCTGGTCATTACGCTATAATGGTCTCTGGGCTTTTATTATATAGGATAGAGCAGTAACTGGTGTCTTTTAGAAGGCCCTCTTGGCTTCCCATCTGTCAGACATGTAGTATTATCCACTGAAGATGCCAAGTGAAAGAATGACCCCAGAGATATAAATACACTTGCTGAGTAAATGAATGATCCCAGAGGTGTAATGAAAATTAAGCCAGAGTTACAGAGAAATTAGTTTCATAGATGCAAAGATCTCAACAATATTTCCTCTTTACACAAGATTTCACTTTCAGAAGAACGGAAAGTGGCGCCCACCTAGCAGAGTGCTTGACCCTGATGTTGAGAGACATCATTGATTTTCAGAGATTCCCAGATGTGCACGAGTTAATCAAAATTTCAAGGTATTTGTATTAAAGAATGGAGGTAATTATTCATGCCTTAGCTCTAGTCTTGACTAGCTGTTTGAGTCAGATTAGATTTCTCATTCTCCTTGCATCTTAGTTTCCTCATCTGTGAAATTAGGATAATGTCCCTTAAATCACAGGGTTTGTTCACGAAGTAAGAAAATAGCTATGAATTTCTTTGATAAAAATAACTTTGTAAGCTATGAAGTATGCAACTATATGTGCAGAATTGTCATTGTAGTGGATAGCTATCATCTTTATGTTAACGCAACCCCCTCCCTCTTTAATCTGGTAAATAAATCTCCCCATTTAGTAACCAAAATTGCCTCTGACCTGCCAGGATAGTACCATTTATCTGTGCCCCTTAACCTCTCCACCTTCACCGTTAGGGTAGATTCATGACCCATAATATACCAATCCAAATTCTTCCCCAAGATTTTTGAAACAAAATGAGAGGAAACTGTATTTTGTTCTGATTACCTGAAATTTGGGTTAAATTTAAATTCGGGTCATTAAAAAAATGCAAACAACTCAGTTCTATCTGCTATAGACTGAAGGATTGTGCCCCCTCCCCCAACTCATATGTTAATACCTAATCCCTGATGGAGGATATTTGGATGTGGGCCTTTGGGAGCTGGGTAGGTTGCATGGATGGTGCCCTCATGATTGGGATTTGTGTCCTATAAAAGAGACTCCAGAGGTCTCCCTTGCACCTTTCACCTTGTGGAGACACAGTGAGAAGATGGCCATTTTTGAACCAGAAAGCTGGTCTTTATCAGACACCGAGTCTCCTGATGTCTTGACCTTGGAGTTTCAGCTCCTGGGATTGTGAAAAATAAATGTCTATTGTTTATAAGCCAGCCAGTATATGGTATTCTATTGTATCAGTAAATGGACTAAAACCGGATCTTATGGTAGTAAGTTCCCCCATTTAGATTAAGAAGCAGGAAGAATGAGCTGACAGCAAGAGAAAATAATGAAGTGGGCAGAACGAGTACATAGATATGAAAATGAAGATGAAGGTCGAACATCCTAGGATACCCACATGAATTGGGTCCCCTTTCCCCCCAAACCCTATACCCTTTTCTCAAGTTCTATTTGTTAATTTTTAAAAATTTGTTATTATAATCTGTTTCTGGGAGGCATGGGGATTCTAATAAGCAATTATCATTTCTATTAGGCTGGTTATTCAGGGAAAAGTACAAACAAGCCAAAGCTCAAGAGATGCCTGGGCAGGCTTCTTGACCTTTTTCTAACCACTGGCTTCAGTGTTCACATACAGATCTGAAGCCCAGAAGACAAGTTTTGATTAGAGATATTGATGGAGGTATCATTACAATTAAAATTGCAAGAGTGGTAATTAAAATTACAAAAGTGGATTAGGTCCCCAGGAAATGCGGAGTGAATAGACCTGTGGTTTGTAGATTAAACCTTTGGGATACTAAATTTAAGGCATGGGCAGGAAAATAGGTGCCAGTGAAAAATAGAGTGATCAAGAGTATTAAATCCTTCAAAATTCAGTTGGATGAAGTGTTCCTTGCATTTACCAGTTAGAAAGTCACTGAGATGTCAGTCCAAGTGCAGCATCAGTGGAGTGAAAAGAGAAGTCAATTGCTCTGAGTTACAGACTGAAGGTGAGGTAAACAAACGAATGCAGCCAATGAAGCATACTATTCCTAGGAGATTGGCTTTAAAGAGCACAGGAGCAACATTAGCCAGGCTTTGAGAGGAAGAGGTTTCAAGCCTCCTGGGCGGCAGTGATGCTGATGGTGGCTGCCAGTGTCCAGGAATAATAGTGTTGGTGACCTAAACTGTAGAGTTTAGGGCCAGTGTGCTGTCTGGTGTTGGCATCCTCACCGTATCAGGTCTGCAAGTAATTTGAGCATATTCCTGGCTCCCTATCTCTGATTCTGGTTCTCAATTCACCTCTATTTTTCTGCTTAAATCATCCAGAGTTAGCTTATTTGGTTTGTAAATGAGTACATCTACCAATAGTGTGGTCTTTGGTGTCTAGAGCACTGAAAACTAAGATTGATTCATCTAGGAATTGACAGCTCAAGATTCAAACTCTGAAATCTAAGTAATCCAAAAGTAAATGTGTGTTCTCATCAGTCTAGGTTGTTTTCTTTTGTTTATTTCACTGTTTTTCTTCTCTCTCCCAACCCCCACCTTTCTCTCCTTGAAAGTTTATTTCCCAACAGAAAATCATCTGTTTTTCTACCACCACCCTCAACTGCCCACTGTTTTTCAACTGTCCAAGTCACTAACCAATGAATGAACTAGGCAACTCAATACAGTTACCAATAATGTATTGATCCTTTTTTTGCCAGTGGTGTGAGAAATGTGGGGAGTAACAGGTTAATGTTCCCATAACCCCCGAGTTCACAGGACAGCAAGGTAGTCTATTAGAACCATGAGGAGAATAGAGTGATCAAGAGTATCAAGTCCATCAAAATTCAGTTGGATAAAGGGTTCATTGCATTTAGCAGTTAGAAAGTCACTCTTGGCAGTGTGTACACTCAAGGTGGGCTCTCCCAAGACAGTAAGTGCTCATGTCCACTCAGTTCCTAGGAACACTTCAGGTCCTTGAATAGGCTGGAGCTACCATGCAACCCGAGTGGGTAGAATAGCAATTAAAACTCAAAGAAACTTAGTTGGGGGCTCACTACCTTCTTTGTTATTTATAGGGTCTCCAGAAACCACCTGGGTATCTTGAAAAAAACCTCCCCCCACAAAAACCCTTATTTTCCTAGTACTGACCTGATGACATTATGACTTTTCAATTAACCAAAGCATCTCATATTATTTATTGAGACCTCAGTCCTATTTGTGCTACACTTTAATTAGCAATGTATAAAAGAGTATATGCTCACTCACTTATTTAATAAGGCTAGATTAGACAATATGATGGTAACAAAAAATTCTAAATTTCAGCGACTTAGCAAAACGAAGTTTATTTCTCTCTTCTAAAATCTGATGCAAGCTAATGGGACTCTTCTTCACCCAGTGATCCAAAGTACTCTATTTTTGGCATTTTCATTTCAACATGTGGCCTTCAAGATTTCCACTACCAGAGAAGAAAAAAATTGGAGAGTCATGCTTTATCTCTTAAATGTATTGGCTCTGAAGTGATCCATGTCACTTCTGCTCATGTTTTATTTGATAAAGCCAGTCATCTTTCCCTGCTACCTGCAAAGAGGGCTGAGAAATATGGAGGAGCTCATGAAATATGTGATTTCTATTACTGCCTCTACCTAGACATTTTTGGGAAGTGGGAACTAACTCTTAAAAAGCTTAGGAAATATAAAACAGCATTCATTTTCTCATGCTTTTGATGACTCATTTTTATAAGCACTATGTACCTGGCTCTGCATTTAGGATTGAAATAGAGACAAGAGACCCACCAATCATCTAGCTAGCTAGCTAGCTATGCTTCTATCTATCATCTATATATTTATTTTACAATCTTCAGGGGTAGTAAGACAATATCTGCTTAGTAAATTCTTGTTTCATTGTATGTCCTTCAGATTTTTGTTCAGCTCTTTCCTCTTCAGAAAGCATTGCCTGACCATCTTTTCTAATACTTCACGGTACTCAAGCACTTGTTTTTGTTGCGATTTAGTTTTCTCCAAGGGACTTATTACTATATCTGCTACGCATCTGTCTCCTGTCTTATTCCCCACAATACATGGTACTTAGGAGGGAAAAATATTTTGTTTTTTTAAATTCAGTGCTGTTTCAAAGCTTCCCTCATAATACCTAGAATATAGTAGGCTCAATACATACTTGTTGAATTATATCACTGAAGAAAATCATCAAAGCATGAAAGTGGAAGGGATGATCCATGAGGTTTTAGGTGACAGCATTACTTTCAAATGTCAGGGAAGGACTGACGGAACTAGGTAGTAGTGCTGGTGTTCACAGAGGCTTTCTTGGAAGAGTCCTTCAAAGTGTGGTGCTGCCATGAAGATGCGTGAGCAAGTGGTGGGCAGAGGAGTAGTACTGTGTACCCTCTGTGACTACATGCTTTGCTCACCAGCTCTCAAGAGGGATATGAAATTCTTGTATTAGAGGCAGTCACACAGCTTCAGGAGTCTCCCCTATGACCCCAGGACTGTGGGAATGCTGGAAAGACATGCAAACATCTGTGTTTCAGAGACCAAAGTACAGCATGAATGCATTAGCATGAGTAAGCTCAGGGTGCAGAGGCAGGTTACAAAGGTGGCTCTTATTAATTTTGTTTCTCTCTTTGTTTTTGAGAGAACTCAGCTGAGTAAGTGAAGCAGAACAAAAGCACACTAATAGGATTCCTGGAAATGCTAAAGACCTAAGTGTCTCTCAAGGGCCGGTACAAATGTTGCCTCCTCTCTTGATCATTTCTCTCCCCCCCCCCCATGCCCCTCTCTCAGAAGTGCAAGCAGCATTCTCTACACAGGTGAATTTGCCAAAAGTTAATTAGTCAGTTGCTCAATGTGAAAAGTGAAGGATGTGTTGAAAAAATAAACATACTGGTTTTATGCTAACAGTTTTTAACACATTGCCATGCTTTTTTGTGACCCAGTGCCTAGAACATAGTCAACACTCAATAGTGCTCATTGGTTGAAATGTGTAGGCACAAAGCATTCATTATTATCTCTTTTGAAAGTAATCTTCCTAAATCAGAAGCCTGAGCAGCAGCACTCCGTAAGATGGTAACATGCCTTGAAAAGCACTAAGTGGTATATTCAGCTCTTGTTTCGAATTTATTGTTCACAGACAGTAGGTATGCATTAACTGATTTTATTTTTACACTAGAATCCTGGGCCCTTTGTACAAGATGGAGAAGTTAATTGGCAGTTAACTCATTCTGATGACAACTTCGGTGTGCTTGAGGGACGTATTTTCATAAATTGCTGCATTTTTGATAGGTTTTACCATGACTGGTTTACTTATGGATTGTTATTATACTCTGACAGGATTCACTGCCCCTGCTCTGCACAGATGATGGGGTAGAAACTCATGCTTTCTTACTTCTTAGCAACAATGATAATCACAATGTATGTGCCCTGTGTGTTTTCAGAGCACAGCAACGAGAGAAGAAACCCAAGAGAGCCCACACTGCTGTCGGAGCATTGACTGTGAAACTAGAACAAAATACTATAATTTCAATGATGCTGTTAAAAGCATCTTGCCTTACAGAGAGGCACTGAAGAAAACACATCCATTAGACATGAACTTTTGTGAGATCTATGAGCAGGCTTCTCCCTAACAGAGGCCAGTAATGTTCCCAGGCTGTTTTCTGCCTGGAAGCAGTTACAACCAGTTTGCTAAATCCCCAGGAACTGAATCCCCGGTGGTATGTGAAGACCGATGCTGAGATCGCTGGCCTGGCTTTCACTCTCAATGTCAATGCTGACTAGAGCGTTACCCTTTTTATATAACCTCTGTTCTCTTTTCTTTAAAAAGAGAGGTTTCCGAGTCTTGGAAATGTGGGCTGCCTATTGCATTCCTCTTTGAGAATTATGAAGTCTCGGGTAGTGTGAGTGATGAGGAGGGAGGCGCTGGAAAAGTATGATGCTTCACGTGTGAACAGTAGCAGAGGCCGTTTTGGTCTGTCCCAGGAAGGTGTGCAGCCCTAACGGGGTAGAGCTTTCTAAGTTCATGAGAGGAGGTGGGAACTGTCAAAACAAACAGGTACTCCAGGCCTCCCAACTACAGAAGGGAGCCTGGGGAGGTGGACTTTCCATTTTCAGAAGTTCCTTCTTCAACTCTTACAACCCAGGACGAAATGATCATGGTAACCAATAGCATTTTCATTACTCAAGTTTCTTCTAGAATGCCTAATTAAAGAACAGTTATTTTGAATGGATTAGAAAATTTTGCTTGAAATTTTTAACCAAAAATGCATCACCCATCTACCTGCCTTCTTAAGAAAGGACAAAAGGCGCAATCCAACCTTTCCCAGTAGCCAGGAGTCCTTATGAAGAACATCCACGCCATGATGGGGTGGGGAAGTAGCTGGGTCACCAGTCAGCTGCCCCTGCACTGGGCCTTCCCATTCCGGGATCCATTAGAGTGGGAATACAAGTATCTCCTACCTTGGCTCGCTAGTGTATTATGCTTATGCGCATGTGCATGAGAAAGACGTCAGCATTTTCCTTAGACCATCCAAGAAGTCCATGTTCAAGTTGTTGGGTAACACTAAACTACGCTAAATGGCCCGGAGAGCGATGCTTTTGTGACTGAAGACCCATAGTAAACAGATGTCACCACCTTCATCACCTAAGCACACAGCGCATGAAAATAGACTGTGTCTTAAAAACCTATGGACAAGGAGCTACACTAGCAGCTATCTGCCTTAGTGACTTGAGGAAGTTTTCTGATAAACAGAACTGAATTGCACGGTGGTTAATTAACTAGCAAAAATCCACATGTTAACTTTCCGTGATCTTATTTCTCCTTCATAAACTCCTGGAATCTCCCAATATGAATATTTGCTGCCTTGGGTACATTAGTCATCTTGAAGTTTGCCTTATTATCCATCACTCCAAGTAACTTAAACTGTGTGTACACTTCCTCGGTCAGAAGCACAATATAATATCGCAATCTGGAATTTGAGGCTTTGTGTTTTGCTTTTTAATTCAATTACATTGTAACTGGCAAGAATAATGGCAATTAGCAATGTAAAATTTAGAAGTAATTAATAACCATAAGCACATGGCTAGACCTATGAAAGGCCAGCCCCCGCCTCTAGTCAGTCTCTCTGCATGCCAGACCCTCAATCGCGGTTATTATGTTCTTCTAAATTCCAAAGCTGCAAACACGGCACTTGCTTACAGTATGATTTATTACACCAAACCCACGCTCTGCTGAGCCCCTCTGGTTTATTATTAATAAGGCACCTGTGAGGTCACCATCAAATCTCCACAAGATACGAGGTTCTGGGGCACTAGCAAAAAAAAAATAATCATCTTAGCTGGCAGAGAAAACAGGAGTTCTCCCAAATCTGAGTCCAGCGCATTTCACAAAGTTAAACAAAAAATATGCATTGATAGTTTTGAGTGTGGAGTATCATGTTTTGCAAGTTTTTTTTAAGCTCAATGAAAAATTATGCTGATGTGCATAAAAATCACTTAGATAATCAGCTATCTTTATTTCCAGCGGAATTTCAGAGTTCATTCTTGTTATTATAGAAAACATATGTGGTCACAAATTAATGAAATAGTTCTTGGTACGGGGAGATGTTAGGCAAGATTGGAGACTGGATATTTACCAGGGGGTAAGGGAGAACCCATATAACGGAGAAAATACCAGGTTTATCCGTGTTTTAAATAAAAAAAAAATGATCTTGAGTGGAGGCAAATTAAAGGATGCCCGAGAAATGTATGGCTGAATTTCAAGATACACCTAGCTGAAAATTATTCTGAATTTACTTGGCTGCTGTTATGGGTCCAGTAATGTGTTGTTAATAAGGAGGAAATGTTTTACCCCCCGCCCCCAGATCCTATCCATAAGTTCACAGTCCACTTGGAAAAATCAAACAAATACTATTTAGAGAACAGCTAGTCACTGGCTGCATCTCATGTTGAGTAGCTGAGGAGGGCAGGAGAGTTCAGGGCAGGTTTTCGGGAGTGTCCACTTGGAAAAATCAAACAAATACTATTTAGGGAACAGCTAGTCACTGGCTGCATCTCATGTGGAGTAGCTGAGGAGGGCAGGAGCGTTCTGGGTAGGTTTTCGGGAGGAG